>NC_052155.1:78152268-78452268 GCF_902713615.1 Scyliorhinus canicula | reverse complement strand
GTGGTTTGATAAAGTTTCCACAAACGGAGAAATTGTGGAGAGAAAATGGTTGTTATACTCTCCATATCTGAAAGCATGCTACTGTTTTGTTTGCTTTTTGTTTTCAAAGGAGCATTTGTCGCCTGTGTCAAACTTTGGAAACGAAGACGGTTTCTCCACTTGGAGAAAATTAAATCCAACAATACTTGACCATGAGAAAAGCCCTTCTCATAGAGCTCACATGAGGCAATACCTGAACCTCGTAGTTCGACTCCATCATTCAACTACGATAGATGCTGAACTTCAACAGCAAATGTCTGTTGAAAAGAAAAGATGGAAAGCTATAACTGAACGGATTGTCGAGGTTATATCCTTTCTGGCAAAACAGAATCTGGCCTATCGTGGACATCGAGGAGAAGGAATATCTGGGTTATCAGAGCCGGGGGAGACAGTCAATGAAAATACAGGAAACTTTCTAGCAACAATCAGACTTTTGGCCAAATATGATGACATCTTAGCAAAACACTTGCAGAGAGGGAAAGAGAAACCAAAAAGTGTCACCTACTTGTCCAACAGAATTCAAAACGAAATAATCAATCTTCTTGGTGAAACTGTCAAGAAAAATATAATTTCCGAAATTAAGGACGCAAAATATTTTAGCATAATGCTGGATTCAACTCCAGATATTGCCCATGAAGATCAGATTTCTGAAATTCTGCGTTACGTTCATATTGATGAAAACAGAAAAGTAGAAATAAAGGAGACATTTCTGGGATTTTTTCCAAGTCAACAAGAAAGATGCAGTCAGCCTGGTAAATAAAATTCAGGAAAAATTGGAAGAAGACAAAATTTCCATGAATGACTGTCATGGTCAAGCATATGATAACGCAGCAGTTATGGCTGGAGTGAGAGGAGGTGTTCAACAACAAATTCTTGAAGTTAACCCAAAAGCTGTGTTTGTGAACTGCGAGAACCACAGCCTCAATTTGGCCTGTGTCCATGCAAGTGAGGTGCAACCTGTTGTTGTTACATTTTTTGGCATTCTAGAAAAACTCTACTTTTTTTTCTTCATCTACTTCTCGTTGGGAAGTGTTAAAATCATTTGTCACTCGGACTGTGAAAAGACAGTGTGACACAAGATGGAGTTCCAGCCATGATGCTGTGCAAGTAATCCACGAAGAGTGTGACAACGTTATTGCAAGCCTTCAACACCTGCTGGAAGGAGAATTTTCAAGGGAAACTAAATCTGATGCAGGATCGCTACTGAACTCTATTCAACAGTTCCCGTTTATAGCTTTATTAAATTTTTTGTACTCAGTTTTATCATCAGTGGAGAAAGTCTCAAAACGTTTGCAGGATCCGAAAATGGGGTTCCATGAAGCTTCTTGTGATCTGAGAGGACTTATTCATATCTTGAATTTGAAGAATGACGAAATTATCCACAATGCAATAGATTTAGCCAATGAATATTGTGAAAATTGGGGAATACCAATTGCACGAACAAGGAGAAGAAGAATAATGCCTGGAGAGTCAGCAAGAGATAGTGGACTGACGGCACAAGAAGAAATTAATGGAGTAATGGTAGAGATTGTGAACAGATTAAAAACTGAAATTGAAGACCGCAGTGTCCGTCTTCAAAGACTCAGTGACCGATTTTCTTTTCTTCTGAACTTGAATTCAGTAGTGATTGAAGATGAACAAGAAAGAGAGAAATTAAAAAAGGAATGTTCAGACTTTGCAAATTATTATGACAATGATGTGGTTGCAATTCAGTTATATGACAAAATTATTGATTTTGTGATGCTCCTTCGAGCTGGAGGGAATAGAGTTCCCCCTGATCCTAAAGATGCTCTGGAGTCTTTACTGCAGTATGGGAGGGATGTCTTTCCGACGCTGTGTGTTTCATACAGATTACTGCTTACAATCGCAATTTCAGTCACAAGCTGTGAAAGGTAATTTTCAAAACTGAAATTAATAAAAACATATCTGAGGTCTTCTATGTCACAGGAGCGACTGACCAACCTGGCTTTAATAAGCATTGAAAAAGAATTTCTCACAGCTGATGTAAAAAGTGAAGTAGTTCAGGTGTTTTGTGACAGGAGGTATCATTTGGGGAAAAGAACTTAATAAATTTGATTGATTTATATTAAAATCGAATAAAGCGTTTATTTCATGTTTCATCTGTGTTTATATATTCAAAATGTTTTCCTTTCTGATAATATTTCTCAGTATATTAGGCCTTATACTTGAGTCTTTGGGGCATACAATCAAGATTTGCCCCAGGCATCACCAGACCTCTGCACGCCACTGGTCAGATGTTTCATTCCAATTTTAACGGCATAGCTAGAGTGGGTGCAATTTTGATTAACAAAAGAATACAGTTCTCCTCCTTGAATGTAATCTCAGACCCTGGGGGCATTATACGATAGTTAGTGTACACTTTCTCAAATTGCTGTAGTTTTGGTGAACGTGTATGTTCCTAACTGAGATAATATGAAATTTTCCACATCATGTCTATCCTCCCTTCCCAATCTGGACATCTACCATCTTATTTTTGGAGGAAATCTAAACTGTGTTACAGATCCAAAACTGGCTGCTCAAGTCCAAAGACTTTCGCCCTTTCCGGCATTTCCAAAGCTCTCTCCACCTTTTATCAAAGATATTTGATAGATCGAGGAATAGAGGGCGAAATGGAAATGTGGAAAGGAATTGCGGTCGCCACAGTTCAGCCATGATTGTATTAAATGACAGGGAAGACTCGAAGGGCCTGGTGGCCTACTCTTGGTTCTACTTCTTGTGTGTTTAGAACTCAAATGGGTTTTGCAGACCCTTGCCGATTCCTCCACCAAGTCAAAAGGGACTTTTCTTACTTCTGCCATGCCCACCATACTTACACATGCAACAAGTTTTTTTGTTAGATAGAGCTCTTCTCTCTGCAGTTAAAACCCATGAGTATTTTGCCATAGTTACATCAGACCATCCGCCCTACCCCGGCTCTTAGGTCTAAAGCTAAAGGTTTCCCTCCAGGGAGATTTACCACAACCGTACTATCTGAAAAAGATTTTTGTAAATCCATATCCACCAGTATAGGCAGGGCGGCATGATAGCACAGTGGTTAGCTGTAGCTTCACAGCACCAGTGACCCGGGTTCGATTCCCGGATTGGGGTAGCAAGGGTGGGGGGTGCTGGGCAGGTACGTAGGGGCCTCTGGGACGTTGGCGGGGATGACGGGTTGGGGTCTTGGAAAGGGGGGGGGGGCTGTAAGGGGGGCCTAAAGAAGAGGGCCCCGGGGACCCCATAGCAGGGTGTCCAATGGGTGTGTGTGGGGTACTGCCCATGGGTGGGGGGTGTCGGTGACCCACAAGCTCACTTAGAGATCAGGGCACCCTTTCAAAATAGCGGCTGATCGCAGAGTTCAGCTCCCCAGTGGTGAAAAAATTCTAAGGACGAGATTCTCCGGAAAGATTTCTGTGTGGTAGCGAGCGGGAACTGGCGTGAGCTTCCCGCCGCTTGGCTGGGCGAGGCCGGCAGCGCAATACAATTTAATTGGTCCACGTAAGGAGGCCCCATGGGCTTCATGCTGCAAATGAAGCGCACCAGCTCTCCGGTGACAAGGTCGAGCAGCACTTTAACAGCTCTTGCACAGCTAACCCCACTCAGCTCGCAGCCATGGCGCCGAGAAGACCTCCCCAAGGATTGAAGATGCAGACCTGGGGAGGCTCTTTGTTGTGGTCGAGGCCACGGGGGGATGTCCTGTTTCCCTAAGGATCCCGGAGCATGAGCCACAGGGCAGCTAGTGCCACCTGGGATGAAGTGGAACTGGCAGTGGCCGGCAGCTCAGCAGCGTGACCCGGATTGACCTCTAGTGACATAAGAACATAAGAACAAGGAGCAGGAGTAGGCCATCTGGCCCCTCGAGCCTGCTCCGCCATTCAATGAGATCATGGCTGATCTTTTGTGGACTCAGCTCCACTTTCCGACCCAAACACCATAACCGTTAATTCCTTTATTCTTCAAAAAACTATCTATATTTATCTTGAAAACATTTAAGGAGCATCAACTGCTTCACTTGGCAGGGAATTCCATAGATTCACAACCCTTTGGGTGAAGAAATTCCTCCTAAATTCAGTCCTAAATCTACTTCCCCTTATTTTGAGGCTATGCCCCCTAGTTCTACTTTCACCCACCAGTGGAAACAACCTGCCCGCATCTATCCTATCTATTCCCTTCATAGTTTTATATGTTTCTATAAGATCCCCCATATCCTTCTAAATTCCAACGAATACAGTCCCAGTCTACTCAACCTCTCCTCGTAATCCAACCCCTTCAGCTCTGGAATTAACCTAGTGAATCTCCTCTGCACACCCTCCAGTGCCAGTACGTCCTTTCTCAGGTAAGGAGACCAAAACTGAACACAATACTCCAGGTGTGGCCTCACTAACACCTTATACAATTGCAGCATAACCTCCCTAGTCTTAAACTCCATCCCTCTAGCAACGAAGGACAACATTAAATTTGCCTTCTTAATCACCTGTTGCACCTGTAAACCAACTTTTTGCAACTCATGCACTAGCACACACAGGTCTCTCTGCACAGCAGCATGCTTTAATATTTTATCATTTAAATAATAATCCCGTTTGCTGTTATTCCTACCAAAATGGATAACCTCACATTTGTCAACATTGTATTCCATCTGCCAGACCCTAGCCCATTCACTTAACCTATCCAAATCCCTCTGCAGACTTCCAGTATCCTCTGCACTTTTTGCTTTACCACTCATCTTAGTGTCGTCTGCAAACTTGGATACATTGCCCTTGGTCCCCAACTCCAAATCATCTATGTAAATTGTGAACAATTGTGGGCCCAACGCTGATCCCTGAGGGACACCACAAGCTACTGATTGCCAACCAGAGAAACACCCATTAATCCCCACTCTGTTTTCTTTTAACCAATCCTCTATCCATGCTACTACTTTACCCTTAACGCCAAGCATTTTTATCTGATGGAGCAACCTTTTGTGTGGCACCTTGTCAAAGGCTTTCTGGAAATCCAGATATACCACATCCATTGGCTCCCCATTATCTACTGCATTGGTAATGTCCTCAAAAAATTCCACTAAAATGAGAAGGTCAAAGCCCTACACCAGGCCACACATCTGAGTTGGCATCTTCTCCTGAAACTTTCCCACCCCCACGCGAACCTCCCAACCTTTCTTCAACACCGCAACGGGGATAGGATGGACGCATGGGCTTAATTAAATAGGGTGCTCTTTCCAAGGGCCAGTGTAGAATAGATGGGCTGAATAGTCCCCTTCTGCACGATATATTCTATGATTCTATGACCGAGTGGTCACCAACGTGAAGGTTGGCAAATGCCACAGGTGAGGATCCAATGAGTCCTACCCGGCAAACGTGAGTTGCTAATGCCAACAAGATTGACCCATCCGTCCCACTGACCACGTGCTAATTTTCCTGCAGGAACTCCAGCGATGGTGTTGGCCCATTCGGGGATGTCCCTCCCCCCCTCCGCCTCCCATGAGAACAGCTCGGATGCAATCATCAATGGATCACAGGTGTCATCCCCTCCCTCCACCAGTGCAGATACACACACCTCGGTGGGCAACATTAGTGGTCAGGCTTCTGGGGCACATTCTGAACACCTCACAGGTGCTGATGCACATCAGGTGGAGGCAGGATCGCCCAGGTGAATCAGAGGCCTGCAAGATCCCAAGAACCAGCTGGGTCTCATTCAGATGCGGATCCCCTGGATCAGGTTTACTCAGAGCAGATGCAAATGTTAGGGTGCGGCTGTGATATTCAGAGGAAGATGTCAGCAACACTCCAGTACGTCCATAGCAGATTGGAGGAGTCCCAGAAACTACAGGCGCAGGAGCTAACGCTGGCAATGTGTGGCACCGAGTCCAACACTGATATGGTGGCGACCTCAAAGGAGAGCCTGGTGCACAATGTCAGCAGCATTAGTGGAGGTGACCAAGGGGTGGTGACGGCCATGGCTGAGGGCCTTGGTAGACTGTCCGACGCACTGGGGTACATAACCCGCAGCAGCCCTTGCACAGGGTTCATGTTTGTCAAAAGGATTACTAGTTGGCACCAACGTGACCAGTTGCTGGGGTGGTGGCTGGATTGCGGAAGGCTGCTGGATATGCGGTTTGCCCCGTGAATTGTATGGAAATAATGTTTAAGTGGTGATCATTGATTTATCGCCACACTACAGCGGGAACTCGATTTTGCCTATGGGACCGGGCCGGCTGCTTCGCAAATGGTGTGGCACCCAGCCCGGTTCACATTTTTAGTCTCTCCCACTATTCATTGGCCTTGTCGCGCTCTAGTGAAACGAGGCCACTGAATCACAGTGTGGGCTAAACTTGAAACTCTTCAGGGCCCAAAAAAAGTGACTAAGTGTCGTTTGATAGTGGTGGGGAACCTCCCTGCAAAACCCGCCACAAATAGAAATGTTTCCATTTAATTCTGCCCGTAATATTTGATAACCAAACTGGCTTTGTAAACGGATGTCAATTATCCTCAAATATACGTCATTGACATTTTACTTTCCCCAACTGCCTTGATCATCCCTGAAGATATTGTCCCTCTGGATGTGGAGGAGTGGAATATCTGTTTGTAATTTTGGGTAAATTTGGATTTGGTCCAAAATTTACTTAATAGATTCGCCTTCTTTATACCTCCCCTACTGCAAATGTACACACTAACTCTCTATATTCAGACTACTTCCATTTATCCAGTGGAACCCCATCAAGGGTGCCATCTGTCTCCATTGCTCTTTGCCCTGGTGATGAAACCCTAGTCAATAGCCTTAAAGTCGTCTACACTGTTAAAAGGTGTCCATTGAGCTGGTGTGGAACACTGTGGCCGGGATTCTCCAATCCTGCGGCCAAGTTCTGACGCCGGCATGAAAAACGGCATGAGCCACTCCGGCGTCAACGGGCCTCAAGTGGCAGGTATCCACCCCTTACTGGGGGGGGGGGGGGGGGGGGGGGGGTGTCGTACGGCGCACCATGGCCGGCGCGAGTCCGTGCATGCGCAAGGGTCTCCGCACCAGCCCCTGGGCAATATGGCGGAGCCCTACAGGGGCCCGGCGCGGAGGAACATAGGCCCCCCACTAGCCCGCCTGCCGATTGGTGTGCCCTGATCGCGGGCCAGGCCACCGTGGAGGCCCCCCCGGGGTCGGATACCCCTGCACCCAGAACTCCGAGGTCCCGCCGAGTGGGACCATATGTAACCCACGCCGAACGGACCCGGTCGAACTCAGCAAGCGCTCGGCCTGTCGAGGCACGGAGAATCGCTGGGGGCGGGGATAGGGGGGAGAGCTTTCAATGGCCTCCGACCCTGCGCGGGGTCGGATAATCCCGGCCCGTGTGTCCTTACATGCTGATGACCTCCTATTAATATATTACTAACCCTGCTGCTCGTGTTGATGGCATAATGAATATTCTCAGTGGCTTTGGCTCATTCACTGGCTATAAATTGTATATTAACAAAAGTGAGTGTTTCACAATCCCAAACAAATCCCCCCAGGAGCTTTGCTGTTTCGTATATCTGGAGCTGGTTTTCGGTCCGTAGGTGTGAACATAACACACTCTCTTGCGACTCTTCTTGGAACAAACCTCACAAGTCTGATGAACAAAATTAAAGCAGATTTACAACATTGGGATAATTTACCTCTCCTTAACTGGCAGAATTCATCTATAAAAATTAACATTTTACCTAGATTCTTATTTCTTTTTCAATGACTCCCTGGGCTGGATTCTCCGCTGTCGGGATTCTCCGTTGTGGCGGCAGCGCACCCATGGCCGGGGTTTTCCCGACAGCGTGAGGCTGCCCACAATTGGCCTGAGACGGAGAATCCTGCCGCTGGCGGGGGCAGAGAATCCATCGTGGGATGGAGAATCCAAACCCCTATTTGTCTTTATCAAAATCATTTTTTGTTATGGTTAACAAGTGAATATCAACATTTGTCTGGGCAGAGCGGGTAGAGGCGGCCTCATGGAAAGATATAAGTTTCGGGGCACTGTTAATGGCACCTCTGCCATTCTTGCAGGCCAAGTACTCCACAGGCCCAGTAGTAGTGGTGGCCCTCAGGGTGTAGGGACAGTGGCGGTAGCACATGGGCTGGAGGGGGCGTGGTGTGGGCACTGATATGTGGTAACCACCGGGGGGGGGGGGGGGGGGGGGGCTGGATGGGGGGGGTTCCGGGGGTTCCGGGGGTGGCAGTGGGCGGGGATCGAGAGATTTCGTGATCTCTTTATTGATGAGGGCTGCCCGAGCTTGGAGGAGTTAGAGGAGGAGTTTGTGTATGTGGGAATGGGTTCAGTTATCTGCAAGTGAGGGACTTTGTGCGGAGGCAGGTTTCGATCTTCCTGCACCTGCCGCTCCAGGAGCTACAGGTGGTGTCAAGAGCAGGAGAGGAGAAGGTTTCAGAGATCTATAAGGAAGTGATGGAGTGGGAGGGTACCCCGATAGGGGAGGTGAAGAGGAAAGTGGGAGGAAGAGCTGGGTGGAGAGTTGGGAGGAGGCCCTGAAGCGCATCAATACATCCTTGCCGTGTACCAGGCTTAGCCTGATACAATTCAAGGTGGTCCTCAGGGCACACATGACAGTGGTCCGGATGAGCAGGTTCTTTCAGAGGGTGGAGGACAGGGGTGGGCGCTCTATAGGGGAACCTGTGAACCATGTCCATATGTTTTGGGCATGCCTGATGATGAGGGGTTTCTGGCAGGGATTTGCTGACGCCATGTCAGAAGTATTAAGGGTGAGGGTGGTGTTGAGTCCAGAGGTGGCGTTCTTTGGCATATCGGAGGATCCAGGAGCCCAGCGGGTGAGAGAGGCCGATGTCCTGGCCTTTTGCCTCCCTGGTGGCCTGGTGACGGTTCCTACTAGGTTGGAGGGACTCGGAACCCTGAAAGTCGGGCGTATGGGTTAGTGACATGGCAGGGTTTCCAAGACTCGAGAAAATTAAATTCGTCTTGAGGTGATCGCTGCAGCGGTTTGCTTGAAGGTGGCAGCCGTTCATCGACTTCTTCGAGAAAAATTAAGCTGTCAGCAGGGGTTGGGGGGGGGGAAGGAAGGAAAGAGAGGCATTGTGGGGGGGGGGGGTTCAGTAAGGTTAGGAAAATCTGTGGAAAGGTGGCTGGGGAGGGAGGTCCTGTTTGTGTAAACCATGTTGGCTGGAGTTGTGTTACTAGGGAGGTGGTTGGTTATATTGTTTTGTTCTTGTTGATACCTGATTGTTAAAATTGTTAAAATTATAAATGCCTTAATACATCTTTTTCCAAATAAAACATTTATCTGGGCAGGCAGAACTCCGAGAGCAATGCTTCAAAGCAAGTTGGTGGGCTAGTACTTCCTAACCATACTATTATTGGACAGCCAATATAAAAAATATTTTAATATGGTGTCACAATCCAAGTTTAAACTGGTGCCATATGGAAGTTCATTCCTGCTGCTCATCCTCTCTTCCTGCCTTAATTTGTGCCCCGATATCTCCCCCCCCCCCTCTAAATACACGTCAAACCCCGTTGTGATGTCTACTTTAAAAATATGGAAACAATTCCATCAGCATTTTAAACTTTCTATTCTTTTGCCGTTGGATCTTATTTCTAACGACTTATTCTTGTCCTCCAAGCTTGTGGAGGAAGAGGGGACTTGAATGTTTTACTGACCTGTTTGTAGATGGGAACTTTGCCAGCTTCAGTGAGCTTGCAGTCAAATTTAATGTACCTCAATCTAGCCTTTACTGCTAATTTCAAGCCTGTAATTTTGTTGGTTCACACTGTCCACCTATTCCTCAACTCCCTCCCAGTATATTATTGGAAGGGATTTTGTCATTGCTTCAAACCAGCAGTGGTTGTATGATCTCATGCTATCCGCTGGAACCTCTCCTCTCCATAGATAACAAACGATTGGGAGTGGAGCTTGGGCTCGACTTTGTGATCGGCTGGTGGGAGGAGGCCCCTTTCACGGTGAACTCCACATATTCCTGTGCTTGGTTAAGCTAGCTTAATTCAATTTAAAGTTCTGCACAGAATTCACTTCATCAAGGTCAGAATGGGTAAATGTTTCTCCAACGTAAACAACAAGAGACAAATGCTCACTCGCTTCTGCAGACCATACCCACGTGTTCTGGTTGTGCCCGAAGTTGACTGGTTTTTGGTCACTCCTCTTTGATACTGTTTTCCAAAGTTCTAGATATTGACCTACAGCCTTTGTAGCCACCTGGGGTGGCCACGTCCCGATTTCAAAATGGAAACTTGCAAAGAGTAAAGGTAAAAATTGGACAGTGCTAGGAAAACAAGCAGGAGCAAGGTTTGCCTGTGGATTGGAACTTGCAGCTCCCAGACAGAACTGATACTACAAGCCATTAGCATAGTAATGAGATATCTCCGGGGACAAAAGAGAAACATTTAGGCAATCGGTACCACGGCAGACTCCCCTACGCCAGTGAAGACTAAAACAAAGGCAGGCCAACGGTCACCTAGGGCCCGCCCCTTGATCAAGGAACGACCCCTTTATTGGAGAGAATCAAACAAATGATTGGGACATGGTCCAATTAATTGGGGCCAAGTTCAGGAGCCGCCCAGAAAGGCGCAAAACCCTTTGGGGTATAAAGAGGAGTCCCCAAAGACAGATCGCTCTCTTCTTCTTCACCTTGGCCCTCAGCGACGAGAGGCCGCCAAGCACCAGCCAAGTAAGTCTAAGGTCAATGCACGCTACGAGATAGGCGCTCCTAGCTACTTTTCTATACCAGTTTGAAGCCAGCAGTATCAGAACCGGACAACGGCCATTGTTCCTCTGACTGAGTGGGCGCCCGAAGCTAAGTATAGGCTTTTAGTAGTAGTTGTAGTTTAGTGAGTAGAGTTTGTGCACAAGTAATAATTGACTGTGTGTAAATAAATGTGCATCGATTTCAAACTTACTAACTGGTGTATCGAGTGTTTGATCAGTATTTGGTTTTGAACCTTGTGGTGGTATCAAAAAGATACCTGGCAAAGGTAATTAAAACAGAGCAAATTAAGGAAAGCATAACGAGCACCACCTTGTCCTTCGATTGCCATAATTGGAGCCTCACCTGCACTGGTCAGTTTCACCAAGATGAATGCAGACGCCATAGCATTTGCTTCATTAATAGCCCGCAGGCAGACTCTATTAACCTGGAGGTGCCCCAAACCACCCACTGCTTCATCCTCATTGGAGGACTTAATGTCTTTTCTATGTTTGGAGAAGATTACGTGTGCCATAAGAGGATCCACTGAAAAATGTCTTTGTAGATGGCAGCCATTTGTCTCTTTGTTTAAAGAGTTAATTACTGTTGACTGTTAATTTTGCTTTTTTTCTTGCATTGTTTTTGTTTATTCTTTTGTTTACAGGGGGGTTGCATTATGGTATTGTATTGTTCTTTGTTTACCTGCTCTTTACCTCTTTTGAAAAATCAATAAAAAGAATTTATAAAAATAAAGGTGTACAAAGTGGCTGCCATAAACAACAATTCTTTCTTCAGTGAATGAATAAATAAATTCTGCTTCAATAACAAGGATTCATCCTGCATATTTTGGTGAACAATGACAATAGTAGAAAAGTCAGGTGACATGAGAATCATTTCCGACCATATTAAAACAGGCGGATGCATGTAGATAAGATATGTTTATTGGTACATACCCATCAGTGCGACGTTCAGTATCATTTAAAACATGCTTTCATCCTAAACAAATATCCAATTTCCAGTGCTTTAATACATGTAACTGCAAAGCTATTATAAATTATTTTGGGAGGTATTGGGTGAAGTAAACCATATCATGAATGTGTTCCTGCTGACTGGCAAGAGATAAAACAGCAAATACAACAATTCCTATATTACTGGAGTGACTCCTGAAATAATTCACAGAAACAAATCTTACTTAATGCCTTCTACAGTTCAAGTTTCCTGCATGTTTTCCTATGAATAACTCCCACTCATTACAGGCAGTTTATTCACCTTAATATTGCATTCAAAATTATACCCAAAATAAAATCTTAACTTAAAATACATTTCACAATGCAAAGGAAAATGTCTAAGCAAATGCAGTTATTTGAAATTATGTTGCATTAATTGTATGGCAGTAAAACAGTTCTTCAAAAGTAAGGCACCAACAGGACAACGCAAGTCCTGTTAAAGTGTCTTGAGTAGAATAATTTATGTTTCAAAACAGTGCACAATTTTTCTGTTAAGTTAATGTTGTCTATCATCTGATAGAAATCCATTTGCAAATGTAAGGCAATATATTTATAAAATTACAAAATAACATACCCCCCAATATACTCAAAACCTGGTTGTTCTGAATTGTTGCTACTTTCCTAATGCTTCTGTTATTTCTAGTTGTTCATCAATCCATGAACCACTATGGTTTGGCAAAAAATGCATACATCAAGAGTGAAACGCTCTGCTTATTTTTCTCTGTTCTACACATTTTTAACTGAAGCATTTGGAAGAATGTAATTTCTAAGCACTTATATGAGGAGTGCACCAAACTTTTCCATCTTCTCAACAGATATGCACTGAAGGCATGAAAAGGTTGAAGACATAACAGATTACATGATGTCATTGGTATTTTCAAGCATTTGACACCATCTTCAGAGCAGTTCCTTCTTGTCCTGTGCTTGTATTATCAGTACTTTGATTCCACACCTTCCCTCCTATTTAGCATAAACTATTTCCTCAACTGCAGCTGCTCTATCTTTTACTCATTTAAATGATATGATAAAGAAAGCTCAATGAGCTTTTCCATAATGATCTACCTCAGTGTTCAGTTGACTATTACAGAAAAAAACCAGCATCTTATTTCTAGCTATGCTTTATCTGTTGCAATTGTAAAAATAAAAACTATGGTAATGTGGGTAACACACAGTCTTCTGCGTACTTCGATCACATGAAGAATGGGGAATTGGGGAATGGGAGACGGGTTAAACAACAATTGCAACCCTGACATTTGTAATGTTTATATTGGAAGGAACCAAATCCATTTTGCATTACGTTGTGACCTTAGAAAACCTGGCTTCTTGAAAAGAATTTTAGATCCCAATTCCATAGGAGGTTAGCTGAAATATAAAAAAAAAATCATGATCAACAGAACTTTGACATCCTCATGAACACAGCAATTAGAATAAAGTATGAAGACATGTCTGCTAAAAGCAGCAGGGAGTTTATAAAAACATTGCATTTTATTTGAATTACAGAGTAAACTATTATTTACCTCATTATAGAAATTATGATTTACACACTTAATTACTAGTTGTGAGTCATTGTGCAAAATGTTTTTCTATTTTGCAATGTTTTGTGTCCCAATCTATCCATTTTAGGCCTTTTTAGCTCCGCTATCTATCGTTCTGCAGTCCCTGGCAGCTCTGTATTCTTTCACATGTATTTTCTCCAGTAAGCACCACAAATTCTAGTGTCTAATGCGCAGCTTCCAGCAGGTTGTCATTTGATGGTCAGGAATGGAAACATTGGTCGATTTCCCCCAATCCAAAAAAACACATTGATTACAGTAATCCAACATAATAACAACCGAATCCATGTCTGTCCTATATGAATCATTTCTGTGCTATATCACTGAATACCTTCTTAGAGCTACAAAAACAACTTGCAATTATAGGCTGCTTATATGTTCCATGGCACTTCACAGGAACTTAATCAAACAAAAGGTGACACTGAGTGAAAAAATGAGACATCAGGACAGATGACCAAATGCTTGGTCTCCCTCTATTCCTGAATTACTTCTCATTCCCTATGCCTTTTAATTCATTATCAGAGGCTGGTCTGCTTACCTCTCTGGAATTACCTTCCAAAACCATGTTGATTTATTATCCCTCTCTGCTTTCAAAAGCCTCATAGATGTCTATTTATTCAGCTATGTCTTTTACCTTCATATCCCCCCCATCACTATTCTTTCACTTCCTCAGGGTCCACTACTCTACCATCTAGCATGTAAGGATATTCATCTACAAATAAACTGTATTATACAATGTAAATCGTTGTTGAGGAACAAATATCCTTTCCTCCTTCGCAAATCGTATGCCCCAATTCAGCTATTGTTTCAGCTGTTATTTCCTAAGTTTCTAGTTCTTATTTATAACCGTTTACTGTAATTTATAAAATTACTATAACTTGAATGATTGGCTAGCTCAGTGGTAGGATTCACATCTTCAACTTAGGGGGTTAATCTAGTTTGACATTTCACTCCACAGCTGAGGAAATGCTGAAATTTTGGAGCTACTGTTTTCTTAATAAAATGTTAAAACGAGATCCCAACAGCATTCTCAGGTGTACGTGAAATAATCCATATAACAATTTGAAAAGGAGCAGGGAAAGCTGTCCCAGTGTTTTTAAAAAAATAAATAATTTTTATTAAGGTTTTCACAAAATATAAACAACAAAACAATATTAACAGAATAACCATTGTAAAAACCCAAGAACAACACCTACCCCCCTACAAAAGCAACTATTAAATCGAAAACAAAAAAAAAGCAAACAACAGAAAGGAAAGAGATAACACCCGCCACATCCCACAAACCCATGTACACACTTCTCCCTCCCCCAAACCTAATCCCCCCATCTCCTCCCCCTCTCCCACCCGCCTCCCCCCCCATCCCCCTCCCCCTATCCTCCTCCCCCCCATCCTCCTCCCCCCTCCCCCTCACCCCTCCCACCCACCCCTCCCCCTCACACCCCCACCCGTCCCCCTCCCCTCACCCCCTCCACCCCTCCCCCTCACCCCCCCTTCCCCCCCCACCTCCCCCTCACCCTCCTCTCACCCCCCTCACCATTGAAGTAAGATCCTCCGCCGGGCTACTAGGGACGCAAAGGCCAGGACACCGGCCTCTTTCGCCTCCTGCACTCCCGGCTCCACTGCAACCCCAAACATTGCGAGTCCCCAGCCTGGCTTGACCCTGGATCCCACTGCCCTCGACACCGTCCTTGCTACCCCCTTCCAAAATTCCCCCAGCGCTGGGCATGCCCAAAACATATGGGCGTGGTTCGCTGGGCTCCCCGAGCACTAGCACACCTGTCTTTGCCCCCGAAAAACCTACTCATCCTCGTCCCAGTCATGTGGGCCCTATGCAGCACCTTGAACTGTATGAGGCTAAGCCTCGCACAGGAAGAGGAGGAATTCACCCTTTCCAGGGCATCCGCCCACGTCCCCTCCTCAATCTCCTCACCCAGCTCCTCTTCCCATTTACCCTTCAGCTCCTCCACCGAGGCCTCGTCTACCTCCTGCATAACACGGTATATGTCCGAAATCCTCCCTCCTCCAATGCACACCCCCCCGAGAGAATCCTGTCCTGTACCCCACGTGGGGGCAGCAAGGGGAACCCCTCCACCTGCCGCCTGGCAAACGCCCTAACCTGCATGTACCTAAACATGTTCCCCGGGGGGAGCCCAAACTTCCCCTCTAACTCCCCCAAGCTCGCGAACCTCCCATCCACAAACAGGTCCCTTAACCTCCCAATACCTACCCTGTGCCAGCCCAGAAATCCGCCATCGATGCTCCCTGGAACAAACCGATGGTTCCCCCGTATCGGGGACTCCATCGAGCCCCCCACCTCTCCCCTATGCCGTCTCCATTGCCCCCAAATTTTGAGGGTAGCCACCACCACCGGGCCCGTGGTATACCTCGTTGGAGGGAGCGACAACGGCGCCGTTACCAGAGCCTCCAGGCTCCCAAATTCGCTGAGAATCCTCATCACCTCCGGCATCCCCCCCTCCGGGTCCGCGACATACAGCAACAGGTCGTCCGCATAAAGCGACACTCGATGCTCCTCCCCACCCCGCACCAGGCCCCTCCAGTTCCCTGACTCCCTCAACGCCATGGCCAGGGGCTCAATTGCCAATGCAAAGAGCAAGGGGGACAGGGGACACCGCTGTCTCGTCCCCCGGTACAGCCGAAAGTACTCCGACCTCCTCCTATTCGTGGCTACACTCGCCATCGGGGCCTCATAAAGCAACCTCACCCAGCGGACAAACCCCTCCCCAAACCTAAACTTTTCCAACACCTCCCACAAATACCCCCATTCAACCCTATCAAAGGCCTTCTCCGCATCTAATGCCACCACTATCTCCGCCTCCCCTTCCACAGCCGGCATCATAATGACACTGAGGAGCCTTCGTATGTTGGTGTTCAACTGCCTTCCCTTCACAAACCCCGTCTGGTCCTCGTGAATGACCCCCGGCACACAATCCTCTATTCTTGTGGCTAAGATCTTTGCCAGCAGCTTGGCATCTACATTTAGCAGCGAGATCGGCCTATATGACCCACACTGCAGAGGGTCCTTGTCCCGCTTACGGATCAAGGAAATCAGCACCCGTGACATAGTTGGGGGCAAAGCCCCCCCCCTCCCTTGCCTCGTTAAAGGTCCGGACCAACAGGGGCCCCAACAGGTCCGCATACATTTTATAAAATTCGGCCGGAAACCCATCCGGCCCCGGCGCCTTCCCCGACTGCATGTTCCCTATCCCTTTAACCAGCTCCTCCAGCTCAATCGGCGCCCCCAGTCCCTCCACCTGCCCCTCCTCCACCTTCAGAAATCGCAACTTGTCCAAGAAGCGCCCCATTCCCCCCCCCTTCACTGGGGGTTCAGACCGGTACAGTTCCCCATAAAAGTCCCTAAAGACCCCATTAACGTCTACCCCCGTCCGCACCACCTTCCCAACTCTATCCGTCACTCCCCCAATCTCCCTGGCCGCGTCTCGCTTTCGGAGCTGGTGTGCCAGCATCCTGCTCGCCTTCTCCCCATATTCATACACCGCCCCCTGTACTTTCCTTCACTGAGCTTCCGCCTTTCTGGTGGTCAGTAGATCGAATCTGGCCTGAAGGCTACGCCGCTCCCCCAGCAATCCCTCCTCCGGAGCCTCCGCATATCTCCTATCCACCCTCACCATCTCCCCAACCAATCTCTCCCTCTGCTCCCCCCTCTCCCTATGGGTTCGGATGGAAATCAACTCGCCTCTAATCATCGCCTTCAATGCCTCCCAGACCGTCCCCACTCAGACCTCCCCGTTATCGTTGGCCTCAAGGTACCTCTCAATACACCCCCGAACCCTCCTGGCCACCTCCTTGTCTGCCAGCATCCCTAGTGGTGGTCCCTCTCCTCCCCCAGCCCAAGGTCCACCCAGTGCGGGGCATGATCCGAAATGGCAACGGCAGAGTATTCGACATCCTCCACCCTCGAAACCAGCCCCCTGCTCAGGACAAAAAAATCAATTCTAGAATAGACCTTATGCACATGGGAGAAAAACGAGTACTCCCTGGCCCTTGGCCTCGCAAACCTCCAGGGATCCACTCCTCCCATCTGATCCATAAACCCCCTCAACACCTTAGCCGCTGCCGCCGGCCTCCTAGCCGTCCGGGACCTGGATCAATCAAATGGGGGATCACGCACCGTGTTGAAGTCCACCCCCATGATCAGGTCCCCCACCTCCAGGTCCGGAATGCGGCCGAACATGCGCCGCATAAACCCTGCATCGTCCCAGTTTGGGGCGTAAACATTCACCAACACCACCCGGTCCCCCTGCAGCTTACCACTCACCATCACATACCTCCTGCCACTGTCAGCCACTACATTTAATGCCTCAAACGACACCCTCTTTCCCACCAGGATCACCACCCCCCGATTCTTCTCATCCAGCCCTGAATGAAATACTTGGCCCAACCACCCCTTCCTCAGTTGAACCTGGTCCGCCACCTTCAGGTGTATCTCTTGGAGCATGGCCACATCCGCCTTCAGCCCCTTCAAGTGCGCAAACACCCGGGCCCGCTTGTCCGGCCCGTTCAGCCCCCTCACATTCCAGGTTATCAGCCTGATCAGAGGGCTCCCTGCCTCCCTCCCCTGCCGACTAGCCATTACCCATCCCCTGCCCGCCACTGGCCAGCATCCCCGCTCGGCCTGTTCCCCACGGCGGCAACTCCCCCGCCCCAGCACCCCCTGCATACTCCAGCTCTTTCCTGGCCATTTCAGCAGCAACCCGGTATTCCCCCCCCCCAGGCTAGGACCCCTCCTAGCCACGCCCCCCCCTCCATAGCACTCCCGTGAGCCAGCTAACTTCTGCTGATCCCGGCGACTCCCGCCACACCTCCGACCCCTCCCCACGTGGGACTACTCCTCCTCCTCCTTCGTGCCCATCAACTGGCCCTCCTACCCCCCCCCCAAAAGCTCTTGCGCGGGAAAATAACAACCAGCAAAACCCGACCCCGCCCCCATCATCCCGCAGCGCGGGAAACCAGAGAACAGCCCGCGCTTTCGCCCTGCCCAACCCCGCCTCCTCTAGGGCAACTCCCATTGCCAGTCCCCACCACCAGCTCCCCGCACTCCCAGTTTATCTCCCTGCTCGAACCCGTCCACCAGACCCATACAAAAAGACATGAAAACATCGCCCCACCCACCTTAAAGCCAAGACACATCCTGCATTAAACAGCGAACCCCCCCTCCAGAGAAAAAATTAAACACAGTTACATTTTCATACAAAACCCCCATCCTTGACCCTCAGTTTGAGTCCAGTTTCTCGGCCTGTACAAAGGCCCAAGCCTCCTCCGGGGACTCAAAATAATGGTGACGGTCCTTGTAGGTGACCCACAGACGCGCCGGCTGCAACATGCCAAACTTCACACTCCGTCTGTGGAGCACCGCCTTCGTCTGGTTGAACCCGGCCCTCCGCTTAGCCACCTCCGCACTCCAGTCCTGGAAGATCCGCACCTCCGCGTTCTCCCAATTGCTGCTCCGCTCCCTCTTGGCCCACCGGAGCACGCACTCCCGGTCAACGAACTGGTAAAACCGCACCAACACCGCCCGCGGCGGCTCATTCGCTTGGGCCTCCTAGCCAGTATTCTGTGTGCCCCCTCCAACTCCAGGGGCCCCTGGAAGGACCCAGCTCCCATCAACGAGTTCAGCATAACGACCACATAGGCCGCCAGGTCCGACCCCTCCAGCCCCTCCGTGAGGCCCAGGATCTGTAAATTCTTCCGCCTCGACTGGTTGTCCAGCTCCTCGAACCGCTCCTGCCACTTTTTATGGAGCGCCTCGTGCATCTCCACCTTCCCCGCGACGGCCGCGGCCTCATCCTCCCTTTCGGAGGCCTGCTGCTGCAGCTCCCGGATTGCGGCCCCCTGGGCTGTCTGAGTCTCCATCAGCTTTCTGGTGGTAGCCTTCAGCGACTCCAGCAGCTCCACCTTAAGCTCCCGGAAGCAGCGCAGACTGTCCCAGTGTTTGGGCCAGCATGTACCCCCAAACAACATCATCAAAATTGATTAACTGGTTATTCATCTCAAAACCGTTTGTGGGACCTCACTGTGTGTAAACTGACTGGTGCATGAGATACAACATATGACATACAATAAATTGTACAATGGCTGCATCAGAAGTATTCTATTCTTTATACAGTGCTTGGAGAAGCCCCATGGATGTGAATAGTGCTATATAATGCAAGTATCTTTGCTTCTGATGGTCAAGATGGGAAAACCTTATTTAGCTCGCTGTCTTTATTTGTGTTTATTTTTGCTATTCTTACTTTAAAGCTATGCAGAATTTCAACTTTTTCTGCACAATCTTTAGGCTCCAGTTCTCCAGGAATAGCATTTAGAATTCTTAGGAGCTATCATAGAGATATTTAGAGGCATGTTCCACAGGTGTAGCAGCAGCACAAACAATATGTAACCTAACTCGATTTAACTGTTACTTAAAGGGTCACTGATACAGTGACTAAGTCAATTTAATTTCTCTTTCTTTGAATCACAGGATATTCTTCAGTGTTTGTAGGATTGTGTTCTATGAACTATCCATTTTTCCATGAAAACTGCAAATCAATAATTTCTGTCCTGTTCCTTTCCACAGTTTTACATCAGATGAAAATATTTTACCTAATATATTACCTGGGTTTAATTGGAACAATATGTTTGGCAGGTTTGCGAAAAGATTGGTTTGGCGCTGATCTTGTAGAAGAAGTCCTGGGAGAAGCACGCACAAAGGTTGAGGCAACTGGTGGACTCTTAGGAATCTTCTTCACTAAATGTCCAATCCATCTTTTCTGTTCATCCTGAGAGCATGCCAATAGCAACATATCTCTAGCTGTGTTAACGTCATAATTCACTGAGGAGAAAACACAATTTTAGCAACGGTCAATATAAAAAATTCTACATTCCTCTCCCCTGTTCTAGTTACTTTGCAATTGGATGAATAAAATTAGACAGACAACATGTTCCTCTAGACTTGTCATGAACTCCTTAAACAGCCATGAGAAGAACATTAGATTAATTGGGTGGCTTGAACCTCTCAAAATAATACTTTACCTTAGTTTGACATCTTACGAGACAAGGGCGGTAACATTATAGGTGACAACATACATCTTACAAACCTGTATGACAGCATGAGTATTGCAATATTCTACTCGGTTCTATTAGCTTGTTGTTCATCATGGAACATTATAAAATGCTAACATGGCGAATATTTTTTCCTCTCAAACATGGGTGATGAAATATATGTTGTGAAAGATAACTGACTGTAAAACTCATTAGATCGAATGTTACAAGTTGCTGCACATATCAAATTTAATGAAGCTGCTATTAACCAAAATATAATGTTATTTTCCAATGATAAAATAATTCTCAATCGAAAAGAGGTACAGTGTAGTGGAATATATTTCTGCCGGCCCTATACATGAAGGGCACTACATGACTCAGAGGTATTAAAAAGTGGACAGAGGTAGTCTTTTTATACAAGTGACCCATCAATGTCATTGCCATTATAAGCCATAAGTAACATTTAAAGACAAAGTAAAAAATATTAGATCTTTCATACTTGCAAGTGCAATATTACTCTATAACAGCATTTTTTAATTTTTCTTTGTCAATTCAATTAGAGCCTTTTGTAAAATTTTAAAACAAAAATAAACTTGAAATGAGAAATTCCAACTGTGAAACCAGTAGTGTGTGCCTGACAGAAACAGACTTTCATAGAAAGTACGTTAGACAGTCCAAATAGTTTCTGTGGTGGTAAACTTAGATGGCTGGGATGTTGGGCATTACACATGTTGGGGAGTGGGGTGGCGCGTTAGTTTGGTGAGAATGCAGGTTGTGTAAATACATTTAAGACGAGTAACTGCTAACCATACCAAAACTCCTCAACTTGTTCTAAATAACTAATTCATTGCCTAAACATTAAAAAAGTGAGTTCTTCCAAGAAGCCTGTGTTTACCGCAAAGGCATCATTGACTCAGTACAACATTTATGAGAAAAAACTTTTTTAAAACTCAGCAATTAATTTGCTTTCAAGAAAATTATGATGTAAGTCATGTATGGTACTTTCTATTTGTATAATTCACCTGCTTGTAAATACATAACAATGATCAGTTTAGCCTGAGTATATTGGTCAGACGGTGTGATAATGGACTGGAGTTCATGGTGCCCACCACTTTCAAGGCAAAAGACAAGGCACAAGGCCTTCCACTCGCCTGGATGAGTGCTGCTCCAAATACATTCAAAAGGTTTGTTACCTCATCCATCATCTTAAACATTCACTCTCTTCATCACCAGTGCACTGTGACTCCAATACAAACCATCTATTAGATGCACTGCAGCAACTTGCCAAAGTTTCTTCAATAGCACTCCCTAAACCTGTAACCTCCACCCAGAAGGACGAGGACAGCAGTCACATGGGGACACTTGCAATTTATCCTCCAAGGAAACACCTATCCTGTAACTCACATATCACACAAATGTAGTAGTTCAAGAAAGCGGCAAGTACGACCAACTTAAGGACAATTGTGGATGGGCAATAAATGCTATTTGTCACAGCAACGTCTACATTCCATGGTAAGTACGGGGAGGCAATGGTCGAGTGAGTGGTATTGTTACTGGACGAGTAATCCCGAGAACCAGCGTAATGCTCTGGGGACCCAGGTTCAAATCTCGCCACAGCAGATGATGAAATTTGAATTCAATAAAAATCTGGAATTAAAACACTTTAGGGTGGCACAGTGGTTCGATCCTGCCCCGGGTCACTGTCCGTATATAGTTTGCACATTCTCCCTGTGTCTGCATGGGTCTCAACCCCACAACCCAAAAAGATGTGCAGGATAGGTGGATTGGCCACGCTAAATTATCCCTTAATTAAAAAAAAAAGAATTGGGTACTCTAAATTTATTTTTAAAAATATATATATTTCATGAGTGAATTAAAAAA
Source organism: Scyliorhinus canicula (assembly GCF_902713615.1). Taxonomy (NCBI): domain Eukaryota; kingdom Metazoa; phylum Chordata; class Chondrichthyes; order Carcharhiniformes; family Scyliorhinidae; genus Scyliorhinus; species Scyliorhinus canicula. Next base: position 78,430,052 of record NC_052155.1, on the reverse strand, counting down.
ATCAGCTTAAATGAACAGTCTTTTGCTGTAAACATGAGGCTAAGAGAGGTTAAGATGAAAGTTAGCATGTTGCTGATCACAAAAAATATTTCATACCTTTGCATGGCACAATCATCTCTTCCTTTTTATCCAAATGGTCCTTATGGCACTTAACATGGCATCGCCTACATTCCAATGCAGCTGGTGGTTTGAAGACATGCCATAGAGGCTTTGCACAAGCTTCACAATTTGTAGGAAAATGGTACAGTGTAGGAATGAATTCATGACCTTTATGAGATATATAGTCAGGCTTTTCTGCTGACTGCACAGGGTCTGCTTCTACATCTTTCCGACATTCACCCTCATTGGCGTATAGTATCTGAAAGAAACACAATTCAACTGTCATTCAAATACAACATAGAATAATTGAAATTAATGGTTCAAACTACAAGGTTAATGCTACAAAACCACATACATAACTCTGTCAAGAGGAGAAGCATTCGGGAATACTCCAGACACAAGATTAATCAGTCCTCAAAACCACACTTGGGAATCAATCTGCACAAATACCTGTAACTGTGGGAAACATGAATGAAAGTCCAAATGTATATAAAAGTTTTTCTTTTCCACATTAGTCTTGTAGCATCGTACATGGTGAGCCATGGAAAGTGTGGTCTGCTACGCTAAACAGAATTCACCCCATCTGTTCTCAGGTGGGCCAGGGATCAGCCATGTAAACAAAGTTTCTCTCCCTCTCATTCCATCCTGCCCTGATTCATAGTTTCTCACTATTCCCTTCCCATCCTCTTTAACTGGGACCGGAATTCTCCAGTCATTGGGATAGCCTTTACCCACCGGCAGCGCACCCTTACACGCGGGTTTTCCAGTGGCGTGGGGTGGTTTCAATGCAAAATCCCATTGACACAAGCAGCGTTAATAGAGAATCTCACCGCCAGCGAACGGCGCGCCACTGAGAAGCACACGGCTGGGGGACTGGAGAATCCCCCCAGGGTCTTTCATCTGAACAGGTTTTCTTTCCTCACCCTCTTCCCAACAACTGAATTGAACACTCTTTCTTTTCTCGTCTCCTTCAAGATAGGACATTTCCTCTAACAAGGTTCTCAACCAGCTTTTCCTCTGCTGCCCTTCCTCGATTGGGTACCCAGGAGGATCTCTCTTCCTCTCAATGAGATTGCAGGTGCATCTCAGCTTCGGAAGGGGCAGGTATTCCTTTCATCATATAAATACAAATTGTTGTTGAAGAATACTGCTATGCCCTGATCTCTACTATTGTCTACCGGGGCACTGGCTCCTATGAGTGTATTTTACTTGTGTCTGTTGGGGTCTCTATATTGGACCTCGCCACATTCTGCTGGTTGAGTGGAGATTATAGAGAGAATAAAGAAAAATGAAATAAAAAATGTGGGGGGCGGGAGAGGAAAATAAATAGTTAATAAATAGCAGAGTCTGTCTCAGTTGGTGCGAATGGGTTAATAAATCCAATTAGATGTTGAGATGCTGTCAGGGGACTGGGAGATTGCAAATATCACATCATTGTTTAAAAAAGGGGAGAGGAATAAATCCAGTTTACTGTTTTTTGATGAACTTAGTGTGTATATATATCGTGCAATTACAGCAACTTTACACTGTTTCATGATAGTGGGGAATTCAGTGATGGTAATGTCATTGAATATCAAGGGGTGATAGTTTGATTCTCTCTTATTGAAGATGGTCATTGCCTGGAACTTGTGTGGCGCAAATGTTACTTGCCACTTGTCAGCCCAAGCCTGGATATTATCCAGGTCTTGCTGCATTTGCACATGGACTACTTCAATATTGAGTCATTTAGCAAGATACCAGTTGAGCGCAGCTTTGCAAGGAGCAGGGCAGGTTGGACAGCAACTTTCTGATTTATGCCTTCAATTGCTCATATGTAGCCGCTGGAGGTTGTTGTTCAATTTCCACTTTAATGGTTGAGTGCTGTTACAGACATTTTTATTTCTGCAACGAATTCTGGTCTGATGTTATTTTAACTGTACATAAACATATGTCCTTTCCATTGTGACCATAACATTCCTCTGTTTCTTACAGCTAAATGCAGACAATAAAAATAAGCTCCAAATCAAAAATCCTTTATGGAAACTAACTGTGCTTGATAGCCCACCTGAAATATTCGAGGAATTTCACCACTTTCTGCCCTGTACACGTCACCCTGCGTTACAGGACGCACATGGAATAATTTGCTGGAACATAAAGACAAAGAGATGCAAATGAGTTACAGATTTCATTCTGTATGTGCTCATTCATATGCAAATCAAATTTAAAGATAAAATGCTTGTAAACCATTAAAGGTTTATTATTAGATATAATTGTATTCGTATGTAAAAACGTTTGCAGTTAAAAATGCTCTTTTCAGCAAAACTAATCATAACATTCTTACCCATAGATACTAGAAATTAATTGCTGAATGTGACAGGCTTGTTGCCATATTCAGATGCTGCAAAGCCATGGGACACAGTAGCCAAATCCTATAGGTGAATTCTATACTATCTGGTAAGAAAGGACAAATTTGTCGCTATATTTTTCACCATATCAACATGCGATGCAGAAGGGGAACGAAAGAGAAAATGCTGGAAAATCTCAGCAGGCCTGGCAGCATCTGTAGGGAGAAAAAAGAGCTGAAGTTTTGAGTCCAATGACTCTTTGTCAAAGCTAACAGACAAAGTGGGGAATATTTATACTGTGGAATGAGAATGGAAGATGAATGATAGCCACAGACACCCAGGGAAACTGGGTGCTAATAGCCACAGAAACTAAGGGGAAAGAGTGCTAATGGCAGTCCCCAGAGAGAACAAAAGTAGTGAAAGGCCAAACAGCAGAGAAACTATCATCAGAGGGTGAACTGTGACAGATATAGATGTGGGGGAAGGGAAAGCAAAGAGGAGAAAGGATAAGGAAAGGTGGATAAGATGGGGGGGGGGGGGGGGGTAAAATATATATTAAGACAATAAATAAATAAATGGTAAAAGACAATTAAAATGAAATGGGATGAAAACAAATGGGTTGAGGTGTAGAATTAATCATGTGAAGTTGTTGAATTCGATGTTGAGACCGGAAGGCTGTAGCGTGCCTAACCGGAAGATGAGATGTTGTTCCTCCAGTTTGCGTTAGGCTTCACTGGAATATTGCAGCAGGCCAAGGACAGACATGTGGGCATGGGAGTAGGGTCTTTTGTTAAAATGGCAAGGAACGGGAAGGTTAGGGTCCTGAATGCGCACAGACCGAAGATGCTCAGCAAAGCGATCACCCAGTCTGCGTTTGGTCTCTCCGATGTAGAGGAGACCACATTGGGAGCAGCAAATGCAATAGACCAAATTGGAAGAGATGCAAGTGAAACGCTGCTTAACCTGGAATGTGTGTTTTGGGCCTGGGATGTTAAGCATGGAAGAGGTAAAGGGGCAGGTGTTACACCTTCTGCGATTGCATAGGATGATGCCATGGGTGATGGGAGAGGTACTGGATATGGTGGAGGAGTGGACTAGATTATCTCGGAGGGAACGGTCTCTGTGGAATGCTGACAGAGGGAGTGAAGGGAAGATGTGTTTGGAGTGGCATCACGCTGGAGTTGGCAAAAATGGCGGAGGATTATGCTTTGCATACGGAGGCTGGTGGGATGAAATGTGAGAACGAGGGGGACTCTATCCTTGTTCTGGGAGGGAGGGGAGGGGGTGAGGGTAGTGGCGCGGGAGATGGACCGCACACTGTTGAGGGCCCTGCCAACAACTGTAGGTGGGAAATCACGGTTGAGGAAGAAGGAACACATTTCGAAGCACCAATTTGGAAAGTGGCATCATCAGAACAAATGCGACGGAGGCAAAGGAGTTGAGAGAAAGGGATGGAGTCCTTACAGGATGTAGGGTGCAAAGAACTGTAGTCCAGATAGCTGTGGGAGTCAGTGGGCTTGTAGTGGATAGTCTATTGTCGGAAATGGAGACAGAAAGATCAAGGAAGGGAAGAAAAGTGTCTGAGATGGACTGGAAGCGAAGTTGATGACTTTTTCCAGGTCCGGACGAGAGCATGAAGCGGCACCAAAATAGTCAAGAATGTATCGGTAAAGGAATTGTGGGAGGGGACCCGGGTAGGCCTTGAACAAGGAATGTTCCACATACCCCATAAAAAGGCAAGCGTAGCTAGGACCCATGCAGGTACTCATTGCTACAACTATGATTTGGAGAAAGTGGGATGAATTAAAGGAGAAGTTGCTGAGAGATATCTGGCTTTGCTGTTTTCAAATTTGTTTATGTAAATAAAGTGGCATCTTGTTCCACCTTATTTATATATTGACATTGATTGCTTTGACAATATTTTCCAACTGAAAATATGAAGTGGGGGGGAAGAAACAGATCAAAAGGGATGGCACCAAGGTAGATTTTGCCACTGCCAACCTGAAAAATATGTTTCATAGTCTGGTTTTGTTGCCCAGTGAGGTATGTGGCACTTGGAACCTTCAGTAGTTGATGTAGGCGGAGCTTCAGTAGGTGGCACGGTAGCACAGTGGTTAGCACAATTGCTTCACAGCTCCAGGGTCCCAGGTTCGATTTACGGCTTAGAAGTCTGCACGTTCTCCACGTGTCTGCGTGGATTTCCTCCGGGTGCTCCGGTTTCCTCCGACAGTCCAAAGATGTGCAGGTTAGGTGGATTGGCCATGCCAAATTGCCCTTAGTGCCCAAAAAGTTTAGGTGGGATAGGGTGGAGGTGTGGACTTAGGTAGGGTGCCCTTTCCAAGGGCTGGTGCAGACTCGATGGGCCGAATGACCTCCTTCTACATTGTAAATTCTATGATTCATTGTTGGCAAAATTAGCAGAGTCCAATGATCATTAAATCACAAGAGTGCTGGATTGTGAAAATTACATTACATTTAGGAAAATTGTGTCATCTCACATTCTGCTTGTAATAGAGAAAAAATTTTCCGAACAGTGGTAGTTATTATGCATTTCTGCTCTCCTAGCAGTGATGAGCAGGTTATTGCTACGTTAAGTGCAGCTTGATAATTCTGTCAAGGACACCTTTCATCATTTTGCTGAAGGTGGAGAGTAGGCTGAGGATATAGTAATTGGCTGAATTGGATTTGTCCTGCTTCTTGTGGACAGGTCATACCTGGCCAATTCTCCACATTGTCAGGTAGATGCCAGCATTGTAGCTATAAAGGAACTGCTTGGCTAGGAGCATGGCTAGTTTTGGAGCACTGGTCTTCAGTACTACAGTCGGAATGTTGTCAGGGACATAACCTCTGCTGTGTCCAATGGCTTCATCCATTTCTTGATATCATGTGGAGTGAATCAAATTGACTAAAGACTGGCTGCAATGCTGTGGACCTCAGGAAGGGGCCAAGATGGATCATTCACTAGTACTTATGGCTGTAGATGGTTGCAAATGGTTCAGTGTTGTCTTTGATATTGATGTAGTGAGCTCCCCTATCATTGAGCATGGGGGTATTGGTGGAGGCTCCTCCTCCAGTTACCAACATTCACAACTCGAATGTGGGAGGACTGCAGGGTTTAAACTGGTCCGTTGGTAGTGTGATGGCTTTGCTCCATCTTTTTTATGTTGTTTCTGCTGTTTGTCATGCAGGTTTGCATCTAATTTTCAGGTATGGCCTGGCAATACACCTGGAAATGCTCTCCTGCACTCCTCAATGACCCAGGGTTGATTCTCTGGTTTGATGACAATCGTATTGAGGGAAATGTTGGCCAATGAGGTTACACATTGTAGTTGTAGACAATTCTGTTAATGCTGACAGCCACAGTGCCTTATGAATACCCAGTTTTAAGCTGCTAGATCTGTTCTGAATCTATCATATTTAGCATAGTGATAGTACCGCACAACACAATGGAGAGTGTCGTCAGTGTGAAGATAGGACTTCTCACCAGAAGTGAATACTGTCACAGAGAGATACATTTGTGACAGGTAGATTTTAAGGCATGGTCAAGTAGGTATTTTGCTGGTTGATTTTCACACCAATTGCTGCAGGCTAAGTCTGGCAGATATATCCTTCGGGTTTGGCCAGGTCTCTGGGTGGGAGACATCAATGTTCATTACCAAGACGGTCAGCGTAGTACCACTGCTGACCGTCTTGGTGATGAACATTGATGTCTCCCACCCAGAGTACATTCTGTGCCCTTGCTACCCTCAGTGTTCCTTCCAAGTGGTATTCAACACGGAAGAGTACATGGCATTCAACTGATTAATCAGCTGAAGGATGATGCTAGGCAGTAATCAGCAGGAGGTTTCCTCTTCCATGTTTGACCTAATGCAAAGAGACTGCATGGGGTTCATGCCTGGTGGATCTGTGCTGTCACTGGAACAGGTCATACCTAGGGATGGTGATGGAGAAGTCTTGAACAAAAGAAAATACTCTGGATCCTGGAAGTCTGAAAATAGAAATGAAAATACTGGAAAAATTCAGCAGGTCTGGCAGCATCTGTGGAGTGAGAAACAGAGTCAATGTTTTGAGTCTATGACACCTCTTCAGAGCATCTGAAGCTCTGAAGAAGAGTCATATGAACTGGAGAAGTCTGAAACATTGGTTGGAAGGTATGATCCTGGTGGGCGGATGATAAAAGATTATTATTATTTAATTCCAGTGAGGTACCTCTTGTTCCATAGAATGGGGAATGGTAGCCAAGTGGTAATGTTACTGAACTAGTAATCCAGAGGCCTGGACTACACTGTGGAGACATGGGATCAAATCCTACCAAGAGAGTATGACTATGTCAAGCTGTCGCTTGACTTACCCATGGGACAGCTCTCCTTAACGTCCCCAGACGTTAGTAAGGAGCACTTTGCAGGGTGGACTGTTGTCAGTTCTGGTGCCTAGGATTATTGAAAGCTGAATTGTCCAGTTTTATTCTTCAAATTTTCTGCAGTTTTGATACAGCAAATCATACAGGGTTTTTATGACAAATCTCAAGTGTTATGGTGACTATTACTGAGACTATATTTTTTATTCCCAATTTATGAATTAATTGAATTTTAATCCCACATGCTCAATTGGTAGGATTTGAACTCATTTATCCACAGCATTAGTCTAGGGCTCTGGACTGCGTACCCAATAACATTACCACCTTGCTTTGAAACATCAGAGGTACCCCTGCTAGAATTTGTTTCAATCACTCTACCCCATCTCATGTTAAACATCATACTTCTCATTGGTATCCTCCATTTTCTACTTTAAACCAATTTCTTATATAACTGTGTGCTCTACTTTGGATTTCCCTCTTCACCATGTCCTTTGTAACATTCTAAGGTCAAGTTGGTTGTACTTACTCGATATCGAGTACCATAGAAGGATTAGACTGTTCCTTGTTCAATTCATCATTGTAAAACAATATTTTTCTGCTGCTGACCACAACATACTGTAGATAAAGAAAAGAGCTTGACATTACATAAAACTTTAGATCAAAATTTTGCAAAGAGTACAAAAGGCTTTTAAAATCGATTTTCCATCAGCTTGCCGATGATGCAAGTGAAAAAGTCACCAGCCTATGCAACACAGTTTGACAACCTCGAGGCTTCTGATATGTGTGACCAGCCTTACAGACCACAAGCTGTGCTAAGTTAACTGACCTCTGCCTGAAATGCAGTTGAGGCATTATAATTAATCACATTATAATTAATGTGCTAGGAAAAGGAATGAAATTAGCCAGGATTGCTAACCACAGCCTTCGAAACAAAACAGAGGAACTAGAGTCAGTAAATTGTAGCAAGGGTCCAGATGTTAAAACATTGGTAGTTAAATACTACAATGGTACAACATATATAGAAAGGACAAAGTAGCTGTACTAATTTGGGATAGCTTTTACAAGTATAGCATTAAGATAGAAACAGAATCGATATGATTGAGTGAAAGGATAAGAAGGGATTGATCATGTTAACAGTGCGACTAAACAGACCTGCAAAATGTGGAAAAGAATTGGAGGGAGAGATATGTACGCAAATACATTTTCTTGTCTATTAATAGTATCCATACTCCTCATGATTTTGAATACCTCTATCAATCTCCTCTCAAACTTCTCTTCTCCAAATTGTTCAAATTTTTAATGATATTTAATATGAATTCTTTAGTGTTGTTGGTTTTTACTTTGTTTCATTGTGAGGGTCTTTTTCAGTTTCAGCTAGGTCCAAATCAAACATGAGTGTCAACACCTTGAAAGCATTATCTGTGTAACGTCGACTCTGTCACTTCATTTTAATTTTTTTCCAATTAAGGGGTAATTTAACGTGGCCAATCCACCTACTGTGCACATCTTTGGGTTGTGGGGTGAGACCAATGCAGACACGGTGAGAATGTGCAAACTCCACATGGACAGTGATCCAGGACTGGGGTTGAACCCGGGTCCTTGGCGCCATGAGGCAACAGTGCTAACCACTGTGTCACCGTGCTGCCCAGCGCAGACAATTTAAAACCAAGCTCTGATGGCTATAGTGTCTGGGGGCAGTGACCTTTACCTCCCAGATCCAAGTTACCAATCCACACAGGCAGAGTATAGGCCCTGAGGAGATTTTAAGAGGTATTGGCAGCTGCAAATGGGTAAAGCTCCTTGGCCTGATGGATATCCAGTGGAATTCTATAAGAGGTTTGCTGATCAGTTGGTCCCGTTGCTGGTAAATATGTTTAATGACTCTTTGCCCCGGGGATCTAGACTTTCACTGGCCTCTATTTCCCTTCTGTTGAAGGAGAATTAAGGACCCAATGGAGTGTGGGTCAAACCAGCCTATCTCGCTGTTGAATGTGAACACCAAGAAACTGGCTACGGTGTTGGTGGTAAGGCTGGAGTCCTGTTTCCCTGAGGTGATTGCGGAGGAACAGACTGGCTGTGTTAAGGCCGCATTGTCAGCCTATATTCGGAGGCTGTTGAATTTTGTTCTTTCCCCGTCCGTGGGGTCTGAGCAGGAGGTGATTGTGTATTTAGATGCCGTAAAGACATTTGACAGGGTGGAGTGCATGACACCTTTTTGAAATTCTGGAGAGGTTCAGTCTAGTGCCAAAATTGATTTAATGGGTACGGTTGTTATACAGGGCCCCCTCAGCCAGGGTTCATATTAACTCCTTGAGATCAGGGTACTTACATTTGAATTGGGGGACTAGACGGGGCTGTCCAATGCCCCCCTCCTATTTGCGTTAGCGATTGAGCCCTTAGCCATAGCTTAGAGAGTTTCAGGTAAGTGGAATAAAGAGGGGAGGGGTGGAACAAAGGGTGTCCCTATATGGTGACGATTTGTTGCTTTAATTTACAGACCCAGTTCCCACATGGGTGATATAATGAAGCTACTGAGGAGCTTTGATTTTCGGGTTACAGGTTGAATCTGAAAAAGAGCAAATATTTTCTGGTTAACTTCACAAGGAGGGGAGCCAACTTGGGGGTGTTGTCTTTTCGCTTTGGCCAGCTCTAGCTTCAGATATCTGGGTGGTCTATGATTGGGCCTGGCTTCATAAATTGAACTTCACATGTCTGGTGGACAAGGTTAAGTGGGAAGGTTAAAAATGGGACAACCTTCCCATCCCTGGCGGGCAGAGTCCAGTCGATTAAAATGAATATTCTTCCAAGCTTTTTGTTTTTGTTTCAATGTCTCAGTGTCTTCCTCCCTAAATCTTTTTTTGTGAGGGTTAATCGGTTGTTCTCATCCTTTATGTGGGTGGGCAAGCCCCCAAGGATCCGCAGGGTAGTTCCTCAAAGGGATAGGCAGTCAGGGGGGCCTAGCATTGCCAAATTTGCTTTATTATTATTGGGCGGCTAATGCTGGGAAGTTGCTGGGGTGGTGCAGTGACCCAGGACCCGTATGAGGACAGATACAGGTGAGATCATGAAGGTGATCTCATCTGGATGCACTGGTGACGGCCTTGCTTTCTCCAGCTAGTTACTTCCCGAACCCGGTGGTCGTGTCCGCTTTAAGGATATGGAGATAAATCCGGCAGCATTTTACGCTTGGATCTGTATTGAGGATGGTCCCCGTCTGTGCTAATCACTTATCTGAGCCATCAGGATTAGATGCCACATTCGGGGTGTGGGAAGGGGCTTGAGATATTTAGGGGTTTGTTTGTCGAGGGATGGTTTGCCAGCTTGGAAGAATTGTTGGTGAAGTTTGGGCTTGTGGGGGTCAAACTCATTTCAGGTATATCCAAGTAAGGAATTTTGTACGGGTGGCTTCCCAACATTTCCCATGGTACCAAGACGTCTCTGATGGAAAGGATCCTTTTGTTGGGTGGGGTTGGAGGAGGGTAGCACGTCTGGTATTTATGGGCGAATTCTGTCTGAGGATTCGGACTCGGCAGATGGGGTGAAGGCGAAGTGGGAGAGGGAGTTGTGACTCATAGTGGATGACAGTGGAGACACATCCGGAGTGAGACACATCCGGAGTGAGGCACATCCAGAGTGGGAATTGCAACTTGGTAATTTGGTGCAGTGAGGTAATTCGGTGCAGAGTGAGAAAAGGTGCTTTTTCGGAGGTGCTTTTTAACCCTGGTAAGTGACTGGTAAGTAGTTTTTCTTTTCATTGTCTAATTATTTATTTTTATTTTGAAATTGTAGTTGTATAAGTTTACCTAAGGTTTAAGACATGGCAGGAGAGCCCAGGCCCGTGTCATGCTCCTCATGTGCGATGTGGGAACTCAGGGACACGTCCACTGTCCCTGGCTCTTTCATGTGCAAGAAGTGTGTTCAGTTGCAGCTCCTGTTAGACTGCTTGACGGCTCTGGAGCTGCGGATGGACTCACTTTGGAGCATCCGCGATGCTGAGGAGGTCGTGGATAGCACGTTTAGCGAGTCGGTCACACCGCAGGTGAAAGTTACTGAGGGAGACAGCAAATGGGTGACCAAAAGACAGAGCAAGAGTAGGAAGGCAGTGCAGGTGTCCCCTGCGGTCATCTCCCTGCAAAACAGATATACCGCTTTGGATACTGTTGGGGGAGATGGCTCACCAGGGGAAGGCAGCAGCAAGGTTATTTGGCACTGTGGCTGGCTCTGCTGCACAGCAGGGCAGCAAGAAAAATGGCAGGGCTATAGTGATAGGGGACTCGATCGTATACGGGGAATAGACAGGCGGTTCTGTGGACGCAATCGAGACTCCAGGATGGTATGTTGCCTCCCTGGTGCAAGGGTCAAGGATGTCTCGGAGCAGCTGCAGGACATTCTGGGGGGGGGGGGGGGGGGGGGGGGGGGGGAGGAGAAGGGTGAACAGCCAGCTGTCGTGGTGCACTTAGGCACCAACGATATAGGTAAAAAACGGGATGAGGTCCTACAAGCGGAATTCAGGGAGTTAGGAGTTAAACTAAAAAGTAGGACCTCAAAGGTAGTAATCTCAGGATTGCTACCAGTGCGACGAGCTAGTCAGAGTAGGAATGTCAGGATAGATAGGATGAATGCGTGGCTCGAGAGATGGTGCAAGAGGGAGGGATTCAAATTCCTGGGGCATTGGGACCGGTTCTGGGGGAGGTGGGACCAGTATAAACCGGACGGTCTTCACCTGGGCAGGACTGGAACCGATGTCCATGGGGGGGTGTTTGCTAGAGCTGTTTGGGAGGGTTTAAACTAATGTGGCAGGGGGATGGGAACCGATGCAGGAAGTTGGAAGGTAGTAAAACAGGGACAGAAGCAAAAGGAAGTAAGGGGAAAAGTGCAAGGCAGAGAAGACATAGTCAAAAATCAAAAGGGCGACAGTACAAGGTACAGTGACTGAGGGGAGCTCAGTGAATAGGCCCAGTAATACTAAAGGAATAAAACTGGAGATGTTAAGATTCAAAACAGAGGTAAAAAAACCAACATAAGTGTACTTTACCTGAATGCTCGTAGTATTCGGAATAAAGTAAATGAGTTGATGGCACAAATCAATCGTGAATGACTATGATTTAGTGGCCATTACTGAAACATGGTTCAAAGATGGTCACGACTGGGAGGTTAAATATCCGAGGGGTATCAAACTATTCGGAAGGACAGAGTGGATGGTAAGGGAGATGGTGTTGCTCTGTTATTTAAGGACGACATCCGGGCAATCGTAAGGGATGACATCGGTGTCTATGGAGGATAAGGTTGAATCCATTTGGGTGGAAATCAGGAATAGTAAGGCAAAAAAGTCACTGATAGGAGTAGTCTATCGCCACCAATAGTAACGTTATGGGTGGGGCAGGCAATAAACAAAGAAATAACTGATGCATGTAGAAATGGTACAGCAGTTATCATGGGGGATTTTAATCTACATGTCGATTGGTTTAACCAGGTCCAAGGCAACCTTGAGGAGGAGTTTTATAGAATGTATCCGCGATAGTTTCCTAGAACAGTATGTAATGGAACCTACGAGGGAACAAGCGATCCTAGATCTGTCCTGTGTAATGAGACAGGATTGATTCATGATCTCATAGTTAGGGATCCTCTCGGAAGGAGCGATCACAATATGGTGGAATTTAAAATACAGATGGAGGGTGAGAAAGTAAAATCAAATACTAGTGTTTTGTGTTTAAACAAAGGAGATTACAATGGGATGAGAGAAGAACTAGCTAAGGTAGACTGGGAGCAAAGACTTTATGGTGGAACAGTTGAGGAACAGTGGAGAACCTTCCAAGCGATTTTTTCACAGTGCTCAGCAAAGGTTTTATACCAACAAAAAGGAAGGACGGTAGAAAGAGGGAAATCGACCGTGGATATCTAAGAAAATAAGTGAGAGTATCAAATTGAAGGAAAAAGCATATAAAGTGGCAAGACTGGTGGGAGACTAGAGGACTGGGAAATCTTTAGGGGGCAACAGAAAGCTACTAAAAAAGCTATAAAGAAGAGTAAGATAGAGTATGAGAGTAAAACTTGCTCAGAATATAAAAACAGACTGTAAAAGTTTTTTACAAATATATAAAACAAACAAAGAGTGGCTAAGGTAAATATTGGTCCTTTAGAGGATGAGAAGGGAGGTTTTAATCATGGGGAGATGAGGGAAATGGTGCTGAGGAAACTGAACAGGTTTTTTTGGGTCGGTCTTCACTGTGGAAGACACAAATAAATGCCAGCGACTGACAGAAATGCGGCTATGACAGGTGAGGACCTTGAGAGGATTGTTATCACTAAGGAGGTAGTGATGGGCAAGTAATGGGGCTAAAGGTAGAAAGTCTCCTGGCCCTGATGGAATGCATCCCCAGAGTGCTAAAAGAGATGGCTAGGGAAATTGCAGATGCACTAATGATGATTTTACAAAATTCACTAGACTCTGGGGGTGGCCCGGTGGATTGGAAATCAGCAAACGTGACACCACTGTTTAAAAAAGGAGGTAGGCAGAGAGCAGGAAATTATAGGCCAGTGAGCTTAACTTCGGTAGTAGGGAAGATGCTGGAATCTATCATCAAGGAAGAAATAGCGAGGCATCTGGATAGAAATTGTCCCATTGGGCAGACGCAGCATGGGTTCATAAAGGGCAGGTTGTGCCTAACTAATTTAGTGGAATTTTTGAGGACATTACCAGTGCAGTAGATAACGGGGAGCCAATGGATGTGGTATATCTGGATTTCCAGAAAGCCTTTGATAAGGTGCCACACAAAAGGTTGCTGCATAAGATAAAGATGCATGGCATTAAGGGTAAAGTAGTAGCATGGATAGAGGATTGGTTAATTAATAGAAAGCAAAGAGTGGGGATTAATGGGTGTTTCTCTGGTTGGCAATCAGTAGCTAGTGGTGCCCCTCAGGGATCCGTGTTGGGCCCACAATTGTTCACAATCTACATAGATGATTTGGAGTTGGGGACCAAGGGCAATGTGTCCAAGTTTGCAGATGACACTAAGATGAGTGGTAAAGCAAAAAGTGCAGAGGATACTGGAAGTCTGCAGAGGGATTTGGATAGGTTAAGTGAATGGGCTAGGGTCTGGCAGATGGAATACAATGTTGACAAATGTGAGGTTATCCATTTTGGTAGGAATAAGAGCAAACGGGATTATTATTTAAACGATAAAATATTAAAGCATGCTGCTGTGCAGAGAGACCTGGGTGTGCTAGTGCATGAGTCACAGAAAGTTGGTTTACAGGTGCAACAGGTGATTAAGAAGGCAAATGGAATTTTGTCCTTCATTGCTAGAGGGATGGAGTTTAAGACTAGGGAGGTTATTTGCAATTGTATAAGGTGTTAGTGAGGCCACACTGGAGTATTGTGTTCAGTTTTGGTCTCCTTACTTGAGAAAGGACATACTGGCACTGGAGGGTGTGCAGAGGAGATTCACTAGGTTAATCCCAGAGGCTGAAGGGGTTGGATTATGAGGAGAGGTAGAGTAGACTGGGACTGTACTTGTTGGAATTTAGAAGGATGAGGGGGGATCTTATAGAAACATTTAAAATTATGAAGGAATAGATAGGATAGATGCGGGCAGGGGTGTTTCCACTGGCGGGGTGAAAGCAGAACTAGGGGACATAGCCTCAAAATAAGGGGAAGTAGATTTAGGACTGAGTTTAGGAGGAACGTCTTCACCCAAAGGATTTGTGAATCTATGGAATTCCTTGCCCAGTGAAGCAGTTGAGGCTCCTTCATTAAATGTTTTTAAGGTAAGATAGATAGTTTTTTGAAGAATAAAGGGATTAAGGGTTATGGTGTTCGGGCCGGAAAGTGGAGCTGAGGTCCACAAAAGATTAGCCATGATCTCATTGAATGGCGGAGCAGGCTCGAGGGGCCAGATGGCCTACTCCTGCTCCTAGTTCTTATGTTCTTATGATAGGGTGAACTCCATGTCTTCATGTGCGTGGCTTGGTCTAATCCAGCTTTAGGTGGTGAATGGGGAGCACCTGACCAGAACTAACATGAGTGGTTTCTTTCCAGAGGTAGAATACAAGTGCCAGCGGTAGAATACAAGTGCCAGCGGTGTTCCAGTGGGCCAGCCAATTACACACACATGTTCTGGTCTTGCCCCAAACTGGTGAGCTTTTGGTTCTCCTTCTTCAGCACCATGTCAGCGATTCAGGATATCGATCAGGAGTCTTGTCCTCCAATGGCAATTTTGGGGTTTTGGATATGCCGGGGCTCCAGATAGGATATTTAGCAAAAAAACTATCAATCTCAAATTCAGGGCTGGATTCTTCGGCCGCACCCACTGCAAGATCACCATGGGTGGGATGTGGAACATGTAAAGGTCCATTGACCTCGGACGGGAATTTCCGGTCGGCGGGCAGATGCGGCTGGAGAATCCTGCCCTTAAAGTTATGATCGAGTATAAACTGCCATCTGTGGACATGAGTTCCAAACTTCCAGCATGTTTTGTAAGTAAAAGTGTTTCATAACTTCACTTCTGAATTGGTTTTAATGTTTCAGCCATGTCCTATAGTCCTAGACTCTCAAATCAGCAGATCTAGTTTCTCTCTATCTACTCTATATGTTCCCTTAAGATTTTGTAAACTTTTGAGTGAATCACTCCCTAACCATCAAAATTTCAGAGAATGCAACCCTGGTCTGCGTAATTTTCCTTGTAATTTAACCTGTGGTGTCCAGGTATCAATATAAATCATTAAAAAACATTGATAGACACAATAAGCAATCAAAAAAGCTCATGGAATGTTGGTCTTTATGAAGGCTAGAATATAAAGGAGAGAAAGTCATACTTTGGTTGTGCTCAGCCTTGATCTGGACTATGGAGTTCAATTTTGGGCACTACCTCTGTGGAGGATATATTGGTGAAGAGCAGGTTCAACAGCATCCAGTCTAAGAGTCGAATTACAAATACAGATTGCATGGACTAAGCTTGTATTCATTTGAGATACGACATTGCGGAAGATCTTATTGAGGTATTTAAAATGATAAAAGGAATTTTATAGGGTAGATACAGAGAAACCTTTTCCTTGTCTGAGGAATAAAAAACAAGGGGCATACTCTTAAAGGTGGAACGAGGATATTCAGGAGCAAAATTAGAAAGCACATTTTTGCACAAAGAGCAGCAGAAACATGGAACACTCCCCAGAGAGCTTTGGATGCAAAGACATTTGGAACTTTCAAGAATTTAACACATTTTTATTAGATAAGACCATCAGTGCCAGGATTTTTTAAATGGCTGGGTTTCCAGCCCTCCCACCTGAAGAGTTGACAAAAAAATGTATCTCCGCTGATCACAGCAGCCCCATTGGTGACCAGATGTCTGCTGATCACTGGTGGAAGACCCACTTCAGACGAACTGCTGGTCAATCTGATTGGCTGGAAGCTCTGTAGTCCCAGCTGCAGCAGCGGCCAGGAATGGGATTACAAGCAGTCCCCAGATTCAATGCCTCCAAGTCCAGCACAAAGTAAGTGTGAGGGGTTTCAGGGCAGGGAAGGAAGGTGAGGTCCAGCAAAGTTGGGGTCTTGATGAAGAGATTGGGAGTACCCACAGGGGTACAGACTTTGAGGGGTGGAGGTGTCTCTTATGGAAAGAGGACCCGAGAGAGAGAGGTGCCTTCACCCCTTCCCACCCAAGCAGGGTGAATTGCTAGGCCTCCCTCTGCCCCAAACTCCTCCCACACCTCTCAAAATTGAGGCCAGGTGGGAAGTGGCCCTTAAGTAACCAATTATTAGCCACTTAAGGGCTTCAACCACGCAAGAGTTGGCAGGTTATCTTGCCTGCCCCACATGAAATTATGAACAAGTCATGGACAAGCAGGAGGGAGGCGGGAAGGACACCAGCAGAATTTTACAACCCTGCAAACCCACTGGAAGGGGAAGGAAAGTTCTGCTCCAAAGTTCTGCTAAGGTAGAAAAAAAGACTGCAGAGCAGCCATCAGTCTAATTGAATGGCTCAACAGGTCTACGTAGCTGCAAAGATCCTATCCTAATGTGCCTAACTCAGTTTTTAAATGTGATCTGTTGTCGACTGTTATTAAGGAATTTTAGTTTTTCAGGAATAAAACTTGCTCATTTATTACGCTATTTGTATTTTAAAGCGGATGTTAATATTGCACCAAACTTGGGTGTGCATATTCATTCACAAGATCTGTATTAAAAATAACATTCTATCAGAAAGGGAGATTTTGTACAGCTTTAATATACAGTTCAATAATGTGGTATACATGTTTGAAGACTTGATTCTTTTTTAAAAAACAACGGTTTCATACCTGTTTTTTCCATCCATATCTTTTGATGTTGGCCCTATTTGGAATCGATAACCAGCCCTCCATCCTGGTTTCTGATTTCAAAAATACATTGAACATGTAGTGAATGAAAACCCCTTTTACAGAAATTCTGTTTTTGAAAGCAATATTTTCGTGATAGGTTTAGTCATATAGAATTACATGATAGAATTGACATAATTTCCACAGCCAGGCTGCCACAAACATCTCTTTCTTCCCTTCTTAAACCGTTAGGCTTAATAGACAGTACAGTATCAAAATGTATAACAAGCTTTTTAAACATTACGAAAACTAATAAAAGTTGGAGTCTGGTACTTTGGGGTTAAAATCCCACTCAATACATTTAACATGGTTAAATGGTATTGTTGGGCTAAGTGCAGGATGGGGTATATTTCTGGGTTCATCTTCCAAAAATCTGGTCTAATTATCTCGTCATTATCACAGTACTGTTTGTGGAAGCTTGCTGTACACTACACTTCAAAAGTACTTCACTGGCTGTGTAGCATTTTGAGATGCTGGCAGTTGTGAAAAGGGCTTTTTAAATGCATTTTAATTTTTTTGAATCTATTGCACAGGCTGTGACCTCCACCTGCAATGGACTAAGACAGCGCCAATCCACCCCAAAGAACCCAACATAGAAGGCCACCTAGGATCAATGTAGGTTTTCGGTCATCTGATTAAATAGATTGTGTTGTAAATGCAGGAAACGTGCAAGTGAGCAATTTATACTGTAACAGCCAGCTTAGTGACTTCAGTTTCCGAAGGTGTTCATGGGCATAACCGAGCCCCCACCAGAAATGTTGGATCTTGATGAGATATCTGCTCCTGGCCATGGAATCGACACTGCTGGGGAAGATTACTTACCTCAATAATGCTTTTCTTGTACCATGTCCGAAAGCAGGTTACAGCAACAATCATGAGCAGGTTCTCAGCTTTGCCACATGAAGGCATATAAGCCTCATGTGACACCTGCAGTATAATGCAAATTTTTATTTTGACAGCTAAGGTTAAAGCTATTAGGATTTCAGAGTATTGCTGGTCTTTTCTTAGAGTCTGTAAATGGAAGGAGATGCTCTGGAATGGTAAAACAGCACTTGCCTCGATTCCTTGCAACATTTTGTTCCTTCCCTACCTCTAGGTTTTCTTGAAGGAGGTCTTAAAAGCCATCAAAGCTTACCAGCGAGGCACGGAACCTACAACACTTCTAGGATCATCCAGCTTTCACTTCTTGAAACAAGTTATTGTATCTCAAGATTGGCACAAATTGATGCTTGCTTCTTAGAAAAAGGATATTTGTCATTCAGAACAAGGAATAAACAGGCTCCAATTGGGGTCAGGAACCAGTTGTGTATGTTGGGCCTGAAGCACGGTCACCACCCATTCAAGTCCATTCCCAACAAATAACACCACACAACTAATAAGAATTAAACAGATGTGCAAGAACCACAATCTTATCTTTGCAACATGGCATCTGTTATTCATTAATGCACCATATGTTGAGTGGTTGTATTCATTCACAAATAACATTACTTGAAAGAAACAATTGAAGTAACTTGTGGGAATAAGGAGAAGGATGGGCACTATTGCTATAATGAAAACAATTTATTTTATATTGACACTTATTATATGGGATGAATCGAGAGAGGAAAACCGCATACATATGGGGCGGGATTCTCCGTTGCCTGACGCCAAAATCGGGAACGGCGATTGGGTGGGGAATGGCTACCGCGCCAAAACTGTGGCAGGCGGCGGTTTGACATTGGGTCGCGATGCTCCGCCCCGCCCCTCCAAATCGGCATCATCGAGCCGCGAGCAGTCGCAACCCCGTTTGAATATCATTAGCGGGCCTACCCGCAATGCTCCACCTCCGATGGCCGGGTTCCCGACAGCACGGGCCACGTGTGGTCTCAGCAGTCATGGGCCTGGAGTGGCGGCTGCGGAAAGAGGGCATGGAGACATTGTCCAGCACTGTCACACTCCACAGAGTTGTGCAGCTGGTAGGGGGCCTCTGTCAGGGCTGGGGGGAGGGAGGGGATAGTGGCGGGTGGCCAGGAGATGGGCTGTGGGGTGGAGGGGTATGCGGTCCAGTATAACTGGCACCATCGGTGTATGTGTGTGGGGGTGTAGGCGGATGCACGGCTGCAGCTTTTCAGCCCTGCGTATGTCCAGCACGGCCCCGGCGATTTTCCAACTGTTTTCCACGCGTTCCGCAGATGTTTCACGCGGCGCCGGTGCTAGCCCCTCACTGGTAGCGGAATTGGTGTTGGTGTGACACCGATTTTCCCTTTATGACACATCACGGATCCTCCGTTGGCATCAGAACTTGACACAGGAATGGAGAATCCAGCCCCTGGTCTAAGCATTTACTCTTGTTGCCCAAATTAAACCGATCATGGTTTTTTTCTCTTCATATGTATAGTTTTCAATGACACTATGGTAAATAGCACCATCAAAGCTAATTGATTTACATGTTAACATGCTGTAATCAGAAAAATAATTCCTCTCATAAATATACTATATGTTTGAAAGTTTTTGAAAATAAATTTAGAGTATCTAATTCTTTTTTTCCCAAATAAGTGGCAATTTAGCGGGGCCAATCCACCTACCCTGTACATCTTTTAGGGTTGTGGGAGATGGGGTAACCCATGCAGACATGGGGGGAATGTGGAAACTCCACACAGACAATGACAGGATCAAACCCGGCTCCTCGGCGCTGTGAGGCAGCAGTGCTAACCATTGCGCCACCATGCCGCCCTTTTAAATGTTGAAAGTTAGTGAAAACATGCGATTTCAAGTAAGAGGAAGTATTGTAGCCATGATTAAAAAAGCTAATAAGACACGCACAAGTACCAAAGGGCAACTCGGGATGGGCAATAAATCCAGGCCTCATCAGCGACACCCACATTCCATAAATGAATTTAAAAAAAGGACTCTTTAAAAATAAATGAAAATCAGTAACTGCAAATCAGTTTAATCCCAGTCAAGAGATCTCAAAGGGGGCAGAGTTGAAGAACTATAGACTTCTTGGGACAGAATTTTACGCTCCTCACAAGGCAGGTTCTGAGGTGGGAGGGAGTTAAAAATTGAATGAATGGGATTCCCCATGCCTGTCCAAACCGAGATGCAATTTCATGTTCGTCAGGCAGGGCCTCTGGAGGGAAACCTACCCATTCACCTATTAAGGCGCTGTAATAACCCTCACGATACCCACGGGATGTTCTAATTGACAATGCTGCTTCATTGTTTTATCCTCAGTTCATCATTTTGTGTCTGAAGAACTAACTGTTCCGAAACTTTGGAGATTAGACCAGTTGAACCATCTTGTTACAAATTCATTCTTCTGTTCCATTCCAATAGATGCTGGTTTAGCACAGTGGGCTAAATAGCTGGCTTGTAATGCAGAACAATGCCAGCAGCGCAGGTTCAATTCCCGTACCGGCCTCCCCGAACAGGCGCTGGAATGTGGCGACTAGGGGCTTTTCACAATAACTTCATTGAAGCCTACTTGTGACAATAAGCAATTATTATTATCTCCCCGTGGGGTTTGTGGAATAGAGCTTTCCCCTGATGGGCAGAGGCCATCTGTTGGAGCTCATAGAATCAACCCTTAAAAGCCAGCCTGGATTGGGATCGGCATGATCGGTAGTCCCAGTCTTCCTACGCTAGACCCCCCACCTCCCTGACAACCCTCGTGATCTCCCAACTCAATAACCACCCGAGCCTCCAGCTGAAAACCTGACACTTGACTGACCACTCAACCCAACCCTTGCTAATAATATGATCACATCACTACTGGCCACTTGACTCCCCCACTGATCACCCAACACTGCCTGACCCCCTGACAAACCCCCAGCCCATGGCTACCCTCCTGACTCCCTGACTAACCACACGGTATCATTGTTGACCACCCCCATTGACAACCCACATCCCTCCTCAGTGCCAACCTCCAACAAGCCCTATCAATCCTTTATCCTACCGTCTTACACATTTGCCTTCTCCCTGGCTTCTAAAAACGGCTGGGATCTTTAAACTGAGATGCTTTATGGCAGCTAGTGCCATAAAAATGGGGCATAGCTTCCTTTCCTCTGATTCGAAAGGCCTCGGGAACCTGGCTGCACTGCAGTATTCTCACCTGGTTCGAATTCTAAGGTTGGCGAGAAAGGTACAGCTGCATTTTAGTGTAATTAAATAGAGCAGAGTGGCAATCGGACTGTGATTGCCATACTACAGAATTTCTGGCCCCGTTTTTAGATGGTATCACCAAGGGGCAATGTGGATATGAGAAATAGAAGATCTCATTACTCAGTACACTTAACCACAACACCCAAATTTGTAATTCTTTCTGAAACCTAGATTCAGTGATTCCTACAAAATAGAGTTGTGATTTTCAGAACATTGTAACATTATGAAAAATATATTGAAATAGGAAAACCACAGACTATTCAGTAGCACATGGGTAAATCAACCATTATTTTTAAAAAGACCATGCTAAGCTGCATTCAATATTTTGTACAATAATGCTATTAAAATTTTACATTTTAACGGTTTAAAGGACAGTATCCCTTGTGCAAGATGAACTCTGAAAGCTAACGTGACAATTTTAGCATCACAATGAAAAACATGGGAATTACAACTTTATGTAAAATATATAAAATTTCCCTTATTTTATCATGCTATATATGAAAAGAAAAATCCTCTTAGTCATATATAATAAAACATAGACGCTCCAGCCTTTTTAAATAAGTATAAGTCCGCAAAAGACTAATGCACTATTTTAAAATTGACCACGTGCTTGGTGGGCATTAACCCTCTCTGAAACTTCACTAACACTTCTGTAACCTTGAATGGTCAATTAAAAATTCTGACAAATTAAAGCAGTAATGACTGCTTCTTGTATCTGTGAGTTCCTGTGAAATTAAATGTTCAAACATTCTCATGGGTAATTCTGCAGTTCTTCAATAAAGATTGTGTATATGGACATAAAGGAATGCTGTCCCTTAAATATCATAAAGCGACTTAATCAGATACAAATGGGATCCAGGCATCAAACGTCAGCCAACATGCATAAAGTGCAAATAGAACAAGGCTTCCAATTACTCACTGGAAAAAGATAGATAAGATATGTGTTGCAAGAGGAACACTCAACTAGGCACAAAGAATAAAAGGCATTGCTATAAAAAAAAGCATTAACTGGAACATAATATTTTAAAATTACTCTGCCATAATATGTCTTAAGTAAATGAAATTTAAATGAGTGAACTATTTGATCGCGAAGAATGTTAGCACATCAGCACCCGAGTAGATAGATGTCAGTGACAAAATCTGGATTTGAACTTAAATGCCCGTCACTTCAAGATTACTTTCCAGCAGACGTAAACAAATTTGAAATAGTATCATAGAGATGATGACAAAAGCACCAATCTTATTTATTTTTTATGGCGTTTTTTTTCATAGAATCGTTATACAGCACAGAGGTTATGAATTCCATATCCTAAGAAGTTGCTGTGTAAAAATGTTTTCCTCATGTTAACTTTGGTTTGTTTTCCAATATTTTAAATCTGTCCTCTGGATCTAGGTCTTTCCACCAATCAGAACAATTTCTCTTTATTTACTCTGTTCAGACCCCTTCTGATTTTTAACACCTCGATCAAATCCCCACTGAACCTTCTCTTCTCTCAGGAGAACTGTCCGACTGCTCCCGTCTTTCCAATAAATTCCTCACCCTGGTACCATTCTGTACATATTTTCCGTACTTGCTCTAAAGACTTTCTAAAATTTAGGGCCCAGAATTAGACAGATTGCTCAATCTGAAACCGAACAAATGTTTTATAAACCAAAAAGAAAATGCTGGAAAATCTCAGCAGCTCTGGCAGCATCTGCAGGAAGAGAAAAGAGCTAATGTTTTGAGACCAGATGATTGGCTAGTGGACTCTGATTGGCAGAGGCGTTGTCATGGAAAATGCACCAGGACATGGTGACTGCCATTGTTTGAAACTTTAAACCAAGTAGCTCGTCTTGACATTGCCCTGACAAATGAGCCAGCGAATGGCTATCATTTATTTTGTTTAGCTGCAGGAGATGAAATGTGTGTACATGTTCTTTCTGTCTGCAAAGTAAGGTATTATATCAATTTCAGTGCCAGTGTGATGCTAAGTATTTAGTCTACGTGGATATAACCAAACAGCATGTCCCTTCTGCTGTTCACAAAGGACAAGGCACAGACCATACCCAACCAGCCCGTGCTTGCAAAACTCAAACCTCAAGATCCAACATTAGATGTGGCCCTGTGTTTGGACAATATTTGCTGAATAATCGTCAGTGTTCTAAAAATTGCACTGACAATCAATTTAAGATTGTCAGTATGGCTCGCAGTGTGGCGTATTTGGATGGACTGGAAGTTATACATACTAATTTTTAGTTTTTATAATATATTTTCAGGAAACCCACACGCATAACCAGTATAACTCCAAACTTACACACTCTCCCACCCCGTCCCTCCAAAACAAAAACAGAACTTAACAAAAACCACCCCCTTTAAAACATGACGGTGACCAGCTCCTTGTAATAGTAAATGAATGGCTGCCACCTTGAGTAGAACCTTATGCCGACCCCCTCATGATGTACTTGACCTTCTCTAAGTACAAAAACTCCATAAGGTCACTCAATTAGGACGAGGCACTGTACGGAACTGGAGTCCTCCGCCCAAGCAGAACTCGCCTCCGGGCTATCAGGAAGGAATCTCCTTGTGCAAAAAGACGCAGACCTGAAAAAAACTTAAATATGTTATGCTTCGGAAGTTGGAACTTATCCAACAGCTCCTCAGAACCTGTGAACGTCCCTTCTATAAACATGTCTCAAACTTCTCCAGCCTTACCCTCCCCCATGACCAGAACGACAAGTCCAATCCCGCCAGAACAAAAAGACGATTTCTGCAGATTGGAGACCAGCTTAAAATGTTGCCCGAACTGCCTCCAAATACTGATGAGTGGACAACACTACTGGACTTAATTTTTAAAAGTAAATTTTGTGGGGGAAACAAAAGCGGAGCTGTAGCCAAGACTCTCAAACTAGTCCCTCTACAAGTACTCGACATCAACCATCCTCATGTGGAATCCGGATCCTTATGCCACCCCTGTACCTTTTCAATATTCGCAGGCAATAATAAAATAACATATTAGGCAGTGCTAGCCCCCCCCCCCCGCCCAACCGACTGCCTCTCCCTCTGCAGAAACATCCAATGAATCAGTGTGCTCTTGCCCGCCCAAACAAAAGAAGATATCATCTTATTAAACTTAATAAAGAAAGACTTGGGGAGAAAATGGGGTGACACTGAAACGAAAATAAAAACCGTAGGCGGATATTCTTTTTAACGCTCTGAACCCTGCCAGGCAAGGACAGAGGGGGGGGGGGGGGGGGGGGGGGGGGGGGGGTTAATTCCATCTCTTCAAGTCCGGCATAACCCCATTCACCAGGCTAGCGTAATTCAATCTATGGAGCGAGGCCCAGTCATGTGCCACCCAAATTCCCAGGTAACGAAAGTTTGACTTGGTCAAGCAAAAAGGTAACGTCCCCAAATTGGTTCCCCTCCCTGGGAAATTTATTGGAAGCGTTTGCTTTTGTCCAGATTCAACTTATACCCCGAGAAGGAGCCAAAACTCCTAAGTAACTTCATTATCTCCTCCACATTGGAGAGTGGATCCATTTCAGCAGCAACAGGTCATCAGCATACAAGGATACCCTATACTTCCAACCTCTCCCACCGCCCCCGCGCTGGGAGACTGCTGTTCAAACTGGCCCAGACCAAATTCCAATACCTGGGGATTCAAATAACCCACGACTGGACACGGATCCAAAAATGGAACCTGACTAGGCTGGTGGAGGATTTTAAAGAGTGCAGACGATCAAGGTGAACGTGCTTCCAGGTTCCTGTTCCCGTTCAGATCGCTCCCGATATTCATCCCCAAGGCCTTTTTCACCATAATTGTTAAACTATTCAATCAATCATGGTGCTTGTATGTGTGTGGTGGGGTGGGGGTGGGGAGAGAGAGAGAGAGATAGAAAGAAAAAAAACCCAAGGATTAGAAAGAAGGTCTCACAAAGAAAGAGAAACGTGGAAGGCCTCCCGAACCTCCAGTTATCCAACTGGGCACTACCACGGAAAGGGTACAGGGATGGGTCAAGGAACTGGGAGCGGACTGGGTCAGAATGGAGGAGAGTTCCTGCTCAGAGACATCTCTCCGAGCACTGGCCATGAAAACACCCAAACCCCTCAGCCAGATACTCAAAAGATCCAGTTGTAGTAGCCACACTTCGAATATGGAACCAAATGCGACATCACTTCAATCTGACTGAGATGTCCGCCATGGCCCCTTTCTGCAAAAATCACAAGTTTCCTCCCTGCAAGAATGGCAGGTAGAAGAGAAGAGAGCCGCAAGGGACACAGGGCAACAAAAGAAGGGGTGCATTTAGTGGACAGGTCCCCTGCCCCCCTCCTGCATGGCTAAATGCCAGGAGGCAGCCAGGGCAGGGGGCAGGCTGCACAACAGTAACGGCCGACCGCTGGACGCCAAACGGGGATCACCCCCCTCCCATTAATCTACACTTGATCAAGTGTCTGTTAATTTTATTCTGGATTAACATTTCCCATCACTAAGGTTAATTTGGCTGGCCTGAATTTACCCGTACATTAGTTTTTGAACAAAAGTGTAACATTTGCATTTCTCCAATCCTATAGCACCACCCCCTATGTAAGGAGAATTGGATGATCACAGCTCAAACTTCCTCAATTACCCTTACTTCTCTCAGTATTCTCAAATGTCACCAACGTTCCAAGTTAGTAGTGATTTTGCTGTGGAACAAAACATTTTTCACTCTTGAATGCATAGTTGGCCTTGAATATTAATTAGGTCAGATTTAGCAGTCCACCACAGACTTCCTCGTTTTTGCCGAAAGAATTTGTCAGAAATGCTCTTCATCATGTGTGGGGAATTACTCTTCTTGTTGAACCAGGCAGCTTTTATTGTCCAAATGAAATGTTAATGAGTGCTAAATTGCAACTAGTTTTTCTTTTCTTTGTCGCTGTCAGATTGGGTCAAGATTTTCCCAATTAGCTTTACTTTCTTTAAAACCACGAGTAAAGGGAGATATTTTTTCTAGGCTGAACTGAAATTGTAACCCCAGAAGTGAAAGGCTAGCGTGCTAATCCATTGTATCATTATAACCCTCTAATTTGGTCAGCTCACCTATTTGATCAAGGGCAGCTTGGATAAAAGAACCTAACCGTGGGAGTGATTGGATAATGTTTACAAATTTAGAGTAAAATTAACAAGTGAAAATTATTATTTATGTTCTGGTGCTGATTTTGTAAAATTGGATCTACTTTTACCCATCCGAACACATATAATGGACAGAAACTATTGCTTAATTTCACAAAATAATTTGAAATTTCAATTAATTCCTCGAAGACATAGACACAAAATGCTTGGTCCAAAAGTAAACTGTTAAGTTTAAGTCAATCTTACCAGCTACATTTCCATCAGAATCCTCACTCTGTAAACTGGCTACACTTGTGTTATCCATACGGAGCTGGAGGTCCTGAATCTTAGAACGAAGTTGTTCAAGATCACTGTCCTTACTATCAAGCTGCATTTGGAGCTCTGTACGGTTGTTCGATTCCTCTGCCAATTGCTGCAATATTCAAAAATAGTTGAAGAGCAAAAATGTAATATTTCGAGATAATCATAGAAAGTTCTCAAGGCCACTTTCAGTTAAAAACGTTTTTATAAAATATATTTCATTGGCACACAGCAAAGACATCCCTGTAACCTTTTTGGCAGTTGTTGACTTAACAAACATCGACAACAAGAATGCATAAATCACAATCTCAGGGCTATAATCTTAAAAATCTACATGATGATATTACTTATTTCCTGAAATGTACTAAAATGCAAACAGCATTTGGCATACTAACACTGAATACAATGGAATAGTCATTTAAGTTCTCTTTTGCACAGTTCCTGATCTCATTAGGACAGGGAAACCTGAGCAACCCACCACACTGTCTGGCCACATTGTGGCAGCCTTGGATCATATTCCCATCCTTTCTGGTTTGATGTTGAATTTGCTGCAGTGCAGTCCACACTATAGAATGCAAATTTTCTCGACACACTATCTATGTCTCTGTCATGTGAGAGTGCCTTTAAGAATTGGATGTTTAAGAAATGTACCTTTAACAAATGGAGCTGATCATATTACTGAAGTGATGTCACATGGGGGGAGCTGAGCTCACTTCTGCTTTTTGGGAGTTTTAGTTTCAGTTTGAAGAAAGCTTGGGTGTGGCTGTGAGCTGCATTGCTGGTGATCTCTGCCATGAAGGACTATCTCTTAATCCTTTGGTGAAATCGGAACTGTAAAAAGGTCTCAGTATTGAAAATAAATCTAATGTGCTTCTGTTTGAAGGATTTGTTAAGTATTTTGGATGTGTAAAGGAACAGTTTTCAAGATTGGGTAGTGTTGTATTATTTTCGGGGTTATCTTTGAAGTAAGGGGTGCTAAGAGATCCAATGTTTATTTAAAAGGTTAATTTGAGTTCATGGAATAAACACTTTTGTTTTTAAAAAACATGCACCCATAATTGTAATACTACACCTGGGGAACAAGCCGTATGCTTCAAAAGCAACAATCCATTAAAGGTGGGGGTTGGTTGAACTCCATGATACATTTTGGGGTTCTGAAAACACCTCTCCCATAACAGTCTCACATTCAGGAATACTTAACCAGGTTGTACAGACAGAATCGAGTCCCCATTTTGAAGTCATGCATTTTGCAACTATTCTTAGACCCCCATTATAAAATTCTGAATGTCCATCTTTCCGCTAGAAATTATCTACGCAAACTTGTTATGTTGTCATTAAGTTAGAGACACTATGGTGCCACCACTGGACGAGTGCTGATTACAATGTGGCTGTATGAATTTACGATAGAAAAATCAACAGGAGTGCGGCATCAAAATTTTAGTCATTATGTATCCGTATAAAAATAACAATTAGCACATCCATGTAAGATTTCCTTACTGCTTGCATTTCATTTAGGTCCTTCTGATACTTCACAACCATGTGACTGTATTTCTCCCTCTCTAGGCTCAATTCCAGTTGCAATTTTTTGTTTTCCTTTTCTTTTTTTCGGACGTCTGCTGTATTTGCTTTCTTTCGATCCACTTTTATATCTTTGCGGTTCATAATTTCAGCAAGTTTATTAACAGCCTAATTGATGCAAAGATAAAACATTCATGAAAATGTACCCACAAGGCAAAATAACAGCAACTATTGGCAGACTGTATTAGAATGTGGCCATTTATAGTTAGGAGAGTAGAGCATTTTAAAACATCGACCTGTGTTTTCAGTGTACGTTCCTGGTTAATTATCTTTTCATAATTAGTTTTCATGTTGTTTACATCTTCCTCTCTCTTCTTCTGCGACTCTGAAAGAAGAAATTTATAGTGTGAGTAACTATGGTTGATCTGTGTGATGCATTTACTTAAACAACATTATTTTGACCGGTATCCCATCCTTCACCATAAATTTTCACTCCATCTTTCAATTGCGCACAGTGGTAGCAGTATCCACCATCTATAAGATGCACTGCAGCAACTCACTAAAGGTCCTTTAACAGCACCTTCCAAATCTGTAACCTTTATCACCTACAAGGACAAGAGAAGCAGGCACATGGGAACACCACCACCTCCAAGTCACACATCATCCTGACTTGGAAGTATATCACGGTTCCTCACTGTCACAAAATTCTGGCACCCTAAGGCATTTATCAGGATAGAATTCAATTTCACAAACGTTTTGGTGCATCATCTGAGTAAACATAATTTATCATTTGAAATAAAAATAGAAAATGCTGGAAAAATTCAGCAGATTTGGCAGCACCTGGAAACCTGTACATTATTTATGTTTGAATTGACAAGATCATGGACAATTAGGAACAATACAGTTGACCCCATGGTTGGTCTTCCCTACACTTGTACATACAAACCTACTAAAAGCATCAGGAAATCATCAAAAGTGGAAAACAAATATACATGTTCAATCATCAGCCCATGGTGCCTCTACCATAGACTAGGCTGCGACAGCAGCATTCTTGTACGATATACCTTTACAGATCAATTTCAAACAATGAGCTTTATAATAGGCAATGATTGGCAGAAATAAAACAGTCAATCTTTAAATACGCTCCATACCTTCTCCCACATTCTTCAGTTTTTCATCAAGCTCTGCTTTTTCCTTTGATAGATTTTCTACATCTTTGGTCAGGGTTCCATTTGATTCCTCTAGCTAAACATGAATAAACATTTGCATATTTTTTATACATTAAATAATACAATGCTAAATATCATTAAAGGCATGAAGACATAAAAAAGATCAAAACTTTACTCCTGCTAATATATGCAATAGTTCACACGTTATAAGAGTTGGTGTATTTGATTCCAACATTCTCATTGAAACAATCTTATAAAAGACAGTTTGAATTATATTTTCGGAATTATGTCTAGCATAGTATGACGAGATAACATAAGGTCTCCATTGTTGCAGCAGTGAGGTCAGCATGAGGTCTCCATTGTGGCAATAGGTAGGTCAGCATTAGGCCAGTTTTTGCTAGTTTTGATAAAGCACAATATTGCATTCTTTACATAGTGAAGATGGACAGCTTGCTATCAAATCAAATGTGTTTGAGTCTAACCCAAACCAATTAGGATTATATTGGGGTGTGATCGGATCGCTTAAGACAGATATGAAATAGTATATCCATGGACGATTTGGCCACCATTTTGAGAAGAAAGAAAAAGAGGAAGAGAGAAAGAGAGAAAGAAGAAGAAAGACAGAGAGAGCCAGAAAGTAAAGGAAGAAAATTAGAAAAGAGTTCTGTATTCATATTTCATTTTCAGACTTTGACTTCAGACTTTGACTTTTAAAGTTGTGTTCGGGCTATTGTCTCAGAAGATAATTCCTGTGATTCTTTGAAGAAAATCAAATTGTCTACAAACTACCTTTTAAATGATTTTCAAGTTGTAACCAATGAACTCCAAATAAAACAATTCTTATTTGCACCTGACAAGTTTTTAACTTGAATTTCTACTGAGTTTCAGCAATGTACAAGAACAACCGGTAACCCTGAATTGAATAAACTTTGCAATCCTAAGATCCTTCAGTTGGCAAGTGTAAAATATCCAAGCTTACTAAGATAATGGTGTTGTCTTTCTCATTTTGCTCCTGCTTATGGCGCGCTGTTACTTTCTTCAGTTCCTGATCAAGTTCATAACATTGGTCTTCTGCAATAGCTCGAGCTAGCTGCTCAGAATCCGCTTTAGTTATTGTTAGATCCATTTGTGAAGATAATGATTCCCTGGCAGAAGACAGAACAATTAACATATATAATAATGCCAGTCATATAAATATACAGTGTGGAAAAAACTTTATGCCCTATAAATTAGATGTGATTGAGGAAGCAAGGGTGAGTGCAAGCAATGGCTGGTTGGTGTCCAATTGTTGGGGCCTCAAAAAGTATAAAATATTCAACTCACCTTTTGCGCAGCCTCTAGCATTTTCTTTCAGATTTGCACGTGCTGCATTAATTTGAAGAACAGTATGGGAAAGAGTTCACGTATTTGCAAAATCAGAGGGGACCAACATCGATATCCAGCACCTGTCCTAGATGTCCACTGAGCAGCTCTAACCAGGTGGCACACTCACAATGAAAAATAAGTGTGCACATCACATGCCATATTGGACTTTTAGGCAGCTGTTTTACTCGTCGGCGCCACGTCACTGACTTTCGAGGAGTTGAAATCTTAATGATAGGTATTAAAGGAGAAGGAAAGGCTAGGAGAAGAGCATTGTTTATAAAATCACTGGGCGAGAATCGTAAAGGCTGCCGTGGGACAGGCTGTGACCCACGGCAGCCTTCACGCCCACTTCCGGGGCCGATTCTCCCCCCCGGGCGGGGCTAGGAGCGCGGCCCCGGCTGATGCGGCTGGCATGCGCAGTTGGACAACGCCAACCCGCGCATGCGCAGTTGCCGTCTTTTCCCTCAGCCGCCCCGCAAGACGTGGCGGCTTGATCTTGCGGGGCGGTGGAGGGAAAAGAGTGCGTCCGTTACGGATGCACGGCCCACAATCGGTGGGCACCAATCGCGGGCCTATGCCCTCCTTGGCACGGCCGTGGTAATGCCGTGCCAATCGGACCCCCAGATGCCCCAAACAGGCATCTGCCGCCCGTTTCACGACGGCAGCGAGCAGGTGTGTTTGCTGCCGTGTTGAAACGGGCGTGAAGGCCCGGCCGCTCGGCCTCGGAGAATCGCCGCTCGTCGTAAAAAACGGCGAGCGGTGATTTGTGGCGTGGGTCGGGTGTGGGGGGGGGGGGGGGGTGGGGGTGGGGAATAGCGGGAGGGCGTGAAAAATGTTGGGAGGCCCTCCCGCTATTCTCCCACCCGGCATGGGGGCGGAGAATCGCACCCCCTATCTTTCAAAAATTCATTTGTGTTTGCATTGGGGGAGGGGGGGGGGGGGGGGGGGGGGGGGGGGGGGGGTGGGAATCGTGAGAGGGTTTTTTGTGGGGAGGCTTAGATTGGCATGGGGGCATGAGGAGAACCTTCTGAACTTTTGAGACATCCCCTCATGCCGACTATGGTTCCAGTGCCATGAACAACAACTCATTGAAAAGCTGGACTGACTCCATGAAAACTGTGGAGAACTATGACATGTCAAAGCCCGCAATGGAGCTGGCCAGGTTGGCAGGGTGCGGACTCACAACGCAAACCAGCAATCACCTTTAAAAGGCACTCCCGAATATCGGAAAACCTGGGAATCGGGTTGAAAATCCTGTAATCAGATTCCAGTTGCCATTTTTAAAGAGCTCCCGAGTCATCCTGGCACTGTGAAAATCCAGCCCAACTTTTTAAGTTGTGACTTTCATCATGACTGGGAAAACTTTAGAAATATAATAACTGTTAAGGAGGCGAAATGGGCCAGGCGACGGGGTGGCAGATTACACACTGACATTGTTTCACTCATTGTTGAGTCCAGAAGGCTGTAAGTGCCTCATCTAATATCAGAAGATGGGTTGCTAATCCTTGAGCTGATGTTGAGATTCATCAGAAAACTGCAGTTGGCCCTGGACAGAGGTGTCAGCATGGCAGCAAGGTGGAGAATTAAAATGGCAATTCACTGGAAGATGGGGGTCATGCTTCCAGATTGAACAGAAGTGTTTCAGAAAGCTCTCACCTCGCCTGTGTTTGATCTCCAAAATGTAGAGGAGACTGATTTGTGAGCAGCAAATACAGTATACTAAACTGAAAAAGAATATAGAAATCATTGCTTCACCTGGAATTGTGTTTAGGGCCTTAAACGATGAGGGGAGAGGGAAAAGGGTAGGTGTTACACCTCATGCGCTTGCTTCAAAAGGTACTTGGGAAGAAGATGGGTGTTGGGGATGATAAAAGAGTGGGTCAGAGTGTCACGGAGGAAATTATCTGTTTGATGGTGGTGATCATGCTGGAGGACGTTCTGTTGAATACGGAGGCTGGTGTTAGGAAAGAGTTAATGTTCCCTAATACTTAAGTTAGAATTGGGGTTTAATTGTTTAATAGATTGCACTACTGATCAGATCCCTACCGATCTTCATCCCCAAGGCGTTCTGCGCCAACAAAGAACAATACTGCACAGGAACAGGCCCTTTGGCCCTCCGAGCCTGAGCCGACCATGGTACCTGCCTAAACTAAAACCGTATGCACTTACGGAATCCACCTTATTCATATATTTGCCTAGATGTCCCTGAAATGCCGCTATCATACCTGCTCCCACCACCTCCCCAGGCAGCGAGTTCCATATATTTACCACCCTCTGTGTAAAAAAACTTGTTTTGCACATCAATTCTAAACTTTTCTCCACGTACTTTAAACCTATGTCCCCTAGTGCGACTCTCTGACCCTAGGAAAGAGCATCTGACTATCCACTCTGTCCATGCCACTCATAATCTTGTAGACTACTATCTAGTCGCCTCTCAACCTCCGTCGTTCCAGTGAGAAGACTGAGTTTATCTAACCTCTCCTCATAGCTAATGCCCTCCATACCAGGCAGCATCCTAGTAAACTGGTTCTGTACCCTCTCCAAAGCACCCAGATCCTTCTGGTAGTGTGGCGACCAAAATTGTCCACAATATTCCAAATGAGGCCTAACTAAGATCCTGTACAGTTGCAACATGACTTGCCAATTTTTATATTCAATGCCCCGACCGATGAAGGCCAGTATGCCTTCTTGACCACCTTATCTACCGTGCTGCCCGCTGTATTACTGTATTCTAAAATTCTTAGGACATTATTTAAAAATTCCGACCTGTTGCCACTTTCAGTGATTGGTGGACATGCACATCCAGATTTCTCTGCCTGTCAGTACTCGCAAGAGTTCTACCATTTATTGTGTAATTCAAATTCGCCAAATCAATCATTAGTTGTTCACCTTTGGAACCTGGGCTTTAATCCAGCCAGATACAATGGCCATGGGGCTCCTGGAGCCTCAGTTCCTAGGGGGAATGAATTCACATCAAAAGACCGGCATTTACTGGCAATTTAATGCTATTGGCAAGTGTGGGAAATGTTGGGAACACATGTGGGCCTAACAGGTAGTAATTTTAAAAAAAAATTTTTCCCAAAGCATTTTAGAATACATTAATACAGTGGGCGACACGGTAGCACGGTGGTTAGCACTGTTGCTTCACAGCGCCAGGGTCCCAGGTTTGATTCCTGGCCTGGGTCACTGTCTGTGCAGCATCTGCACGTTCTCTCCGTGTCTGTGTGGGTTTCCTCTGGGCGCTCCAGTTTCCTCCCACAAGTCCCGAAAGACATGCTTGTTAGGTAATTTGGACACTCTGAATTCTCCCTCTGTGTACCCGAACAGGCACCAGCGTGAGGCGACTATGGGATTTTCACAGTAACTTCATTGCAGTGTTAATGTAAACCTACTTGTGACAATAATAAAGTGTTAATAGCTTTCCCTAAAAAAAACTGATCTGTTAAGAGATTAAATAAATCACTTTTGTGGTTTATAAATCAACTGTCAATCTATATTATTTGAAAAAAAATTAACTCAATTTTTAAATTAAACCTCTTGATTTTTTAAAGAGTTTCTCTCTTGATTTATGAGACAGTAGGGTCGACATAACTATTACTCACTCTTGATCACTCTGATAAGCCATCACCTATTACTTTCTGTACACTCACTATCAGCCCTCTAATATTCTGTGCGACTTTTAGATGTTTGTGAACTCCATGGAAGGAAAACACACACAACCAGGAAGTCCCCTTGATCAATACACAAACACTTAGGAACGTTTGTCCAGTAACGAGTTCCGAAATTCAATGGAAATTGGATTATTTCTACAAAGAACAAAGAAAATTATAGCCTATGACAGGACCTTTGATCCTCAAAGCCTGTGCTGATCATGATGCCCCAACTAAAAAAAAACCCTTCTGCCCTTACTCGGTCCCTATCCCTCTATTTCCTCCCTATTCATGCACCCATCCAGATGCCTCTTAAATGTTGCTAATGTGCCTGCTTCCACCACATCCTCTGGCAGTGCATTCCAGGCACCCACCACTTTCTGCGTGAAAAACGTACTCCGCTCATCTCCCTTTAACTTTCTCCCTCTCACCTTGAACCTGTGCCCCATGTAATTGAAACATCCACACTTGGAAAAAGCCTCTGACAATCCACCCTGTCTATGCTTTTCATAATTTTGTAGACCTTTATCAGGTCTCCCCTCAACCTCCGTTTTTCCAGTGACAACAATCCTAGTTTATTCAACCACTCCTCATAGCCAAAACCCTCAAGACCAGGCAACATCCTGGTGAACCTTCTTTGCACTCGCTCCAAAGCTTCCACATCATTCTGATAATGTGGTGACCGGAACTGCACAGAATACTCCAAATGAGGCCTAACCAAGATTTCATATCGCTGCAACATGATTTCACAACTCCTGTACTCAATGGCCCGGCTTGAAGGCCATATGCATTCTTAGTCACCTTGCAACCTGTGATGTCACTTTTAGGGAACTGTGGACCTGCACACCCAGATCCTTCTGTATGTTAATGTTCCTAAGGGTTCTGCCATTTCCAGTATAATTCATACCTGGATTTGATCCTCCAAAATGCATCACCTCGCATTTGTCCGAATTAAACTCCATCTGCCATTTCTATACCCAAGTCTCCAATCTATCTATATCCTGTTGTATCCTCTGAAAATCCTCGGCACTCTCAGCAACTCCTCCAATCTTCGTGTCATCTGCAAACTTACTAATCAGACAACCCACATTTTTCTCTAGATCATTTATATATACTACAAACAACAGAGGTCTCAGCACAGATTCCTGTGGTACTAGCCACAGATCTCCATTCTGAAAAACACCCTTCCACCGCTTCTCTCTATCTTCTATAATCAAGCCAGTTCTGTACCCATCTAGCCAGCCCACCCCGAATCCCATGTGATTTTAGTTTTTGTACCAATCTGCCATGTGGACCTTGTCAAACGCCTTACTAAGTCCATATAAACTACATCCACAGACCTTCCCTCATCAATTTTCCTTGTCACTCTCTTCAAAAAACTCAATCAAGTTGGTGAGACATGATCTCCCCGGTTAAAACCATGCTGCCAATGACTTCTCTTCCTGATTATTAAACCTGCACATTCCTGGCACAATTGTGTGCAGTATGTTATAGATGAAACTAAAAAGCTCAAATAATGTTCCAGCAATACCCCAATCCTCTTAATTTAACCTGTTCCTGAATAGAGGTACCCAAGCACAATACAATGCAGAGAGAGAGATTGCAACCTATATTCTAAATTCTTTTCTTTAAAGGGCCTAACTGCAATGCTCAGCACAAGGCATTTCTGGCATTTTGTCACAGACATGCTGGCATGAAATGCACTCAACGGCATAATGTAATAACATGTTTGAGTACTGTGTACACTTCATGGAGATAATGGTTAAGGAGAGCAGCAGTGGCTGTTGCCTGGTTACAAGCTGGACCAAGATGTAACGGCCTCTGAAAGATGGACTTTAAGAACGCCTGTTAAAAATCTTGACTTTTAGAACTCTATTAAGAGATTGCAAGTGAGAATGAATTTTACTCAGCAAATGCATTTCCTGTGACAAATTTGAGAGAGTTTGTAAGCTTGGGAAAGACCAATTAATGAAATGAAAATAAAAACTGTGGAGGAGTTACCCCTGCCAACATCCATTAAGGTAGTTGAGTCATTTTTGCAAATGTTGGGTTATTATAAGACCATAAGACATAGGAGCGGAAGTAAGGCCATTCGGCCCATCGAGTCCACTCCACCATTCAATCATGGTTGATTTCAACTCCATTCACCCGCTCTCTCCCCATAGCCCTTAATTCCTCGAGAAATCAAGAATTTATCAATTTCTGTCTTAAAGACACTCAATGTCCTGGCCTCCACCACCCTCTGTGGCAATGAATTCCACAGACCTACCACTCTCTGGCTGAAGAAATTTCTCCTCATCTCTGTTCTAAAGTGACTCCCTTTTATTCTAAGGCTGTGCCCCCGCGTCCTAGTCTCCCCTGCTAATGGAAACAACTTCCCTACGTCCATCCTATCCAAGCCATTCATTATCTTGTAAGTTTCTATTAGATCTCCCCTCAACCTCCTAAACTCCAATGAATATAATCCCACGATCCTCAGACGTTCATCGTATGTTAGGCCTACCATTCCTGGGATCATCCGTGTGAATCTCCGCTGGACCCGCTCCAGTGCCAGTATGTCCTTCCTGAGGTGTGGGGTCCAAAATTGCTCACAGTATTCTAAATGGGGCCTAACTAGTGCTTTATAAAGCCTCAGAAGTACATCCCTGCTTTTATATTCCAAGCCTCTTGAGATAAATGACAACATTACATTTGCTTTCTTAATTACGGACTCAACCTGCAAGTTTACCTTTAGAGAATCCTGGACTAGGACTCCCAAGTCCCTTTGCACTTTAGCATTATGAATTTTGTCACCGTTTAGAAAATAGTCCATGCCTCTATTCTTTTTTCCAAAGTGCAAGACCTCGCACTTGCCCACGTTGAATTTCATCAGCCACTTCTTGGACCATTCTCCTAAACTGTCTAAATCTTTCTGCAGCCTCCCCACCTCCTCAATACTACCTGCCCCTCCACCTATCTTTGTATCATCGGCAAACTTGGCCAGAATGCCCCCAGTCCCGTCATCTAGATCGTTAATATGTAAAGAGAACAACTGTGGCCCCAACACTGAACCCTGCGGGACACCACTTGTCACCGGTTGCCATTCCGAAAAAGAACCTTTTATCCCAACTCTCTGCCTTCTGTCTGACAGCCAATCGTCAATCCATGTTAGTACCTTGCCTCGAATACCATGGGCCCTTATTTTACTCAGCAGTCTCCCGTGAGGCACCTTGTCAAAGGCCTTTTGGAAGTCAAGATAGATAACATCCATTGGCTCTCCTTGGTCTAACCTATTTGTTATCTCTTCAAAGAACTCTAACAGGTTTGTCAGGCACGACCTCCCCTTACTAAATCCATGCTGACTTGTCCTAATCCGACCCTGCACTTCCAAGAATTTAGAAATCTCATCCTTAACGATGGATTCTAGAATTTTGCCAACAACCGAGGTTAGGCTAATTGGCCTATAATTTTCCATCTTTTTTCTTGTTCCCTTCTTGAACAGGGGGGTTACAACAGCGATTTTGCAATCCTCTGGGACTTCCCCTGATTCCAGTGACTTTTGAAAGATCATAACTAACGCCTCCACTATTTCTTCAGCTATCTCCTTTAGAACTCTAGGATGTAGCCCATCAGGGCCCGGAGATTTATCAATTTTCAGACCTTTTAGTTTCTCTAGCACCTTCTCCTTTGTGATGGCAACCATATTCAACTCTGCC
This sequence comes from Scyliorhinus canicula, assembly GCF_902713615.1. Classification (NCBI taxonomy): domain Eukaryota; kingdom Metazoa; phylum Chordata; class Chondrichthyes; order Carcharhiniformes; family Scyliorhinidae; genus Scyliorhinus; species Scyliorhinus canicula. The sequence goes on along the minus strand of NC_052155.1, from coordinate 78,391,992 downwards.
CCCTGACTTTCCTGAATTGTTGGGATATTACTCATGTCTTCTACTGTGAAGACTGACGCAAAGTACTTATTAAGTTCCTCAGCTATTTCCTTGTCTCCCATCACTAGATTACCAGCGTCATTTTGGAGCGGCCCAATGTCTACTTTTGCCTCCCGTTTGTTTTTAATGTATTTAAAGAAACTTTTACTATCATTCCTAATGTTACTGGCTAGCCTACCTTCATATTTGATCCTCTCCTTCCTTATTTCTCTCTTTGTTATCCTCTGTTTGTTTTTGTAGCCTTCCCAATCTTCTGACTTCCCACTACTCTTTGCCACATTATAGGCTCTCTCTTTTGCCTTGATGCATTCCCTGACTTCCTTTGTCAGCCATGGCTGCCTAATCCTCCCTCTGATAACCTTTCTTTTCTTTGGGATGAACCTCTGCACTGTGTCCTCAATTACTCCCAGAAACTCCTGCCATTGCTGTTCTACTGTCTTTCCCACTAGGCTCTGCTTTCAGTCGATTTTCGTCAGTTCCTCCCTCGTGCGCCTGTAATTACCTTTATTTAACTGTAAAACCTTTACATCTGATTCTACCTTCCTTCTTTCAAATTGCAGACTGAATTCTACCATATTATGATCACTGCTTCCTAAGTGTATTGCTGAAAAACAAGTTAACTCTCCAGACAAAAAGCACTTAACTCCCCAGGGACTTTCCCCAATCAAACCACAGTGTATTAGCCCAGACTGAAAAACACATTCCTCTGGTCAATTTAATGTTCTGGCTCCGAAAAGCTCCCAGGACCTACAAAACAAAATTGTTTTTAAAAACATGACCACTGCAGTCAGACACACTATAACCCAGGCCTTTAACCCTTACATTGCGAAAGGTTTCTTATCCAATATTCCTAAAATCCTCCATTTGTCACAATGCTAATAAGTCAGGGGGCATGGCAACACAATGGTTAGCACAGTTGCTTCACAGCTCCAGGGTCCCGGGTTTGATTCCCGGCTGGGTCACTGTCTGTGCGGAGTCTGCACATTCTCCCCGTGACTCCGTGGGTTTCCATCGGGTGCTCCGGTTTCCTCCCACAGTCCAAAGATGTTCAGGTTAGCTGGATTGGCCTTAGTGTCCAAAAAGGTTAGGTTGGGTTACTGGGTTACGGGGATAGGGTGGTGGAGATAAGGGCTTAGGTAGGATACGCTTTCCAAGGGCAGGTGCAGACTCGATGGGCCAAATGGCCTCCTTCTGCACTGTAAAATTCTATGATTCTAAGTCAAATTTTAAGGTAAAAGATATGGGTCTCACTATTCAGTGGTAACACGGAATGAACAAAATGCTTTCCTTTACCATAAATATCCTAAATTGTTTCCTTGTCTTGTATCCTGTAGACCAATGGTGTTTAGATAAATGCAAAACAAATTTACAGGATTATATATAATAAATGTTGAGCAATATGTATGTGTTCCATCTGATACTGTAGTATTTCAGCACCAGTTATCCTTTGAAAAACACAGTTCATAGCAGGAAGTTATTTTACCTTTCACTGATTATCTCCTGCATCCTTTTCTGAAGCTCACTATTTATTCTGCTCTTCTCTTCATTCTCTTCTTTCAGCTCCTTAACCTGAGTCTTGTACAGAGTCTGAGAATAAATCCAAACAATTGTTCATAATGCAATACTTCATGTCGGAAAACAAAGGAATAAAGCAAGAGTATAATGTACCACAAATAAATCATAAATGTGTGCATATAAAATTCACCCTGCATCTTCCAGAGATCCAAGTGCTTTCCTGTAGTTAAGCAAACAATAAAACTTCAGAACAAGAATCATTCCACCTATTAAGCTTGCTCCTTCATCCAATGAAGGAGCAGCACTCCGAAAGCTTGTGATTTCAAATAAACCTGTTGGACTTCAACCTGGTGTTGTGAGACTTCTTACTGTGCCCACCCCAGTCCAGCATCTCCACATCAGACCTTGTACATTAATTTTCAAGGATATTTCATCATTTCAATTAAACCTGCGCCTCAGCCTGTGAGCCAGTGAAATATATTCAAGGAGGTAATTTGTCAATTATGAAAGAAGAAAGTAATGCCCTGAAAGACAAAGGCAAAATGGCAATGTAACCATTGTCTAAAAGAGTGGTTAGGGTGAGTATAAAATTAATAAGAAAGGAGAATTACAATAAGATTGAATAAAATTGCAGGAATTAGCAGCTGGAGAATTAGACAAATGGAGACAAAGACACTAACGAATATGATAAATGAAGAGTGTGAAAACATAGATAATATCATAATATCAAATGTTCTACTGTAAATAATACTGAAGGTTTCAATGAAACATTAAACAGGATTGGATCTGAGAACAATAGGTAATATTGCTTGCCAAATAAAATTTGGCTTTGGTCCTCATATTAGAAAACAAGAATCTGATGCTCATACCATAGAAACTAGACCAGACAGCAACATTTACATAAACTTACAGGGATGAAAAGAAAAGCTGTAATAAATAAGCTTATGTAGTAAAAATAAGGATTCAAAACATACAATTTTAAAAACCATGATCTTCGGGTTCAGATTGACGCTGAAAAATGGAAAATTTACATAATTATTCAAAAAAGAAAGGATCCAAAAGGATATCTTACCCATGGATTTCAGGTGGTGTTTAAAAGACTGTATAAGAGCAAGCCAGAGGCTGTAAATTCTGTCTTGAATCCCCAAAGCTTATCCACAATCTACAAAGCTCAAGTCAAGAGTATGATTGAACATTCTCCACTTGCTTGGATGAGATCTGCTCCAACAACATTTAAGAAGCTCAACACCACCCAGGACAAAGCAGCCCACTTGACTGGCACCCATCCACCGCAATAAACATTCGCTTCCTCCATTATCGATGCACAGGGGCAGCAGTGTATACCATCTACAAGAAGCACTGCAGCAATTTATGAAGGCTCCTTTGACGGCACCTTCCAAACCCGTAGCCTCTATACTCTTGATGACAGCGCCACAAGCATTCAGGCAATACTGAGGTAAAATCAACCACAAAGGACTGGATATGATGTCCGGATGACTGAAATGCATCTTCTTCGCTAGGTGTTATTTTTTCAACTCTCAAATAGCCAACATTCCAGAGGAGGCTAAAAGAAATGCTGTAAAGACATTCTGAAGCGCTCCTTAAAGCATGATGTGGAGATGCCGGCGTTGGACTGGGGTGAGCACAGTAAGAAGTCTTACAACACCAGGTTAAAGTCCAACAGGTTTGTTTCAAACACGAGCTTTCGGAGCACGGCTCCTTCTTCAGAAGAAGGAGCCGTGCTCCGAAAGCTCGTGTTTGAAACAAACCTGTTGGACTTTAACCTGGTGTTGTAAGACTTCTTACTCTCCTTAAAGCATGACAGCATTAACGGGGAAGAGCTTACCACCAATCGGCAAATGTGGCAGTCAAGTGGTTGAAGGAAGAACTTGTTTACATTTCTTCGAATAGTGCCGTGGGACTTTCTTATGTCCATCTGTGCAGGCATACAGGGATTCAGCTTGACAAATCTATTAAAATTATTTGAAGATTTAACTAGCAGAGTTGCCAGGGAGAACTGGTGGATGTGGTTTATTTAGACTTTCAGCAGGCTTTCAACAAGGTCTCACATAGCAGATTAATATGTAAAATTAAAGCACATGGGAGTATGGGTAGTGTCTTCAGATGGATAAAAAGCTGGTTAGCAGGTAGGAAGCAAAAAGTTGGAATAAATGGGTCTTTTTCTGATTGCAGGCAGTGATTCGTTGGGTACCGCAGTGATCTGTGATAGGACCCAACTGTTTACATTAGATATTAATAATTTGAACAAGGCAACTAAATGTATTATCTCCAAATCTGCAGATGATACAAAGTTGGGTGGGAGTGTGAGCTTTAAGGAGGATGCAGAGATGCTTCAGTGGCGTTTGGACAGGCTGTGTGAGTGGGCACATACATGGCAGATGCAGTAATAATGTGGATAACTGTGAGGTTATCCACTTCGGTAGCAAAAATAGGATGGCAGATTATTTGAATGGGTGTAAATTGAGAGAGGTGAATAGTCAGCGAGACCTGGGTGTCCTCATGCATCAGTCGTTGAAAGTAAGTGTGCAGGTACAACAGGCAGCAAAGAAGGTAAATGGTATGCTGGCCTTCATAGCGAGAGGATTTGAGTATAGGAATAGAAATGTTTTACTGCAGTTGTATAGGATATCGGTGAGGCCACACTTGGGAATATTGTGTGCAGTTTTGGTGTCCTTATCTGAGGAAGAATGTACTTGCTATGGAGAGAGTTCAGTGAAGGTTTACCAGGTTGATTCCTGGGATGGCAGGACTGTCATATGAGGAGAGACTAAATCGGTTAGAATTATATTAATTGGAGTTTAGAAGAGTGAGAGGGGCAGCATGGTAGCATAGTGGTTAGCATAAATGCTTCACAGCTCCAGGGTCCCAGGTTCGATTCCCGGCTGGGTCACTGTCTGTGCGGAGTCTGCACGTCCTCCCCATGTGTGCGTGGGTTTCCTCCGGGTGCTCCGGTTTCCTCCCACAGTCCAAAGATGTGCGGGTTAGGTGGATTGGCCATGCTAAATTGCCCGTAGTGTCCTAAAAAGTAAGGTTAAGTGGGGGGGAGGGGTTGTTGGGTTACAGGTATAGGGTGGATACGTGGGTTTGAGTGGGGTGATCATTGCTCGGCACAACATTGAAGGCCAAAGGGCCTGTTCTGTGCTGTACTGTTCTAAGTTCTAAGGGGATCTCATAGAAACTTACAAAATTCTAACAAGATTAGACGGTAGATTCAGAAAGAATGTTCCCGAAGGTGGAGAAGTCCAGAATTAGGGGTCATAGTTTGAGGATAAGGGGTAAACCTTTTTGGTCTGAGGTGAGGAGAAAGTTCTTCATCCAGAGAGTGTGAATCTATGGAATTCACTACAAAAGAAAGTAGTTGAGGCCAAATGGCTTTGTGATTTCAGGAAGGAATTTGATATCGTTGTTGGTGCTAAAGGGATCAAGGAATATAGGGCGGGGGGAGGGGGGGGGGGGGGGGGGGAGGAAGAGAGAGAAGGCGGGGTCAGGATATTGAACTTGATGATCAGCCATGATCATAATCATAATGAATGGCAGAGCAGGCTCAAAAGGCTGAATGTCCCCCTCCTGCTATGTTTTGTCTGATTACATCACTGCTTTACAAATGCTGCGTTGTGAAATCCTTAATGGACTATCGCAACTTCCCTACTACCGGCCTTTTGAATAGCAGGGTTATATTAGCTACCCTCGACTTCCGGTTGCGGCTATGACCAGCTAAGTCGCACGTTTGGCTGCTCCTGTGAGGAAGGTGTTTTTGGGCCGATTGGAGGGCCCCTAACGGCGCTGGAACGGCAATTCCCGGTGGGGGAAGGTTCCCAGAGGAGAACCCTGAAAAATTTATGGTCTCTACCCGAAGTGGGGCAGGAAAAAAAGCGGCAGCAGCTCCCCGAAAAAAGCGGGGGAAGAAATCCAAAATGGCGGCCGGCGGCGCACCCGAGGACTGGAGGAAATGGGCGGAGGAGCAGCAGGCCGTTCTCCTGCGCTTCTTCACGGAGCTGAAAGTGGAGCTGCTGGAGTCGATGAACGCGACGACCACCAGGCTGATGGGGGCACAGGCGACCCAAGAGGCGTCAATTCGGGAGCTGCAGCAGGAGATGGCTGTGAGGGAGGAGGAGGCCACGGTCCTCGTGGGAAAGGTGGAGGTGCACGAGGCACTCCACCTGAGATGGCAAAACCGGCTGGAGGAGATGGATATCCGCATGAGGCGGAAAAACCTGAGGATCCTGGGCCTGGCAGAAGGGCTGGAGGGGTCGGACCTCCCGGGGTATGTGGCAGAAATGCTGGGCTCACTGATGGGGGCAGGGGCCGTCCCTTCGCCCCTGGAACTGGAGGAGGCCTACAGAGTAATGGCCAGGAAGCCAAGAGCAAACGAACCCCCGAGGGCGGTGCTGGTTCGGTTCCAGCGATTCAGTGACCGGGAGAGGGTGCTGAGGTGGGCCAAGAGAGAGAGGAGCAGCAAATGGGAGAACTCGACGGTGAGGATCTTTCAGGACTGGAGTGCGGAGGTGGCAAAGCGGCGGGCCCGGTTCAACCGGACGAAGGCGGTGCTGCATGCCAAGAGAATCAGATTCGGGATGCTGCAGCCAGCGCGCTTGTGGGTGACCTATAAGGACCAGCACCACTATTTCGAGTCCCCGGAGGAGGCGTGGGCCTTTGTCCAGGAAGAAAAGCTGGACTCGAACTAGAACCAGGGGATACTTGGCGGCCGTTGCCGCTCTGGTACTTTAAGCTGGACACGTGGCTTTCTGTTGGCTAGATTTTCACTTGGCCGTATTTTTGGACCCTTTTTTTTTCTCTCTCTACCAGTTTTTTCTCTCTTTTTTCTGTTATTTATAATGTTATGTTGGGAGGGCGGGGTGGGGGGGGGGGGGGGGGGGGGGGGGAGTGCCGGGGGTATGTGTTTCTTGTGGGGTTTTTGGTTGTTTTGTATTTATCGGTGTGAGATCGGGGACGGGGGTGGAACTGAAGATGGAGGGGTGGGGAGGGGCAGGGCGAAAGCGCGGGCTTTCCTCTGGTTTCCCGCGCACGGGGCAGAAGAGGGAGGGGGGTGGGAGTAAGGGGCGTGGTCAGCAATGGCTCCCTTTCCCGCGCTGGAGCGGGGTCAAGGAGGGGTGGTAAGGGGGGGGACGTCCCCCATGCCGGGAGGAGTCGGAGTGTGGCAGGGGCAGCCGGGTCAGCGTAAACCAGCTGACTTACGGAAGTACTATGGAGGGTGCATCGCGGCTAGGAAGGGTCCTAGCCTGGGGGGGGGAGGGGGGTGGGGGAGGGGGGAAGGGGGGGGGCTACCGGGTTGCTGCTGAAAAGGCCAGGGAGGAGAAGTTGAGGACCGGAGGGGTGGGGGGGGGGGGGAGCCATCGCCATGGGGAGCGGGTCAGAAAGGGAGGGCTGACTCGGGGCGAGCAGGTGACAGGATATGGCTAGTCGGCAGGGGAAAGGGGCGGGCTGCCCTTCGACCCGGCTGATCACTTGGAATGTGAGGGGGCTGAATGGACCGGTCAAGAGAACGAGAGTAATCTCGCATTTGAAGGGACTGAAGGCGGATGTAGCAATGCTACAAGAGACCCATTTGAAGGTGGCGGACCAGGTCCGCCTGAGAAGGGGGTGGGTGGGACAGGTGTTCCACTCAGGACTGGACATAAAGAACCGGGGGGTGGCGATCCTGGTAGGGAAGAGGGTGTCGTTCGTGGCGGCGGAGGTGGTGGCGGATAAAGAGGGTAGATATGTCATGGTGAAGGGTAGGCTGCAGGGGGAGAAAGTGGTGATGGTTAACGTGTATGCCCCGAATTGGGACGACGCTGGCTTCATGAGGCGCCTACTGGGCCTCATTCCGGACCTGGAGGCAGGGGGCCTGATCATGGGGGGGGACTTCAACACAGTGCTGGACCCCGTGCTGGACAGATCGAGTTCAAGGACGAGTAGGAGGCCGGCAGCGGCAGAAGTGTTAAAGGGGTTTATGGAGCAGATGGGAGGGGTGGACCCCTGGAGGTTTGGGAGGCCGAGGGCGAGGGAGTATTCCTTTTTCTCCCATGTCCACAGAGTCTATTCTAGAATTGACTTTTTTGTATTGAGCAGGGGACTGATCCCGAAAGTACGGGAAGTGGAGTACTCGGCCATAGCGGTCTCAGACCACGCGCCACACTGGGTAGATTTGGAAATGGGGGAGGTGCGAGACCAGCGTCCGCTGTGGCGCCTGGATGTGGGGTTGCTGGCGGATGAGGAGGTGGGTAAGAGGGTCCGGAAGAGCATTGAAAGATATCTGGACATTAATGACACGGGGGAGGTGCAGGTGGGGATGGTATGGGAGGCCCTGAAGGCGGTGATCCGGGGGGAGCTGATCTCCATACGGGCACATAGGGAAAGGAGGGAGAGACAGGAGAGGGAGAGGCTGGTGGGGGAGCTTCTGGACGTGGATAGGAAATATGCGGAGGCACCAGAGGAGGGGCTGTTGGGGGAAAGGCGCAGTTTGCAGGCTAAGTTTGACCTGTTGACCACCAGAAAGGCGGAGACACAGTGGAGAAGGGCGCAGGGCGCGATTTATGAGTATGGGGAGAAGGCGAGTAGGATGTTGGCGCATCAGCTCCGCAAGCGGGATGCGGCTAGAGAAATTGGGGGAGTGAGGGAGAGGGGTGGGAACGTAGTGCAGAAGGGGCCAGAAGTAAATGGGGTTTTCAGAGACTTCTATAAGGAGCTGTATCGGTCAGAGCCGCCGACGAGGGGAGGGGGGATGGAGGGCTTCTTGAACAAACTGAGGTTCCCCAAGGTCCAAGAGGAGCTGGTAGAGGGGCTGGGGGCGCAGATAGGGTTAGAGGAGCTAGTCAAGGGGATTGGGCATATGCAATCGGGGAAGGCGCCGGGGCCAGACGGGTTCCCGGTGGAATTTTACAAAAAATATGCGGATTTGGTGGGCCCTGTGCTGGTGCGAGCCTTCAACGAGGCATGGGAGGGGGGGGCTCTGCCCCCGACAATGTCGCAGGCACTGATCTCTCTGATCTTGAAGCGGGACAAGGACCCCGTGCAGTGTGGGTCATATAGGCCTATCTCGCTCCTGAATGTGGACGCCAAGCTGCTGGCAAAGATCCTGGCTACCAGGATAGAGGATTGTGTGCCAGGGGTGATACACGAGGACCAGACGGGTTTTGTGAAAGGGCGGCAGCTTAATACGAACGTGCGGAGACTGCTAAACGTCATCATGATGCCGGCAGTGGAGGGGGAGGCGGAGATAGTGGTGGCATTGGACGCGGAGAAAGCATTTGACAGGGTGGAGTGGAAGTACCTGTGGGAGACGCTGGAGCGGTTTGGATTTGGGGAGGGATTTATTAAATGGGTGAAGCTGCTCTATTCGGCCCCGACGGCAAGTGTAGTGACGAATGGTAGGAGATCGGAGTATTTTGGGCTCCACCGGGGGACCAGACAGGGGTGCCCCTTGTCCCCCCTGCTCTTCGCACTGGCAATTGAACCGTTGGCGATGGCACTGAGGGGCTCAGGGGGGTGGAGAGGGCTGACAAGGGGCGGGGAGGAGCACCGGGTATCGCTATACGCGGACGACCTGCTGCTATACGTGGCAGACCCAGAAGGGGGAATGCCGGAGGTGATGGAACTGCTAGCAGAATTCGGGGACTTTTCGGGGTACAAGCTAAACTTGGGTAAGAGTGAGGTATTTGTGATACACCCAGGGGACCAGGAAGAGGGAATCGGGAGACTCCCGTTGAAGAGAGCAGGAAAGAGTTTTAGGTATTTAGGGGTGCAGGTGGCAAGGAACTGGGGGACTCTCCACAAGTTGAACTTCTCCAGGCTAGTGGAACAGATGGAGGAGGAATTTAAAAGGTGGGACATGGTGCCGCTGTCGCTGGCGGGCAGAGTGCAGTCCGTTAAAATGACGGTCCTCCCGAGGTTTTTGTTTTTATTTCAGTGCTTGCCCATCTTCCTCCCTAGGGCCTTCTTCAAAAAGGTGACGAGCAGCATTATGAGCTACGTGTGGGCACACGGCACCCCAAGGGTGAGGAGGGTCTTCTTGGAGCGGAGTAGGGAGAGTGGAGGGCTGGCATTACCCAACCTTTCGGGGTATTACTGGGCGGCTAATGTATCGATGGTGCGCAAGTGGATGATGGAAGGGGAGGGGGCAGCTTGGAAACGAATGGAGAGGGCGTCCTGTGGCAACATAAGCCTGGGGGCCCTAGTAACGGCGCCATGGCCGCTCCCTCCCACGAGGTACACCACGAGCCCGGTGGTGGCGGCCACCCTCAAGATCTGGGGGCAGTGGAGGCGACACAGGGGGGAAGTGGGAGGTCTGATGGAGGCACCGTTAAGAGGGAACCATAGATTCATCCCGGGGAACATGGACGGGGGATTCCAGAGCTGGCACAGGGTGGGTATCAGGCAGCTGAAGGATCTGTTTGTAGATGGGAGGTTTGCGAGCCTGAGAGAGCTGGAGGAGAAATTCGGGCTCCCCCCGGGAAACATGTTTAGACATTTGCAGGTGAAGGCATTTGCTAGACGCCAGGTGGAAGGGTTTCCCTTGCTCCCCAGTAGGGGGGCGAGCGATAGGGTGCTCTCGGGGGTCTGGGTCAGAGGGGGGAGGATATCGGACATATACAAAGTAATGCAGGAGGCGGAGGAGGCATCAGTAGAGGAGCTGAAAGCCAAGTGGGAGGGGGAGCTGGGAGAGCAGATAGAGGATGGGACATGGGCTGATGCCCTGGAGAGGGTTAATTCTTCCTCCTCGTGTGCGAGGGTTAGCCTCATTCAATTTAAGGTGCTACATAGAGCCCATATGACGGGGACAAGGATGAGTCGGTTCTTTGGGGGTGAGGACAGATGTGTCAGGTGTTCGGGAAGTCCAGCGAACCATGTCCATATGTTTTGGGCATGTCCGGCACTGGAGGAGTTCTGGAAGGGGGTGGCAAGGACGGTGTCGAGGGTGGTGGGATCCAGGGTCAAACCAGGATGGGGACTAGCGATCTTTGGGGTTGGGGTGGAGCCGGGGGTACAGGAGGCGAGAGAGGCCGGAGTACTGGCCTTTGCGTCCCTAGTTGCGCGAAGAAGGATACTAATACAGTGGAAGGACGCGAGGCCTCCAAGCGTGGAAACTTGGATTAATGACATGGCAAGCTTTATTCAGTTGGAAAGGGTCAAATTCGCCCTGAGAGGGTCGGTACAAGGGTTCTTCAGGCGGTGGCAGCCTTTCCTCGACTTTTTGGCTCAAAGATAGGGTACAGAGGTCGCAGCAGCAGCAACCCGGGGGGGGGGGGGGAAGGCAACAACGGGTGTGGTGGGTTATTTACGGTTGTAATGCGGGCAAATTTGTTCGCAGTTCATGTTTGATGTTGATTGTTGCTTTGTTTGTTTTTGGGGAGGGGGGAGGGGGGAGGGACAACGCGCGCGCGAGTTCGGGTGGGGGGGGGAAGTTGTTAAGAGGGAATATTTTGTAATATTCTATAGTTAGTTGGGGTAAATACTTTCATGTAAAAAATTTCTTCAATAAAAAGTATTTAAAAAAAAAAAAAAAAATATTAGCTACCCTCCAACCCGGAGGTACCATTCCAGTGTCCAAAGAATTTTGGAAAATAATCACCAATCAGAACAGATGTGACGGAACTGGGAGAATGGGATGGAGTCCTTACAGGATGTGGAGTGTAAAGAGCTGTGGTCAAGTTGCTGTGGGAGTTAGTGGGCTTGTAATGGATACTAGTGGACAGTCTATCCCCAGAAATGGAGATAGAGAGGTCAAGGAACGGAAAGGTAGGTGAACTACATAAAAGTAATTGAGGGGTGGGAATTGGAAGCGAAATTGATGCATTTTCCAGGTCTAGACGGGAACAGATTAATGGTGGCAAAAACAATGAAACCCACCTTCAGTAGCAGAGGACAGAAATAGTGAGGAATCATGGCCGGGATTCTCCAAAATCCTGGCCAAGTGTTGACGCCAGCGTAAACACCGGAGTGGTGTACGCCAACGTCAGCGGGTCTCCTGGCCCAGCAATTCATCAGTCTTCAGGGGGTTAGCACGGCCAAAAGGTGGCCCTGCACGGCTGGCGCATGCGCGTGTTTGCCGTCTCTGCACCGGCACGGAGCAACATGTTGGGGACCTTACAGCGGGCTGCGCGGAAGGAGGTAGGCCCCCCTCCAGATCGTGGCTGCCCGCCAATCAGAAGCCCCCGATTGCGGGCCTGGACCTGTGGAGGCCCCCCCCCCCGGAGTCAGACCCCCTCCCACCCCCAGCAGGACGTCCACTGCGGCCGCGGGTCCGAGCTTCCGCTGGGTGGTACCAGGTTGGAATCACGGCGGCGGAATGCGGCGGGTGTTCAGCCCATTCGCCGCGGAGATTCATCGAGGGGGCCTATTTCAGCGGCCCCCGACTGGCGCCGCAGCAACTGCGGTTGGCGCCGATTCTCCGGTCACTGGAGAATCGCATCCTGGCGAGCTTGGAGTATCCTGCCCCACGTTTAATAAGAGTGAGGAAATTAAAATAATTAATATTAAAGTAAATGGACAAGAGAAAGTAATGGAACTAAAAGCTGACAAGTTTCCTGGATCTGATGATCTTTATTTTTTTTTACATAGAATTTACAGTGCAGAAGGAGGCCATTTGGCCCATCGAGTCTGCACCGGCTCTTGGAAAGAGCACCCTACCCCCTACCCAAGGTCAACACCTCCACCGTATCCCCATAACTCAGTAACCCCACCTAACATGAAGGGCAATTTTGGACTCTAAGGGCAATTTATCATGGCCAAACCACCTAACCCACACATCTTTGGACTGTGGGAGGAAACCGGAGGACCCGGAGGAAACCCACGCACACACGGGGAGGATGTGCAGACTCCGCACAGACAGTGACCCAAGCCGGAATCGAACCTGGGACCCTGGAGCTGTGAAGCGATTGTGCTATCCACAATGCTACCATGCTGCCCATAAATACCATGCTATCCTCAGGTTCGAAAAGAAGCAGCTGCAGAGATAATGGTGAGGGTCTTCCAAAATTCACTATATTCTGGCATGGCCGCAACGGATCAGAATTGACAAATTGAACACCTTTATCCAAGAAAGGAGGGAGAGAAAAAAATAAGGGAATGATAGGTCAGTTAGCCTGACTGTCATCACAAAATGCTGGAATCCATTGGTGACAAAACATTTAGAAAGTCATTATACAATTAGGCAGAGTTAATGTGCTTTATGAAAGGGAAATTGTACTTGACAAGTCCAATAGAGTTAGGTAGATTAGGCAGTCTATTAGGTGGTTAAAGGGAAACCAGTTGATGGAGTATATTTGGATTTTAAAATGACATTTGATAGTTGATAGCTGCCTCTTGAAAGGTTGCATGAGCTAAGGGCTTATGAGGATATATTAGCATGCGCAGATGATTGGATTAAAGGAAAGAAATCAGAAAAGAGGAATATAAGGTGCATTTTCAGATTAGCAGACAGTTAGTAGTGCAGTGCCGCAAGGATCAGTGGTGGGGCCTCAACTATTTACAATCTATATTTAGACATAGATGAATGGGCTGCGATTAATATATTCAAGATTTCTGAGGGTTAGGTTTCCACACGGGCTTTGGAATCAAACTGGGGTTCTGAGCCCCTAATTACAGGCAGTATGCCCGATCGCAAAATCTTCCCAGTATGCCAATTGGCAAAACCGTCCCAGACTTTCCATAGTGGTCGCCTCTGCCCTCACCATCCTATTAAGGATGGGGTGTAGGCTCTTGACGCTGTCAGTCAAATAAAAAAATTAGGCGCAACATTAGACACGAAACACACCCAAGTGGATCATTTGTATGGCAAGTGTGGCCTTTCCTGCCAAGGCTGCACTGTTTGAAGTATGAAGCCTCTGGCTCGGATGGTCCCCAGATTGCAGCTAGCATGCCCGCAAAATCAGAACTAATTGGGCCCATAATCAACTTAACTGGCTGCCAGTCTCCATGGTGTGAGCAGTCAATTCAAGTCTCTGCCCGCCCATGTGAAACATCCCAGTGAGAAATGTATTGATGAGCCATCTGAGTGTGGTTCCCACCTATTATCACGGGACTCCATTTCCAAGCCGCTATCATGGGGCTGTGAATATTCAGCCTGAAGAGTCTGTAAAGGGATAGTTTTAGACAGCGAGCCAAAAGGTAGAATGCAGGGTTATTTACTTTCATACGAAGAATAGGACAAGGAGAATATTTTTTTAACCTGAGAAACTATTTACTGTTTGTGTTCAGAGGAATCTGAGTGTCCAGTGCAGAAAGGTAACGTGCGAGAACAGCAAGCAATGGGGATGGCAAACGGTATGTTGCCTTTCGTGAAAGGGGGGTTGAGTATACGAATAAGGAGTTCTTCCTGCAACTGTACAGCAATTTGATGAGTCCAAAATTTGGGGGACTGATCTCCATCCCTTAGGAGTGGTAAACCTGCCCCAGAGGGGATTCATTAAATTATTTGCTTGAATGGGAAGATTGTCCCTGAGGAGAGATTGGGTAGTATGGGCTTATATTTGCCAAAGCATAGAAAAATAAGAGGTGCCCTCATTGAAACACACAAGATTCCGAAAGGACTTAATAGGGTAGATGTTGAAAGGCTGCTTCCCTAGGTTGCAAAGTATGGAACTAGGGACATAGTCTCAGAATTCTCATCTCAGTCTTTTAGCACTATGGATATGATTTTCTTTTATTTCTCTTCCTGAGAGGGCTATAGATGCTTACCTGTTGAGTATATTTAAAGCTGAGATTGATAGAATGTTGACCTCTAAGGGAATCAAGGCAAATAGAAATCAGGCAGCACGGTAAAGTTCAGGTCAAAGGTCAACCACGATCTTGTTGAAAGATGAAGCAGGCTTTAAAATCCATTTGGCTTACATCTGCTTTGGTTAGCTCAGTTGGCTGGTTCATGATGCAGAGCACAACAACACCGTGTGTTCAATTCCCATACCGGCTGAGGTTTCATGAGGTTGCCTTCTCAGCTTTGCCCCTCGCCTGAGGTGTAGTGGCCCTCAGGTTAAATAATCACCAGCCTCCCCGAACAGGCGCCGGAATGTGGCGACTAGGGGCTTTTCACAGTAACTTCATTTGAAGCCTACTTGAGACAATAAGCGATTTTAATTTAATTTAATTTCATTTCAAAGGGAGAGCAGCCTATAGTCCTCTGGACTGTCACAAGAATTTCCTGCTGCTATTTCTTATCTTTTTATCAATAGTGACAAAAATTTGATTAAAGGTTGAGATTTAAGGAGGGTCTTTACGTAAGTAAAAAAAGTAAAAAGGTTTCGGAAGAAAATTCCAGATTGTGGTACTTCTCAGCTAAAGGCGCAGTTGCTAATAGTGGGACACATAAAAGGCATCACAAGAACAGAAAGTATGCGTGATGAATTGGAGGCTGCCTCAGAGGTAGTGAGCAAGGTCTCGTGGAAGTTATAGGCAGCAAAGCTTTGGGTGATCTGAAGTTTATGGAGCACTCATGACGTGTAGTCCGTCAAACTTGACACACATTTCCATTTTACTTCCAAGGGAAGACTGCAAAAGTTTGTGAGTTTCAGTGCTTTGTTATAAAATGCCATTCAGTATCCTAGAATGCATAATATCTCAACTTATTACAAAAACAGTATAGACAGTGGGATTGCTTACAAAAAATTAACATGATTAAGACATTCATTATTAAGATGTATTTCTTTGTGTACTTACAGACATACTGCACACCTGCTAGTGGCACTATTAAGCTTCCAATAACACAAAACAGTTTATTTTTTGTATTACAACCCTAGTACAGAGCAATGCATAATAATTATTTCCTCAATTGGATATTTCCGTTAAATTTGGAAATGTTAAATCAGGTGCAATGTTACACATTTGTAGGGATCTGCAGTATACTGGTATTACTATTTGAGAAGATTTTCTGACTAAACCTTTGAGAGATTTTTCCATGCGTGTTGCCTGAGTAAGGACATGTGATTGAGAAAAGGCCACTGAGGTTACAATGTAAAACAAATTTGAATCTAAAGAGGAGATTATAGTTGGAATTAATTGTAGACCCAAGAACTCGTATGCTGCTGTGGGTATTTTTTTATTGTATTCAAAGCTAACTCCTCAAATATCAGAGTATCACACTGGGGACTTCCGGTGACGACCATGGAGTGAGTGGTCGCACATTTGGTGGCTCCCGCCTGTGGTGGTTTTTTCGGACCTTATCCTGGGTTACCAGGTGGATGTAAGGCAGAACAAAGGTGCAAGAGAGTGAGGGGAAGAGACTGATCCTCTGGTGTATGGGGCTGAGGGCCAGAACTGGTCGAAAAAGAGGAAATCAGTTGGTTGGAGCTGGTGTGGCGCCTGCGACGCACGTCAAAATGGTGGAGGGGCAGGGAGCGGCCCTGCCGGCTCAAAGGTCAACGGAACAGCTGGTTAGCTTCTTGAATGAGAAGTTCACCCAACAATGGAAGGAGAGTCTGGTCGACCTGGCCCGGGTGGTGGATTCTATCACAGCGGTGGTAATCATGTGGAAACGAAGCTGGTGGCCCAGGTTCAGGCGATCCAGAAGATGGAGGAGGTGGCAGGGGAACACGAGGGGCACTTTGCCTCGATGGCAGCGGAGATGGGGCTGATGTGCGATCAGTAGAAGCAGCTTCACGAGAAGGTCGAGGACTGAGGGAACCGGTCATGCAGGCAGAATATAAGGATCGTGGGCCTGGCGGAGGGAAGTGAAGCAGCCATGCTGGTGCATATGTCGGGAGGATAATAAAATATAATAAATAAATAAATAATCATTATTGTCACAAGTAGGCCTACATTAATACTGCAATGAAGTTACAGTGTAAAGCCCCTAGTCGCCACATTCCAGCATTTGTTCGGGTGCACAGAGGGAAAATTCAGAATTCTTTGCTGGAGAAGCTGCTCGGAGAGGTGCGTTTGTATGGCCCTTGGAGGTGGATCGAGCACAAAGGGTGCCAATGAGTAAGCCCGAGGGGAATGAGCTGCTGAGAGCAATGGTGGTGCGATTGCATTGGTTCCTGGACAAGGAGCAAATTATGAGGTGGGCCAGGCAGATGAGGTGCTGCACCTGGGAGGGCAGTGAAATCCGAATGTACCAGGACCTGGGTGCAGAGTTAGCCAAGAGGAGTGCGAGCTTTAACAAGGTCAAGGCAGCCCTTCACAAGAAGGGGATGAAGTTTGGGCTACTGTACCCGGCACATCTGTGGGTGACCTACGAAGGCCAGGAATTGTACTTCGGTTCGGTGGAGGAGGCGTAGATTTTGTTAAAGACAATGGACTGGCAGGAGAAGGTGGACGTTGAACTTTGGTGGAGATGCTGTGATGTTGCTATTATGTTTGGGGCCATTTCCTTTTCTTTTACGTCTTCAGATGTATTCATTGTTTAGGAATGGGAGGTTGGTCTCTTAGTTTGGGCTTGGTTTGTTTGCACTATTGGTACCCCCCGACCAGGCTGGTCACGTGGAACATGCAAGGATTAAATGGGTCGGTCAAGAAGGCCTGTGTGTCGCACACTTAAAAGTGATTGAAGGTGGATGTGGCCTTGAAGGTGACGCACCTGAAGGTGGGGGACCACATTAGGCTGAGGAAGGGATGAGTTGGGCAAGTATTTCATTCGGGTTGGATTTTAAAATGAACGGGGGTGGCAATTTTGGTTAATAAGTGGGTGGCGTTCGGGCTGGGAAATATAGTGGCGGACTACGGGGGAAGGTACGTTATGGTAAGCGGGAAATTGGAGGGGATGGCGGTGGTGTTGGTACACGTCTATGCCCCAAACTGGGACAATGAGGAATTTATGAGGCAGGTGCTGAGGAAGATTCCGGATCTGGACTCTCATCGGCTGATCACAGGGGGGACTTTAACACAGTCTTGGATCTGAGACTGGACCGGTCGAGCTTGAGATCAGGGAGGGTGTCGACTATAGCCAAGGAGCTTTGGGGGTTCATAGAGTGCATGGGGAGGGTGGGGTGGGGGGTGGTAGATCTGAGATTTTGGAGGCCTAGGGCAAAATAATTTTTGTTTTACTCCCACGTGCACAAGGTGTACTCCCGAATAGATTTGTTTGCATTGGATAAGACACTTTTGACAGGGGTGGTAGATATCGAGTATTCGGCAATAGTGGTCTCTGATGGGGGGGGGGGGGGGGGGGGGGGAGAGAGAGTGGGCAGCGCGGCCGCAATGGAGGCTGGATGTGGGACTGTTAGCGGAGGAAGGCCATCCGGGGTATGTTGAGATTAATGACTCGGGCGAAGTTTCGGCAAGTACGGTTTGGAGGCACTAAAAGCAGCGGTCAGGGGGGAGTTTATTTCGATTCGGGCACACAGGGAGAAGGCAGAGTGGATGGAGATAGAAAGGCTAGTTTCGGCGGGTGGCAGCGGACAGGGATCAAGAGATTTGGGGATCTCTTTATTGATGAGGGCTTCCCACACCTGGAGGAGGAGTTTTGAAATGAAAATGAAATGAAATGAAAATCGCTTATTGTTACGAGAAGGCTTCAATGAAGTTACTGTGAAAAGCCCCTAGTCGCCACATTCCGGCGCCTGTCCGGGGAGGCTTGTACGGGAATCAAACCGTGCTGCTCACCTGCTTTAAAAGCCAGCGATTTAGCCCAGTGAGCTAAACCAGTCCCTAGTTGCCAGGTGGGAATTGGTTCCGGTATCTAGAGACGAGGGATTTTGTGCGGAGGCAGGTTTCGACCTTCCCGTACCTGCCTCAGAGATCTATAAGGAGCTGATGGTGTGGGAGGGAGCCCCGACATGAGAGGTGAAGAGAAAGTGGGAAGAAGAGTTGGGTGGGGAGTTGGAGGCCGGGTTATGGGAGGAGGCCCAGAGGAGAGTGAATGAATCCTCAATGTGCGCCAGGCTCAGCGTGATACAGTTTAAGGTGGTCCCACAGGGCGCACATGACTGTGGCCCGGATGAGCAGGTTTTTTGAGGAGGTGGAGGATAGGTGTGGGTGCTGTGCAGGGGGTCCTGCGAACCATGTCCATATGTTTTGGGCATGTCCGTGGCTGAGGGGTTTCTGGCAGGGGTTTTCTGGCGTCATGTCAAAGGTCTTAAAAGTGAGGGTGGTTACGAGTCCAGAGGTGGCGATCTTCAGTGTGTCGGAAGACCCAGGAGCCCAGGTGGTGAGAGAGGCCGTGTCCTGGCCTTTGCCTCGCTGGTGGCCCAGAGACGGATCTTACTAGGGTTAAGGGACTCGGAGCCCCCAAAGTTAGGTATGTGGGTTAGCGACATGGCGGGGTTTCTCAGACTTCAAAAAATTATTGGTTATACTGTTGTGTTTTTGTTGAAATTTGATGTTTAAAATTGTTAAAATTAAAAATGCCTCAATAAAATATTTTTATAAAAAAAGAATAATTCAGAGTATCACGCTTACTGAGAAATACTGCTCTGCCTCAAGCTGGTCCTGAAGCTCCCGCATTTGTCCCTCATTTCCTCGATACTGCCTGAAGAAATCAAAATGAGGCATTATCAGATAGTGGTATAACCAGCTTGAAATTAAAGCAACATTAAGTGACAAGCATATCTGGAAAAAATATTTGACACAAAACTGCTACCATCTATTTCAAGTTTTTTTCCTTATGTGTATAACAAATTACGGCACTGGGAAAAATGTCTTAAATCTGGTCCTTTTTTTCGACTTAGATGTCTAATGTGCATGGAAACCTATCATTGTGTTTTAAGAATCTCCAGGTAATGATCTGAATGAAACTGCACCTACCTATTGGATTTCTGTTTGTCCAATATGGAGCTGAAATCCTCTTACCATCGACACACATTGCACTAACTCAGTCAAGTACAAGATTAATAATAATAATAGTAGGGCACAGGGTTTTACGTGGAGTTTGACCAGGTAAAACCAGCTTGCCAGAACTGCCTCTCAGTTGCTTTTCAGCTAAGATCACTTTAGCAATTGTGATATTGGCTTGCATTGATAACTGAATTAAGTGAGAAGAATTCCAAATTCCAGTGGCAATCTGCCCCTCCAGACCCCAGCAAAGAGCTGAGATGGCCAGTCAATCAGCAAGACTCTGGAGTACTGCAGATTTGCCTGATTCAGCTTTCAAATTACCGTGGCTGCCATAAACTGCTAACTTGGATCCAAGTCACTAGGGCACGCATACCATCTTTGAGCCACCTCCACTATTATGGAATTTGAATCACCTCCCTTCTCTTCCCAACTTCCACTTCCAACCAAGGAGGAAAGTAACTAGTCAAGGCCAAGTATATATGGAAAATTAATAGACACAGGCATTTGAGTTTGGCACATTTGAGAATCTGTTAAAATTTCCAAAGCTTAAGTGTCAGCATGGCTCAGAAAGTCAGGATATTATGGCTTGAAAGCATAATCTAAGATGACATTTTGTTACAGTCAACGCTGCATTGTTCAGATGGACTTAAGCGATCCTACTCAGAAGAACAGAGAGTTCTGGAATTTCATATTCCCCATTAGCATGTGACCATCAACCAACAAAACTCAAATATATTAAGTTGTGGGACCTTTAAGAGATGTTTTTTGGAGCAGCTTGTCGTGGAGCCCACTAGGGATCAGGCAATTCTGGATTTGGTGATGTGTAATGAGGCAGACTTGATTAGGAATCTTAAGGTGAAGGAACCCTTAGAGAGCAGTGACCACAATGTGATAGAATTACCCTGCAGTTTGAGAGGGAGAAGCTGGAGTCAGATGTAACGGTATTACAATTAAATAAGGGTAACTACAAAGACATGAGGGAGGAGCTGGCCAGAGTTGACTGGAAACGGAGACAAGCAG
The DNA here is from genome assembly GCF_902713615.1 of Scyliorhinus canicula. Taxonomy (NCBI): domain Eukaryota; kingdom Metazoa; phylum Chordata; class Chondrichthyes; order Carcharhiniformes; family Scyliorhinidae; genus Scyliorhinus; species Scyliorhinus canicula. The sequence goes on along the minus strand of NC_052155.1, from coordinate 78,371,691 downwards.
GGAAGACAGTGGAACAGCAATGGCAGGAGCTTTTGGGGGTTATTCGGGAGGCACAGCAGAAATTCATTCCAAGGAGGAGGAAACATGCTAAGGGCAGGACAAGGCATCCATGGTTGACAAGGGAAATCAAAGACAGCATAAAAGCAAAATAAAAAGCATACAAAGTGGCAGGGATTAGTGGGAAGGCAGAGGCTTGGGAACCATTTAAAAGCGAGCAGAGGACAACTAAAAAAATCAATAAGGGGAGAGAAGATTAAATATGAATGCAAGTTAGCTAGTAATATGAAAGAAGATAGGAAGAGTTTCTTTCAATATATAAAAGGTAAGAGAGAGGCAAAAAATAGACATTGGACCACTGTAAACGTGGCTGGAGAAGTAATAATAGGAAACAAAGAAATGGCAGACAAACTGAATAGTTACTTTGCATCAGTCTTCATGGTGAGACACCAGTAGGATGCCAGAGCTCCAGGAGAACCACAGGGCAGAGGTGAGTGCAATGGCCATCACTAAGGAGAAGTTTCTAGGGAAACTGAAAGGTTTAAAGGTGGATAAGTCACCTGGGCTGGATGGACTACGCCCCAGGGTCCTAAAAGAGATAGCTGAAGAAATTGTGGAGGCATTGGTGATGATCTTTCAGGAATCACTGGAGGCACGACCGGTCCCAGAGGACTGGAAAGTGGCTAATGTAACACCCCTGTTTAAGAAGGGAGGGAGGCAGAAGATGGGAAGTTAGAGGCTGGTTAGCCTGACTTCAGTCATTGGTAAAATTTTAGTCTGTTATTAAAGATGAGATCACAAAGTACTTGCAAGTGCATGGTAAAATAGGACTGAGTCAGCACGGCTTTGTCAAAGGGTGGTCATGTCTGACAAATCTGTTAGAGTTCTTTGAGGAGGTAACAAAGAAGTTCAACAAAGGAGAACCAGTGGACGTGAATTATTTAGATTTCCAGAAGGCCTTTGACAAGGTGCCGCATAGGAGACTGTTAAACAAGAGCCCATGGTGTTAAGGGTAAGATCCTGGCATGGATAGAGGATTGGCTGACTGGAAGAAGGCAGAGAGTGGGGATAAAGGCGTCTTTTTCAGGATGACAGCCAGTGACTAGTGATGTGCCTCAGGGGCCTGTGCTGGGACCACAACCTTTCACAATATACTTTAATGATCTGGAAGAAGGAACTGAAGCTAAGTTTGCAAATGATACAAAGATCTGTGGATGGACAGGTAGTATTGAGGAAGCAAGGGGGCTGCAGGAGGATTTGGATAAGCTAGGAAAGTGGGCAATGAAGTAGCAAATGAAATACAATGTGAACAAGTGTGAGGTTATGCACTTTGGAAAGAGGAATTTAGACATAGATTATTTTTAAATGGGGAAATGCTTAGGAAATCAGAAACTCAAAGGTACTTGGGTGTCCTTGTTCACGATTCTCTTAAGGTTAATGTGCAGGTTCAGTCGGCAGTTAAGAAGGCAAATGCAATGTTAGCATTCATGTCAAGAGGGCTAGAATACAAGACCAGGAATATACTTCTGAGGTTGTATGAGGCTCTGGTTAGACCCCATTTGGAGTACTGTGAGCAGTTTTAGGTCCTGTATCTAAGGAAGTATGTGCTGGCCTTGGAAAGGGACCAGAGGAGGTTCACAAGAATGATCCCTGGAATGAAGAGCTTATCGTATGAGGAACGGTTGAGGACTCTGGGTCTGTACTCGTGGAGTTTAAAAGGATGAGGGGGAATCTTATTGAAACTTACAGGATACTGCGAGGCCTGGATAAAGTAGACGTGGAGAGGATGTTTCCACTTGCAGTAAAAACTAGAATCAGAAGACACCATCTCAGACTAAAGAGATGACCCTTTAAAACAGAGATGAGGAGGAATTTCTTCAGCCAGAGGATGATGAATCTGTAGAACACTTTGCTGCAGTAGGCTGTGGAGGCCAAGTCACAGTGTCTTTAAGACAGAGATAGATAGGTTCTTGGTTAATAAGGGGATCAGGGGTTATGGGGAGAAGGCAGGAGAATGGGGATGAGAAAATATCAGCCATGATTGAATGGCGGACCAGACTCGATGGGGTGAGTGGCCTACTTCTGCTCCTATGTCCTATGGTCTTTCAATGTGAAATTGCCTGCTGTACTTGTTTACAAAACTACAGTGACTACACATCATTCATAATTTAACATGAAGTGTTCAATGATGCCAAGAGGTTGTGAAAGGCACTAAAACATTTGTTCTTTGACGTCAAGGAAAGAAATAACTTGCATTTATATAGTGCCTTTCACAACATCAGGATTGTGAAATTCCAAGAATAGACAGCCTTTCGGTTTCTCTTGGAATCAAGTGATTTGGGGAGCAGACAGGAAAGTGAATTTGAAGCACAAGAATGCCATGGTTGTATTGAATAGAGCAGGGGTGGGCAAACTACGGCCCACGGGCCGCATGCGGCCCGACAAAGGTTTTTATGCGGCCCGCCAATGAGGTGCCCGGAATCATAACCGGCATTTTTGAAAAGCCGCCGGGGAAAAGCCGCTGAAGTAAATGCGCTTATTCAATAAGCGCATTTACTTCAGCGGCTTTCCCCCGGCGGCTTTTCAAAATGCCGGTTATGATTCCGGGCACCTCATTGGCGGGCCGCATAAAACGCGCGTAGTGGGGTGGATGAGTGGGGCTGTCTCATTGGTCGGTTTAGTTGGGTGTGCGACCAATAGGAGTCCAGGTTACAAACAATAAGCCTTATTATTGTTTGTAACCTGGACTCCTATTGGTCGCACACCCAACTAAACCGACCAATAAGGCAGCCCCACTCATCCACCCCACTACGCGCGTTTTTATCGTTGACTCGGTTAGGCTGTGCTTCTGTCAGTGTTAAGGATCAGCACAAGCAACTTGACACCTGATTTCAACAAACTGGTAAATGACTGCAGTCAGATGCATCATTCTCATTGACATTGTTCTGTTACTTACTGAGTTACTTTGTTTTTCAAAAAAATGTGCTTTTTTTTCTTTAAAGACCTTTTATTTTGGCTATTTAAAATATTAATTATTTTACTTAATATACTATGCGGCCCTTTAAAATTGTGAATTTCTGAATGTGGCCCTTGCACGGAAAAGTTTGCCCAACCCTGGAATAGAGGAACAAGCTCAACAGATCATACGTTCTACTCTTGTTCCTATCTTATGTTATTGTGAGACATTACACAATAAGGTATTCAGCATTATTTTCCAACAAGTTGAGAAATTAAGAGTAGCCATTAATGGCAGATGAAAAATGGATCCATTTTCACAAATAGCTCAAATTAATATAATACTTAATGTTGCATAGAATTTGCAATTTAGGTCGTGAAAGGTTCCCTGTGTCTGCATGAGTTCCTCCGGGTGCTCCGGTTTACTCCCATAGTCTAAAGATATGCACTGACCAGGATCAATGTGTGGAATTATGAGTATATGACGGGGATGTGGGCCTAAGTGGGAATTCTATGAACATTCTTTCCTATATCTTAGTATTTAAAAGGAACTGTAAAAGGATCCATAGCACACAATGGAGATTTTTGTCATGGATTGTACCATTTCCATTGTTCTTTCATTTCCTATCTAAGGTGCACAAAAATATCCTCAACTTTGGGCCAACTTTAGATTTTTACCCCCTGCAGAAGAGCACTTGACCTCCACTGAACCAATGCAGCGAAACATTTAGCTTATTGTTGTGTAAATCTTTGGTGCAAAACTACCTCTTCAACCTCCTGCCCCACATTATTAAACATATTCACATTTAAATTTTATGAGTAATTTTTGAAATTGCATATACTACAAAACTTTACACTAAGTCCTCCCCAAGCAGAGTAAGAAGTCTGACAACACCAGGTTAAAGTCCAACAGGTATGTTTCAAACACGAGCTTTCGGAACACTGCTCCTTCCTCAGGTGAAGGAGCAGTGCTCCTAAAGCTCGTGTTTGAAACAAACCTGTTGGACTTTAACCTGGTGTTGTCAGACTTCTTACTGTGCTCACCCCAGTCCAACGCCGGCATCTCCACATCATGGCTCCCCAAGCAGTACATTTAAAAATATATTTCATGGAATGCTAATATTACAAGCATAAATAAATACTTTGAAAGTTGTGCCAGTTGGAATTCGAGCGACCGTTTGGATTCCAGCATTGAATTGATCTCTTGTTTCAGCTGTTTCTCTGAACCTTTCAGATTGTCTGATTCCAATGACTGTGCCTTTAGTTCACTCTTTGTTATCTCTCGTTTATTCATCTCTTGATCCAATTTCAATGTAAGATTCTTCACCTGTGTAATTAAGAATATCAATCACCATTTCTTAATGCAAACTAGATAAATTTAAGATGAAAATAAATTAACGGCATTTAGAAAGTGCCTTTTCATATCTGTCAGATTGCTCCACAGTGCTTCACATTCAAATATTTAACTCTTAAAATGCGAACAGGTAAATATGGCTCCCAACATAAGCACAGCAATTGATACAGGCACTGAGGGAAGTATTCATATGCCTCATAGGAAGGAGGCAAATTATCCCAAGTTACTTGTACTTCCTTCCTGACCATTTTTTGAGGGTTTTCAGTAACAGGGGCCTGGGAGCTTGTTGTCTGCCCTCTTGGCCAAAGGTAGCGTGTGACCTTAACCGAGATGCTCAGTTTAGTTCTCATTAAAACCCTTGGGGAAGGACTTCCGGTGGCGGTGGTGATGTAGGAAGCCACACATTTGGGAGCTCCTGTTTCAAACGGACTTTTCGGCTCTTTCTAGAGCCCAAAACTGAATTTTTTCGACGTCTCCCGGTGGGAGAAGGTGTGCTGATCGACTTTCTCCGCATTTCATGACTCGAACTCGGAGTGGAAAGGGGGAAAAAAACGGCAGCAGCTCCCCAGAAAAAACGGGGGAAGGAATCCTAGATGGCGGCCGGCGGAGCACCAGAGGAGTGGAAGCAGTGGGCCCAGGAGCAGCAAGCTGCTCTCCTGCGCTGTTTTGCAGATTTCAAGGCTGAGGTACTGAGCTCTCTGCAGGAAACAAACAAAAGGCTCTCGGAGATTCAGACGACCCAGGGTGCTGCCATCAAGGCGTTGCAGGCGCAGGCCACTGAATGAGAGGAGGAGGCCTTGGTCCTCGTGAGTAAGGTGGAGGGGCACGAGGCACTCCACAAGAAGTGGCAGGACCGCTTCGAGGAGCTTGATCACCGCATGAGGCGGAAAAATCTGAGGATCTTGGGCCTTGCGAAGGGGCTGGAGGGGTCGGATCTGACAACCTAAGTGGCTACGATGCTGAACTCGCTAGTGGGGGCCGGATCTTTCCATCTGCCCCTGGAACTGGAGGGGACCCACAGGGTACTGGCCAGGAGGCCGAAGGAGAACGCACCCCCGCGTGCGGTGCTGGTGAGGTTCCACCGGTTCAGTGATCGTGAGTGTGTGCTGCGCTGGGCCAAGAAGGTGAAGAGCAGCAACTGGGAGAATGGGGTAGTACGGATCTACCAGGATTGGAGTGCGGAGGTGGCTAAGCGGCGGTCTGGGTTTAATCGGATGAAAGAGGTGCTCTACAAGAAGATAAAGTTCAGAACGTTGCAGCCTGCGCGCTTGTGGGTATCTTATTTGGACCGGCATTATTAGTTTGATTCCCCGGAGGAGGCGTGGGCCTTCGTGCGGACGGAGAAACTGGACTCGGACTAGTGGTTGGGGGGTCGGTTGTAATACTTTATTGCTGGTTTCTGCTGTTGCTGTGTTCTCTTTTTCAGTATTTTTGTAATTTTGATATGTTTATTTATTGGGGTATTGTTCTGCTTCTTGTTGTGGGGCATTGTTTGAGTTTTGTATCTTGCGGGGAGGGTTGGGGGGGTTTGTTGTATTCTATATCGGGTTGGGGGTATGGAGTGGGGCTGATATTTGGGAGCGTCAGAAGGGTGTGGTGGGGCAGTGCGAAAGCGCGGGCTTTCCTCTGGTTTCCCGCGCTGTGGGGCTGGGGGGTGGAGACGATGACGGGGGGCGTAACTGGTTCTTCCCCGCGCTGGAGCTGTGCCTGGAGGAGGGATAGGATGGGGGATGATCCCACTTTGGGAGGGGTCGGGTTTTTGGCGGGAGTTTCCGGGGTCAGCAGAAGTTAGCTTACCAACGGAAGTACAATGGAGGACGGTTCGCGGCTAGGAGGGTTCCTAGCCTTGGGGGGGGGGGGGGGGGGGGGGGGGGGGGGGATGCCGGGTTGCTGCTGGCAGGGTCAGGAAGGAGCTGGAGGGGGCTGGGGGTACAGAGGTGAGGTGTTGTCGCTGTGGGGACTGAGTTGGGCGGGGGTTGCTGGCCTGAGGCGGGCAGTCGACGGGCTATGGCTAGTCGACGGGGGAGGGGGCGGGACGCCCTCTGATCCGGTTGGTCACCTGGAATGCGAGAGGATTGAATGGGCCGGTGAAGCGGTCGAGGGTACTTGCTCATCTGAGGGGGCTAAAGGCAGATGTGGCAATGCTTCAGGAGACCCACCTGAAGGTGGCCGACCAGGTCCGTCTGAGGAAGGGGTGGGTGGGGCAAGTTTTCCACTCTGGGTTGAATGTGAAGAACCGGGGAGTGGCGATTCTGGTGGGGAAAAATGTGTCGTTTGAGGCATCTGAGGTGGTGGCGGATAAGGGGGGTAGGTATGTTATGGTTAGGGGCAGGCTACAGGGAGAGAAGGTGGTACTTGCTAGTGTGTATGCCCCAAATTGGGACGATGCGGGCTTTATGAGGCGTATGCTGGGACGGGTCCCGGATCTAGAGGCGGGAGGTCTGATTATTGGGGGGGGGGGGGGGGGGGGGGGGGGACTTCAATACAGTGTTGGACCCTTCACTGGATCGGTCCAGCTCTAGGACAGGTAGGAGGCCGACGGCGGCTAAGGTACTGAGAGGGTTTATGGACCAGATGGGAGGGGTGGATCCATGGAGGTTTGTGAGGCCGAGGGCACGGGAGTACTCTTTCTTCTCCCACGTACATAGGGTCTATTCTCGGATAGACTTCTTCGTGGTGAGTAGGGGACTGATTCCGAGAGTGGAGGAGGCCGAATATTCGGCCATTGCAAACTCCGACCACGGTCCGCATTGGATAGAGTTGGAGATGGGGGAGGTGCGGGACCAGCGCCCGTTGTGGCGGTTGGGTGTGGGGTTGTTGGCGGAGGAGGAGGTGTGTAGGAGGGTCCGGGCAAGCATTGAGAGGTACCTCGAGGTGAATGATACGGCGGAGGTCCAGGTGGGGATGGTCTGGGAAGCCCTGAAGGCAGTGATTCGTGGGGAGCTGATATCCATCCGGGCACACAGGGAGAGGAGTGAGAGGGATAGACTGGTGGGAAAGATGCTGGAGGTAGACAGGAGGTACGCAGAGGCACCAGAGGAGGGACTGTTGGGGGAGAGGCGCAGCCTATAGGCTAAATTTGATTTGCTGACCACTAGAAAGGTGGAGGCACAGTGGAGGAAGGCACAAGGGGCAGTGTACGAACATGGTGAAAAGGCGAGTAGGATGCTGGGATGCGGCTAAGGAAATTGCTGGAGTGAGAGACAAGAGTGGGAATGTGGTGCGGAAGGGGGTAGAGGTGAATGAGGTCTTCAAGGACTTTTACGGGGAACTGTACCGGTTGGAGCCAACGGTGGAGAGGAGGGGAATGGAGAGGTTCCTCGACGGGCTTTCTTTCCCGAAGCTGCAGGAGGAGCTGGTGGAGGGGTTGGGGGCACCGACTGAGCTGGAGGAGCTAGTTAAGGGGATCGGGCAGGTGCAGTCAGGGAAGGCGCCGGGGCCGGATGGGTTCCCGGTGGAATTTTATAAAAAGTTTGTGGACCTAGTGGGCCCCTTGCTGGTGCGGACACTTAATGAAGCGTGGGAAGGGGGGACTTTTCCCCCGACGATGTTGCGGGCGCTGATTTCGTTAATCTTAAAAAGGGACAAGGACCCCCAGCAGTGTGGTTCATACAGGCCCTTATCTCTCCTCAATGTGTCTGCCAAGGTGCTGGCAAAAATCCTGGCCACCAGGATAGAGGACTGTGTGCCAGGGGTTGTACACGAGGACCAGACAGGGTTTGTGAAGGGAAGGCAGCTGAACACGAATGTGCGGAGATTGTTGAATGTCATCATGATGCCGGCGATTGAGGGGGAGGCTGAGATAGTGGTGGCGCTGGATGCAGAGAAGGCCTTCGATAGAGTGGAGTGGGGGTACTTATGGGAGGTGTTGGGGAGGTTTGGATTTGGTGAAGGGTTTATTAGATGGGTGAGGCTGCTATATAAGGCCCCGATGGCATGTGTGGCCACGAATGGGAGGAGGTCAGAGTACTTCCGGCTTTACCGAGGGACCAGGCAGGGTTGCCCCCTGTCCCCCTTGTTGTTTGCATTGGCAATCGAGCCGTTGGCAATGGCGTTGAGGGATTCAGGGAGGTGGAGAGGCTTGGTGCGAGGCGGGGAGGAACATAGGGTGTCGTTGTATGCCGATGACCTGTTACTGTATGTGGCGGACCCGGTGGGAGGGGTGCCGGGGGTGATGGAGCTGCTAGCTGAGTTTGGGACCTTTTCAGGCTATAAACTAAATTTAGGCAAGAGTGAGGTGTTTCTGGTGCACCCTGGAGACCAGGAGGAAGGAATTGGTAGGCTCCCGCTTAGGAGGGCAGGGGAGAGTTTTAGGTACCTGGGGGTGCAGGTGGCCAGGGACTGGGGGACTCACCAGGCTTGTGGATCAGATGGAGGAGGAGTTCAAGAGGTGGGACATGCTGCCATTGTCGTTGGCGGGGAGGGTGCAGTCCGTCAAAATGACGGTGCTTCCGAGGTTCTTGTTCCTCTTTCAGTGCCTGCCCATCTTCATCCCCAGAGCCTTCTTTAGGAGAGTGACTAGCAGTATTTTGAGCTTTGTGTGGGCACATGGGACTCCGAGAGTGAAAAGGGTTTTCCTGGAGCAAGGGAGGGATAGAGGCGGGCTGGCGCTGCCCAACCTTTTGGGGTACTATTGGGCGGCCAATGTGTCAATGGTGCGTAAATGGGTGATTGGGGGGGGGGCGTGGAAAAGAATGGAGATGGCGTCATGTAGAAGTACGAGCCTGGGTGCCTTGGCAACGGCGCCGTTGCCGCTCTCTCCCAAGAGGTATACCACGAGCCCGGTGGTGGCGGCGACCCTAAGAATCTGGGGACAGTGGAGACGGTATAGGGGGGAAACAGGGGGCTCGATGGAGGCTCCATTGGGTGGAAATCATCGGTTCATCCCGGGGAACAATGATGGGGGATTTAGGGGGTGGCAAAGGGTGGGCATCTGTAAACTGAGGGACCTGTTTATTGGCGGGAGGTTTGCGGGCCTGGGGGAACTGGAAGATAAATTTGGGCTCCCCCAAGGGAATATGTTCAGATACTTGCAGGTAAAGGCGTTTGCTAGGCGACAGATAGAGGAGTTCCCTTTGCTGCCCTCGCGGGGGGCGATGGACAGAGTGCTTTCGGGGGTGTGGGTCAGAGAGGGGAAGGTGTCTGACATCTATAAGGTAATGCAGGAGGAGTCGTCAGTGGAGGAGCTGAAGGCTAAATGGGAGGGGGAACTTGGGGAGCAGATAGAGGACGGGACTTGGGCGGATGCCTTGGAGAGAGTCAACTCTTCCTCTTCATGTGCGAGGCTTAGTCTCATCCAATTTAAGGTGCTGCACCGGGCCCACATGTCCGGGACTAGGATGAGTAGGTTCTTTGGGGGTGAGGACAGGTGCACCAGGTGTTCGGGGAGTCCAGCGAATCATGCCCATATGTTCTGGGCATGCCCGGCACTGGAAGAATTCTGGAAGGGGGTGGCGGGGACGGTGTCGAGGGTGGTTGGATCCAGGGTCAAACCAGGGTGGGGACTCGCGATTTTTGGAGTTGCGGTGGAGCCGGGAGTGCAGGAGGCGAAAGAGGCCGGTGTCCTGGCCTTTGCGTCCCTAGTAGCCCGACGGAGGATCTTGCTGCAGTGGAAGGACGCGAGGCCCCCAAGTGTGGAGACCTGGATCAGTGACATGGCGGGATTTATAAAATGGGAGTGGGTCAAATTTGCCCTGAGAGGATCAATACAAGGGTTCTATAAACGGTGGCAGCCTTTTCTGGACTTCCTGGCTCAAAGATAGGTATCTTGGTCAATAGCAGCAGCAACCCGGGGGGTGGTGGGGGGTGTTCCATATTATAGTTTCTATTTTTTTTTCTCTACGGTTATGTAACTTAACATTGTGTTCATTTAAGTTGTTGTTAATATGTTGTGTTGTACGAGGTATACCACAAGTCTGGTGGTGGCGGCTACCCTCAAGATTTGGGGGCAGTGGAGGCGACATAGGGGAGAAGTGGGGGGCTCGATGGAGGCTCCGTTAAGGGGGAACCATAGGTTCGTCCCGGGGAACATTGATGGGGGATTTCAGGGTTGGCACAGAGCGGGCATCAGACACCTGTTTATTGATGGGAGGTTTGCGAGCCTGGGGGAGTTGGAGGAGAAATTTGGGCTCCCCCCAGGAAACATGTTCATGTATCTGCAGGTAAAGGCATTTGCTAGACGGCAGGTGGAGGGATTCCCTTCGCTTCCCGCGAGGGGGGGTGAGTGACAGGGTGCTTTTGGGGGTCTGGGTCGGAGAGGGGAAGATATCTGATATCTGCAAGGATATGCAAGAGGCGGAGAAGGCGTCAGTAGAGGAGCTGAAGCTAAGTGGGAGGGGGAACTGGGGGAACAGATCGAACACGGGACATGGGCTGATGCCCTGGAGAGGGTTAATTCTTCCTCCTCGTGTGCGCGGCTTAGCCTCATCCAATTCAAGGTGCTGCACCGGGCCCACATGACTGGGACGAGGATGAGTAGGTTCGTTGGGGGTGAAGACAGGTGTGTCAGGTGCTCGGGGAGTCCAGCGAACCATGCCCATATGTTCTGGGCATGCCCGGCGCTGGAGGAGTTCTGGAAGGGGGTAGCGAGGATGGTGTTGAGGGTGGTGGGATCCAGGGTCAAGCCAGGCTGGGGACTCGCGATTTTTGGGGTTCGGGTGGAGCCGGGAGTGCAGGAGGCGAAAGAGGCCGGTGTGCTGGCCTTTGCGTCCCTAGTAGCCCGGCAAAGGATCTTGCTACAATGGAAGGATGCGAGGCCCCCAAGCGTGGAGACCTGGATCAATGACATGGCGGGTTTCATTAAGCTAGAGAAGGTCAAATTCGCCCTGAGAGGGTCGGTACAAGGGTTCTTTAGGCGGTGGCAATCTTTCCTCGACTTTCTGGCTCAACAATAGGGTACGGGGACAGTAGCAGCAGCAACCCGGGGGGGGGGGGGGGTTTTATATTTTCTGTAAAAAATTTCAATAAAAATTATTTTTAAAAAATAAATATGTTGTGTTGTTCATTGAGGAGGGGCGAATGTTTATGGTTGCTATCATTATTGTTATTGTTGGTATTTTATTATGGTTCGATGTTGTTGTATAAATTCAAAATTTTTCAATAAAAATTATTTTTATAAAAAAAAACCCTTGGGGAAATAGTTTACACAGATAAAACAAAAACGATGTGCATATACTGCAGCATCAGGAAAGAGAAAATAAGTTTAAAATAATTTTAAATATTCTCCATCAATAGCCTTGAGTGATTGGGTTTTGTTTGAAATATTACAAAGGAATAAAATAATGGTTTAGTGCCAAGAAGTTATTGCTCATAAACAAATTCCAAACAATACGTCATAGAAACTAAAGTGATATAACATGTTATCAGTTCTCATAAAATTACCAACATGGTTTACTCAGCCCGAGTCTCTCTACAATTATAAAAGAGACACAGATACATTTATCTTAGTACTGTTTGTTTCTGCAAAACCTACTGTTGGATTCATATGGTAAAGTAAACACAAGTATTAAAAAAAATCCAAAACAGGTCTTGGTTTGCAACCTCTCACCTCATCCTCCAATCTCTCCTTCTGTTTACTGAGCTGCTCCACTTTTTGTTGAAACTGCTTTAAATCAACTTCCGACATTGAAAACTTTTTTTCCACTTCCATCACCTGATTCTCTGCCCTCTGCCTGGACATCCTCTCTTCTCTCAGCTTGCTATCCATTTCTGAATAGTAACAAATAAGTTTTAAAATCCATCAACATTTTAGGATGAATATTTTATCATGAACTTATGATTTTGAGATACCAGAATCAATCCAATGATAGAAGATGCACAGAATCAATAAAACAACTGAATGAAATTTGAGAAAATTTCAACTGCAAGTAAAGTCATTGGGCGAAATTCTCCCATCGGGAGACAAACAGCCGACGCCAGAGTGAAACCTGGAGTGTTTCACTCCGGCGTCGGAGGCCACTCCTCGCCCCCTATTCTCCACCTCCCCTGGGGGGCAAGGAGCGGCGGCGCGTCAATCTTGGGCGCCGGGCCTTGTCGCTTGCGTCAAAGCAGCGCGCCGGGAATGACATGGCCAGCGGCGCCTAAGTGACGTCAACCGCACATGCGCGGTTGCCGTCTTCCTCTCCGCTGCCCCGCAAGACATGGCGGCTTGATCTTGCGGGGTGGCGGAGGGAAAAGAGTGCGTCTTTTAGAGACGCCGGCCCGCTGATCGGTGGGCACCGATCGCGGGCCAGACATCTCATGAGCACGCCCGTGGTGCTCGATCCTCCCTCCGCCCCCCACAGGCCCCACACTCACCGGTCGCGCGCTGTTCACGCCGGCAGCGAGCAGGTGTGGTTGGCGCCGGCGTGAACCGGTCGGGTTCGACAGGCCGCTCGGCCCATTTGGGCCGGAGAATCGCCGGTCGCCGTGAGAAACAGCGATTTTCCGAGCGGCCTGTCGCAAAACGCGACACGCCATTTTGGGGGGTGGGAGAATCGCGGGGGGGTGCCATGGCGGCGTGTCGTGATTCTCCCGGCCCTCCTGTGATTCTCCCCCCCACCCCCGGCGTGGGGTGCAGAGAATCGCGCCCATTGTATATTGTACAATTGAATTAGTTGAATTGAGTCAGTTGAATTATTTTTCATAAATGTGCACTAACATGAATAACTTCTTCCTTAAAGATTCATGCAGCAAAACAAAATATTTCTGGAATCCGTTAGAACAGCCATCAGACTGCAAGGCTGCTGATAGGTATACTGGATGGATTTACTGGCCTTTTTGATACTTATAATGATCATTCAATGACACAATCTATGATCTATGAAATAAAGAAAAACTCATACAGGCTGAGGTAACCAATATGCCTATTACAGAATGACTTCCACCATGGTATTTTTTGTCATTATATTTGTATCTATTTGTATCTATTTGGGCAGCACAAGTGACTAGCACTGTGGTTTCACAGCGTCAGGGTCCCAGGTTCGATTCCCCGCTGGGTCACTGTCTGTGGAGTCTGCACGTTCTCCCCATGTCTGCGTGGGTTTCCTCCGGGTGCTCAAGTGTCCTCCCACAGTCCAAAGATGTGCAGTTTAGGTGGATTGGCCATGTTAAATTGCCCTTCGTGTCCAAAAAGGTTAGGGGGGGGTTATTGGCTTACGGGGATAGGGTGGAGGTGGGTCGGTGCAGACTCGATGGGCCAAATGGCCTCCTTCTGCACTGTATGTTCTATGTTCACAGCTGAGTCAAAGCCAGCATTTGTGTAACTATTTATTCCTTAGTAACTGGAAAATCTGATGTGCCATCCACCAATGTGCTGTATGCACAAGGTTGGCACACAGATTTACACAGAGGTCCTTGCATTCACTTGCATGAAAAATAATCTTTGCGAATACTAACCATTCATGGCCACAGACCTTGCTTCTTCTATGGATTCATACTCATCTACCAATCGTGCTTTAGTTACTTTATGCTCCGTTATTTCTTGATCCAGCCGCTGCTGTAACATTTTACGTTTGTAATTCAAGTCTATTTCCAAACTATTCTTTTCCTATAGTGAAAAGGATTAACAGAATGATTATAACACAGTGAGCATAAGAGACTCAAAGCTAATGTTACCATGTCTTACTTGGTGGAATGTAAGACAACAAGAAAAGGTTTTGACAATTGTTCGTAAGGAATTACCCATCTTAGCTGTACTGCAATAATAAGTGCCGAATAAAGGTAGGTTTTTTCTGACACATAAATACAATCATTCATGGGTTTTATTCTGCACCTGGAAGTTACAAAGGACTTCCCGTCCTCCTTTGCAAGAATGAATGATGCAAGATACGGTGGGGGGAAAGGGATTGACATTAAGTGATAAATGTAATTTTCTTGAAGTAAGCTCATGTGGAAAGTTCATTTTGTTATTTATATTTGCTCTAACAGTTACAGATAGTAGTTGTTTCATTAAGTATTGTGAACTTAATTACCAAACACTCTTGCACTTTTGAAAAGGGTAGAAGAAATGGAATTGCTGGAGCATGAAGGAAAACAAATGACATAAATTCCACGTAGCCTTCACAGACTTTATCCCAAAAACAAAATAATGCAGATGCTAGAATATAAGCAAAATGCTTGTTTGTCTGTTTGTTGGTAAACTCCTCTGAGGTCCTTGGGCTAATCTCATTCAAGCTTTGTGGAATGATACCTTGGATCAAGGGACATGTTGTAAAGGAGATGTTGATGCAGTGGTGAGAACTGCTGCCTCACGATGCCGAGGGCCTGGGTTCGATCCTGGCCCCAGCTCACTGTCCATGTGGAGTTTGCACATTCTCCCCGTGTCTCCATGGGTCTCACCCCGACAACCCAAAGATGTGAAGGGCAGGTGGATCAGCTACGTTAAATTGCCCGTTAATTGGGAAAAAAAAGTAAAGGAGATGTCGTAAAGTGCTTCGGCCTCCAAGCAGGGGATCCCGATGCCTTTACCCCATTAGCCTTCTTGCCCCATTGCTATGTGAGGCCCTTATGTGGGCAATTATTGTGCACATACGGTGCCATCCAGCCACTGCTGCTATTAACCCAGTGGTGGGCAGCTGCTCTCATCGTGTGGCAAGTACAAGGAACAATCTTTTGTTTGCAGACAACAGGGACTTGTGGGTGGGTCCCCTCATTCAAAGGCACTAACGGGATTAGGCCACTGAAATACATGCCATAAGAGGACGAACTTCTTCAGCTAGAGGGTGGTGAATCTGTGGAAATCTTTGCCGCAGAAGGCTGTGGAGGCCAAATCACAGTGTCTTTAAGACAGCGATAGATAGATTCTTGATTAATAAGGGGATCAGGGATTATGGGGAGAAGGCAGGAGAATGGGGTTGAGAAAAATATCAGCCATGATTGAATGGTGGAGCAGACTTGATGGGCTGAGTGACCTAATTCTACGCCTGTGTCTTATGGTTAATATTTCAACTATTACTTCATTGAAACATTTTCTTTATCATATTTTAAAAATAATATCTTTAACTTTTATCCCTTTGTTTCCCGGATATAGGATGGGTAGTGTAACTTTTATGAAATATAAACAAACTGCTGGAAATGCTCAGCAGGTCTGTCACCAGCTGTGGAGAGAAACAGTTAACATTTCAGGGGAATGACCTTTCATCAAATATGATCCAAATTCTGTATTAGTTACCTTCTCCAGATTGCTAAGCTTGTCTTGTGCCTGCTTTTTCTCCATCTCTGTTTTTGAAAGGTTCATTTTTATCATTTTCAGTTCTTCTTGTAAAGAAGTGGTCCGAGCTGAAACAAATGTTGCCATTATCTGGTTACTCATTTGTGTTAGGGAGATGCACCAACAACCTAATCCAACAAAGGCTCCCCCCACCCCCAACACACAACCACCCTTTTCAGGTAAAGCCAACAAACAGTGCAATTTTAAGTTATACAGACCATGAGTCACAGGTTTGATTCATGGTCTGTGCTGAGTTGGCAGATCTCAATTTGGCCAGCAGGTGGAATATCACCATTGACCTCACTCCTTGGACTCTCGAGCAAAATCAGTGTTCCTGCTTACAAAGGTTATTCAGCAAGCCTTGCTCCTAAGTACTCAGTGAGAGCAGAATCAGATTTTGTTGTGATACTATGCTGATGGTCTCAGTTCATAATATAATGGCTATTTGAATGAGGTAGGTGATAGGTTTCTAACATTTGTGAACCAGATCCTATCAAGAGTTTTCAGGACCATAGATCAGAAAAGTGAAATGTCGAAGAAAGGTTTAGCATGTCTCTGGATGACGAAGGAAAAAAGACCCAATTTTTCAAACCTTTCTTCGTATCTGATATGGTGACAATAACAGAGACCTTGCTCAAAGAGCAGGAGGTTTTGAATCACAATTCCTGGCTACAAGGTATTTAGGAGAGAGGAAAAGAAAACAAAAAATGAGTGAGGAGCAACGGTGAAAGCACTGATCAACAGCACCGTAGGAATGCTGTCATGGGGGGGGTTTGTCAAAGAACCTTATTTGGTTCGCATTAAGAAATAAAAGTATTAATAGGTAGAGAGGAATTCCTCAAATAGGGACAAGAGAACTTTCATAATCAGTGTGTTTCCAGCTAAAAGGAAAGAGGACTGGATCTAACTCTGGTATTTGAAGTGGGATATTGGAACATTTTTCAGTGGGAGAGCATTTGAGGAAAAATAACTTGCATTTTATAGCAACAATGATCACAAAACGACGAGGTGTAGAATAGTTAAGGAAAGGGACAAAGAAGAATTGAGCATAAAAATCCTTAATGGCAATAGGGCTGCCTTCAGGATGTTGAAATTGGGATCTGGACCAGATGGATTAGAATCAAAAATTGGTAGGCAAAATAGTAATTGAACAATGGGAGGGGTGGCCTTCAAAGAGATGTTCAAGTACAGTTGGGACACATTCCCATCAGCAGGAAAGGAAGGTTATCCAAAGCTGGCGCTCCCTTGATGGCTAAAGATTATGCAGTTAAAATGAGACAGAAGTGGCAGCTAGGAGGTGAGCGGTTGCCTTGGGGATTTGGCTTTTTGTATCTTTGTGCCTGGTTAACAGGCGGAGTTTTGGGAAGAAAAGGGGGGCAATTGATGTTGTTAGTTCCTCCTCTGTTGGGGGATGTCTGGAGGATACAACACGAGACTGAAGTCGAATAGAGGCTCCTCATCAGACTCAGAAGGTCATGGTGCCGTAGAGGAGAAAATGTCAAAACCTGTTATGTAAACTTCGCCTTCCCAATGGACAACGGAGAAGTTACTGGAATTCCTCACAGGGGAATTCAAAAAGCAAAGACTAGCGATGTTGGAGGACGTGTCCAGGGCGATTGAGGTGGCTGTGATACCCTTTCGAGTGACTCTTGATAGGGTAGAACAGCGGTTGGAAACACCAAGCTCAACAATTCGGGTGAGGTGCAGGAGGCGGTCATAGACCACAGTGACCAGATTGCCTCATTGGAGGTAGAGGTGGTGCTACTGGCGGACACCCAAAAGGAATTGAAGGTCAAGGTGGATGACCCGGAGAACTGGCCCAGGTGCCAGAACTTGAAGATTGTTGGACATTGAAGGTATGAATGCCAGAGTATGTGGCGAAGGTGTTCAGGAAATTGCTGGGTCTTTGCGAGCCCTCCTGAGTTGGACAAGGCCCATCGCTGAGACAAAAGCCCAGATCCGAGCATCCACTGCAGGTGGTCATAGTCTGTCTCCAGATATTTCTGGACTTGGAGTGGATTTTAAAGTGGGCAAAGGCCATATGAGAGAGTAGATGGGAGGATCACCCCATCTGAATTTATCAAGATGTTGGGGTGGAACTGGCAAAATGGCGTCCTGGGTTCAACAAAGCCAAGGCGGTGAGCAAGGTGCGGTTTTTGAGTGGTATACCCAGCTTGCTTGCGGGTCACGTATAAAGACAAAGACCATTATTTTGAGACACCGGAGGAGGTGAATGAGTTTGTGAGGAAAAATGGACTGGGAGAGATCTGATCGTAGTTGTTGGATGCCATGGAATTTTGAACTTTACATGTTCATATATCTTGCCTTTTTCTGTGTTTCTGCTTTTCTGTTTCTTGTTCTGTCTTTTCCATGGTATGGCGTTTTCTTGTTTTCTTCCCAGAAAAGTGGGATTAGGAAAGGGGGGTGCTTGTTTTATTGCCTTGTTCCCCTGCTTGCAGGTATGCTAGGAGGGCTGCGGCTGGTTGCCGAGAAGGGGGGAATTGTTTTGCTTGTGGGTTAAGGTAAGAAACTTAGGTTTGTTGCTTTTTTGTTGTTTGGTGTGGGGAGGGGTGAAGGATGCATTTTAAAATTGTGTGGGTTGTTTATTTGAAGTTTGCAGGGGGAGGGGGTGAAGGATAGAGTGCTGGAGATTAAGGTTTCTTTGTTTATGGATTGGTGTGGGGGTGGTGACAGCAGCCATCATGGGTGGGCTTGGAATCAGGGTAGGTTTGGGCCCTGTTGAACTTCCTCATGGGTGGATTCTAGTAGAGGGGGAGGCCCCCAGTTAGGATGGTTACATGGAAAGTGAGGGGGCTAAACGGTCTGGTTAAAATGTCCTGGGTGTTTGCTCATTTGAAGAGTTGGAGATGGATGTAATTTTCTTGCATGACCGGCATCTGAGGGTTAGGGATCAGAAGAGGTTCAGGAACGGATGGGTCTGTCAAGTGTTCCATCGAATTTTGATGCAAGGCTGATGGAGGGCTGTGTTAATTAACAGGTGGGTGGCCTTTACAGTAGTCAGTATTTTTTTAATTCTCCTTTTTCATATTTTCTCCCAAATTTACACCCAACAATAAACAATAATCAGTAACGAATGTAATGTCAATCCCCAGATCAATAACAACAATCCCATCCTCCCACCAAACCCCAGACATTAGCCCGCATGTTAACATAAAGAAATGACAAAAAGGAATCAGGAATCGTCCATACATGTCGATTGGTTTAACCAGGTCGGTCAAGGCAACCTTGAGGAGGAGCTTATAGAATGTATCCGCGATAGTTTCCTAGAACAGTATGTGATGGAACCTACGAGGGAACAAGCGGTCCTAGATCTTGTCCTGTGTAATGAGACAGGATTGATTCATGATCTCATAGTTAGGGATCCTCTCGGAAGGAGCAATCACAATATGGTGGAATTTAAAATACAGATGGAGGGTGAGAAGGTAAAATCAAATACTAGTGTTTTGTGTTTAAACAAAGGAGATTACAATGGGATGAGAGAAGAACTAGCTAAGGTAGACTGGGAGCAAAGACCTTATGGTGTAACAGTTGAGGAACAGTGGAGAACCTTCCAAGCGATTTTTCACAGTGCTCAGCAAAGGTTTATACCAACAAAAAGGAAGGACGGTAGAAAGAGGGAAAATCGACCGTGGATATCTAAGGAAATAAGGGAGAGTATCAAACTGAAGGAAAAAGCATACAAAGTGGCAAAGATTGGTGGGAGACTAGAGGACTGGGAAATCTTTAGGGGGCAACAGAAAGCTACTAAAAATGCTATAAAGAAGAGTAAGATAGAGTACGAGAGTAAACTTGCTCAGAATATAAAACAGACAGTAAAAGTTGTTACAAATATATAAAACAAAAAAGAGTGGCTAAGGTAAATATTGGTCCTTTAGAGGATGAGAAGGGAGTTTTAATAATGGGAGATGAGGAAATGGCTGAGGAACTGAACAGGTTTTTTGGGTCGGTCTTCACAGTGAAAGACACAAATAACATGCCAGTGACTGATAGACAAGTGATGACCTTGAGAGGATTGTTATCACTAAGGAGGTAGTGATGGGCAAGCTAATGGGGCTAAAGGTAGACAAGTCTCCTGGCACTGATGGAATGCACCCCAGAGTGCTAAAAGAGATGGCTAGGGAAATTGCAGATGCACTAGTGATGTTTTACCAAAATTCACTAGACTCTGGGGTGGTCCCAGTGGATTGGAAATTAGCAAACGTGACACCACTGTTTAAAAAAGGAGGTAGGCAGAGAGCGGGAAATTATAGGCCAGTGAGCTTAACTTCGGTAGTAGGGAAGATGCTGGAATCTATCCTCAAGGAAGAAATAGCGAGGCATCTGGATAGAAATTGTCCCATTGGGCAGACGCAGCATGGGTTCATAAAGGGCAGGTCGTGCCTAACTAATTTAGTGGAACTTTTTGAGGACATTACCAGTGCAGTAGATAACGGGGAGCCAATGGATGTGGTATATCTGGATTTCCAGAAAGCCGTTGACAAGGTGCCACACAAAAGGTTGCTGCGTAAGATAAAGATGCATGGCATTAAGGGTAAAGCATGGATAGAGGATTGGTTAATTAATAGAAAGCAAAGAGTGGGGATTAATGGGTGTTTGTCTGGTTGGCAATTAGTAGCTAGTGATGTCCCTCAGGGATCCGTGTTGGGCCCACAATTGTTCACAATTTACATAGATGATTTGGAGTTGGGGACCAAGGGCAACGTGTCCAAGTTTGCAGATGACACTAAGATAAGTGGTAAAGCGAAAAGTGCAGAGGATATTGGAAGTCTGCAGAGGGATTTGGATAGGTTAAGTGAATGGGCTAGGGTCTGGCAGATGGAATACAATGTTGACAAATGTGAGGTTATCCATTTTGGTAGGAATACCAGCAAACGGGATTTGGTAGGAACAACAGCAAACGGGATTATTATTTAAACAATAAAATATTAAAGCATGCTGCTGTGCAGAGAGACCTGCGTGTGCTAGTGCATGAGTCACAGAAAGTTGGTTTACAGGTGCAACAGTTGATTAAGAAGGCAAATGGAATTTTGTCCTTCATTGCTAGAGGGATGGAGTTTAAGGGAAGGGAGGTTATGCTGCAATTGTATAAGGTGTTAGTGAGGCCACACCTGGAGTAGTGTGTTCAGTTTTGGTCTCCTTACCTGAGAAAGGACGTACGGGCACTGGAGGGTGTGCAGAGGAGATTCACTAGGTTAATCCCAGAGCTGAAGGGATTGGATTACGAGGAGAGGTTGAGTAGACTGGGACAGTACTCATTGGAATTTAGAAGGATGAGGGGGGATCTTATAGAAACATATAAAATTATGAAGGGAATAGATAGGATAGATGCGGGCAGGTTGTTTCCACTGGCGGGTGAAGGCAGAACTATGGGGCATAGCCTCAAAATAAGGGGAAGTAGATTTAGGACTGAGTTTAGGAGGAACTTCTTCACCCAAAGGGTTGTGAATCTATGGAATTCCTTGCCCAGTGAAGCAGTTGAGGCTCCTTCATTAAATGTTTTTAAGGTAAAGATAGATAGTTTTTTGAAGAATAAAGGGATTAAGGGTTATGGTGTTCGGGCCGGAAAGTGGAGCTGAGTCCACAAAACATCAGCCATGATCTCATTCAATGGTGGAGCAGGCTCGAGGGGCCAGATGGCCTACTCCTGATCCTAGTTCTCATGTTCTTATTACCACATACAGACCCCCCCCCCCCCGCCCGAATGTTCGATGTGATCCAATTCTCAAAAGTGCATAATGAATAATGCCCATGAATTGTAGAATCCCTCCATCCTGCCCCTCAGTTCAAATTTGGCATTTTCAAGCGTCAAGAATTCCAGCAGGTCCCCCCACCACGTCAGGGCACAGGGTGGAGAGGTTGATCTCCACTCTAACAGGATCCACCTTCGGGCGATCAACATCTGCCTCCGTGCCCATTTCCAACCCCGGCTGGTCCGACACCCCGAATATGGCCTCCCGAGGACCTGGGTCCAGTTTCATATGCACCACTTTAGAGATTACCCTAAAAACCTCCTTCCAGTAATCCTCCAGCTTTGGACAGGACCAAAGCATATGAATGTGGTTTTTGCCCCCCTCCCCCGGCAACGTTCACACACATCTTCTACCTGCTCAATGAACCGGCTCATCCTCACCCTTGTAAGGTGCGCTCTATACACCACCTTCAGCTGTATCAGCACCAACCTCGCACATGAGGTGGAAGCGTTCACCTTCCAGAGCACCTCACACCAGAACCCCACCTCCATACCCTCTTCCAACTCTTCCTCCCACTTTGCCTTGATCCCTTCTAGCGGTGCCTTCTCATCCTCCAAAATAGCCCCTTAAACCACGGATACTACCCCCTTCTCCAGTCTCCTTGTCGTCAGCACCTCCTCCAGCAATGTGGAAGCCGGCTCTACTGGGAAGCTCTGTATCTCCTTTCTGGCAAAGTCTCGAACCTGCATATATCTAAATATTCCCCCCTGCTCCAACACATACTTCGTTCCCAGCTCCTTCAATCGTGCAAAACGACCCCCTTTTAATGTCCTAATTCATTTCTCCTCCCATCTCCATCCCACTTCCCTGGCTCAAATCCATGGTTCCCCCGAATCAGCATTTCCCTTGACCCTGCCCACAACCCGAAATGCTGTCGAAACTGCCTCCAAATTCTCAAAGAAGCTATTACTACCGGACTTCCTGAGTATCTCCCCGTGGCCATCGGGAGCGGCGCTGTCTCTAGCTCCTTCAATCCCAAACCCCTACCCAAACTCTCCTCCATTCTGACCCTTTGGGGCAGCACGGTAGCATGGTGGTTAGCATAAATGCTTCACAGCTCCAGGGTCCCAGGTTCGGTTCCTGGCTGGGTCACTGTCTGTTCGGAGTCTGCACATCCTCCCCGTGTGTGCGTGGGTTTCCTCCGGGTGCTCCGGTTTCCTCCCACAGTCCAAAGATGTGCGGGTTAGGTGGATTGGCCATGCTAAATTGCCCGTAGTGTCCTAAAAAGTGGGGGGGGGGGGGGGGTTTGTTGGGTTACGGGTATATGGTGGATACATGGGTTTGAGTAGGGTGATCATTGCTCGGCACAACATCGAGGGCTGAAGGGCCTGTTCTGTGCTGTACTGTTCTATGTTCTATGTTCAACCCCTCTGACCCAGCTCCGTACTTTCTCCACATAGGGGCTGGTTTAGCACACGGCTAAATCGCTGGCTTTGAAAGCAGACCAAGGCAGGCCAGCAGCACGGTTCGATTCCCGTAACAGCCTCCCCGAACAGGCGCTGGAATGTGGCGACTAGGGGCTTTTCACAGCAACTTCATTTGAAGCCTACTTGTGACAATAAGCGATTTTCATTTTTCATTTTCACATACGCCGCCCAGTAATAATACACCAGGTTCGGAAGACCCAAACCTGCTGCCTGCCTTCCTCTCTATAGTAGCATCTTTTTATTCTGGCCACCTTCCTTCCCCATATGAACAAGGTAATCATCCCTTCAATCTCTCTAAAAAATGCCTTTGGCAGGAAGGGGGGGGGGGGGGGGGAAGGAAAAGAAAGAAGATTTCAATTGTGTATTAGACACACATTTGGAAACAAATTAACTTATTAGTGATAGGCAGCATGGTTTTGTGAAGGGGAGGTTGTGTCTCACTAACTTGATTGAGTTCTTGAGGAAGTGATGAAGGTGATTGATGAAGGAAGTGTAGTGGATCTTGTCTCTATAGACTTCAGTAAAGCCTTTGACTTGGTCCCTCATGGCAGATTGGTACAAAACATGAAGTATCACAGGTTGAGAAGTGAGCTGGAACGATGGATACAGAACTGGCTTGGTGATAGAAGACAGACGGTAGAGATGGAAGGATGCTTTTCTGAATGGAAGCTGTGACTAGTGATGTTCCACAGGGATCAATGCTGGGATCTTTGTTGTTTGTAGTATATATAAATGATTTGGAGGAAAATGAAGCTAGTCTGATTAGTACGTTTGCGGACGACACAAAGATTGGTGAAGTTCCGGATAGTGAAGAAGATTGTCAGGATACAGCAGGATATAGATTGGTTGGAGACTTGGGCGGAGAAATGGCAAATGGAATTTGATGCTGACAAATATGAGGTAATGTATTTTGGAAGGTCTAGTACAGGTGGAAATGACAGTAAATGACAATTCTTAAGAGAATTGACATGCAGACAGATCAGGGGGTACAGGTCCTCAGATCACTGAAAGTGGCAATGCAGGTGGGTAAGGTAGTCAAGAAGGCATACGGCATGCTTGCCTTCATCGGTCGGGACATGGAGTATAAAAATTGGCAAGTCATGCTGCAGCTGTACAGAACCTTAGATAGGTCACATTTGGAAAATTGCTTACAATTCTGGTCACCACATTACCAGAAAGATATGGATGTATTGGAGAGGGTACAGAAGAGGTTTACCAGGATGTTGCCTGGCCTGGAGGGCATTAGCTATGAGGAGAGTTTGGATAAACTCTGATTGTGTTCATTGGAACGACGGAGGTTGGGAGAAATTAAGGTTTACAAAATCATAAGGGCATAGACAGAGTGGAGAGTCAGATGCTTTTTCCCAGGGTGGAAAAGTCAATTACTAGGGGGCATAGGTTTTAAGGTGTGAGGGTGAAAGTTGAGAGGAGATGTGTGAGGCAAGTTTTTTTTACACAGATGAGTGCCTGGTGTAAGCAGATTCGATGGCAGCGTTTAAGAGGCATCATGGGACAGCATGGTGGCGTAAGTGGTCAGCATTGCTGCCTCACGGCGCCGATGTCCCAAGTTCTATCCTGGCTCTGGGTCACTGTCCGTGTGTAGTTTGCAGATTCTCTGTGTGTTTGCATGAGTTTCGCCCCCACAGCCCAAAGATAGGTGGATTGAACACGCTAAATTGCCCCTGAATTGGAAAAATTGAATTGAGCACTCTAAATTTAAAAAAAAGGCATCTTGACGAATACATGAATAGGATGGGAATAGAGGGATATGATCCCAAACCACCATCAGGGACTTTAGGGATTCAACAAGAACGGGGAGGTTTCACCCTCCATGTTCTGCGAAGGATTGAAGACGGTTATCATGGGGAGATAATTTCGTATGAAGTCCACAGAAATACGGTTGGAATGGTGAAAAGGCAGAGGTTGGTTGACTCCAATCGTTTGCGAGGGGCATTTTATGAGTATGGTGAGAAGAGCAGCTGGTTATTGGCTCATTGGGTGAGGCGGCAGGTGGCCGTGGGGGGAGATAACCCAAGTTAAGGACCAGGGGGGAGGGCTGATTACTGCTCCAGATAGGGTTGATGGGGCAATGGTGGTTTTCTACCAGAGGCTGTACAAATCTGAGCCTTTGGAGGATGACTTGGGGATGGAGCGGATTTTGGATGGGTTGGACTTCCTGGTAGTTGATTTGGAGAGTAGGCAGGGGCTCGAGGCACCAGTGGGTTTGGAGGAGATTATGTACTGTATTTTTGTTCCATCCAGTCGGGAAAGGCACCGGGGCCGGATGATTTCCCGGTAGAATTCTATAAACAGTTTGCAGCCTTGTTGTCGTCACACTTATTGGGGATGTTTAATGACTCTGTTTCGGAGGGTGTTGCTGGCCACATTGGCGTAGGCATCAATCTCTTTGATCCCAGAGAAGGACAAAGATCCCTTCAGGTGTGGGTCTCACAGGCCTATCTCACTGTTGAATACCGACGCAAAGGTACTAGCTAAGGTCCAGGCAATGTGTCTGGTGGGGTGCTTGTCCGAGGTGATCTCTGAGGACTAACGGGGTTTGTCAAGGGCTGAAAGTTGTTGGTCAATAACAGAAGACTTCTAAATGTGGTCCTGACAACCTCCTTGTTGACTGTTTGAGAGGTCATCATCTCCATGGACGCAGAGAAGGCATTTGGTCAGGTGGAGTGGAGGTATCTCTTTGAGATTTTAGAGCGATTTGGGTTTGGGCTAACATTTATCTCCTGGGTGAGACTGCCGTACAGTGCCCCCATGGCTAGTGTCCACCAAAGTGGTGAGTTCAAGGATTTTTCGGTTGCAGAGGAGCACAAGACAAGGATTCCCGCTGTTCCCATTACTGTTCGCGCTGGCGATTGAGCCACTTTGCTTAGATTGTCAGGTGGGTGGTGGGGTACAGATGGGTGGAGGTGTGGTAAGGAACACAGGGTTTCCCTTTCTGCAGACTACTTATTGCTATTCATTTCAGACCCTCTCGCTAGTGTGGGAGGATAATGGAGCTGTTGAGGAAGTTTGGTTCCTTCTCAGGATACAAATTGAATGGGAGTAAGAGTGAGTGGTGCATGACAGAGCCATGCTATATAAATTGAACCTGGCCAGATAGGTGGAGGCGATGAAGGGGGACTTGAAGAGGCAAACAGTCAAAATTAACATTCTGGATATTGGGGCCGGTGTTGATGAGGATGTTCAATGAGGCAAGGGAAAGAGGGGTGTTGCCCCCGACGATGTCACAGACAACAATTTCGCTGATTCTTAAGCAGGACAAGAACCCGGAGCTGTGTGGGTCCTACAGGCCGATCTCCCTGTTGAATGTAGATGCCAAGTTGCTGGCCAAAATCTTGTCCTCCAGGATCGAGGATTGTGTTCCGGACGTTATTGGGAAGGACCAGACGGGGTTTGTTAAGGGTAGGCAGTTGGTGGCCAATGTAAGAAGGCTGTTAAATGTGATCATGATGCCCCTGGAAGGTAGGGAGGTGGAGGCAGTGATCGCGATAGATGTAGAAAAGGCTTTTGATCGGGTAGAATGGGATTATCTGTGGGAAGTACTGGGACGGTTCGGATTCGGGCGGGGCTTTATTGACTGGTTCAGGTTACTGTATCAAGCTCCTGTGGCAAATGTACGGACGAGTACAGGTTTTCGCTCTATGTGGATGACCTGCTTCTGTACGTTTCACCTGTCCAATAGAGGGGATGGAAGAAATCATGAGGACCTAGGGGGATTTGGCCGGTTTTCGGGGTACAAGCCTAATATGAGAAAGAGTGAGATGTTTGTGGTCCAGGCAAGGGGAAAGGAGAGGCGACTGGGAGAGCTGCCATTTAGGTTAGTAAAGAGAAGCTTTAGGTCCTAGGTATCCAAGTGGCGCGGGAATGGGACCGGCTGCATAAATTGAATCTGGCCCGGCTGGTGGACCAAATGAAGGACGATTTTCGGAGATGGGACGCGCTTCCGCTGTCTCTGGCTGGGAGGGTGCAAGAGGTGAAATAACGGTCCTCCCGAGATTCCTATTTGTATTTCAGTGTCTCCCCATCTGTATTCTGCGTACCTTTTTTAAGCGGGTCAACAGAGTGATCACGGGCTTCGTCTGGGTGGGCAAGACCCCGCGAGTAAGGAAGGTAATGCTTGAGCGGAGTCGGGGAGAGGGCGGGCTAGCGCTGCCAAATTTTAGCAACTATTACTGGGTGGCTAATATGGCCATGATCAGGAAGTGGGTGGTGGGGGAGGGGATGGCATGGGTGGGTATGGAGGCGGCTTCATGTAAGGACACCAGTTTGGGGGCGTTGGTAACTGCGCCTCTGCCATTCCCACCGGCACAGTACTCCACCAGTCCAGTGGTGGTGGCGGCCCTGAGAGTTTGGGGCCAATGGAGGCGGCATGTGGGAGCATTGGTCTGGGCCCCAATCTGTGATAATCACCGGTTTGCCACGGGGAGTTTGGACGGGGGGGTTCCGGTTATGGCGGAGAGCGGGGATTGAGAGGATGGAGGATGTGTTCATAGAGGGGAGCTTTCCGAGTATGAGGGCATTGGAGGAAAAGTTTGGGTTGGCGAGGGGAAACAAATTCAGGTATCTGCAGGTGCGGGACTTCCTTCATAAACAGGTGTCAATCTTCCTGCTCCTACCGTTAAGGGGGATTCAGGACAGGGTAGTTTCCCGAGGGTGGATACGAGAAGGGAGCGTCTCAGACATTTATAAGGAGCTTATGGGGTCAGAGGAGATGCAGACCGAGGAGCTGAAGCGCATGTGGGAGGAGGAGCTGGGAGCTGAGATAGAGAATGGCCTATGGGCAGACACGTTGAGTAGAGTCAACGTGTTTGCAACATGTGCCAGGCTCAGCCTGATACAATTTTAGGTTGTTCACCGGCCTCACATGACAGTGGCCCGGATGAGCAGATTCTTTGAGGTGGAGGACATGTGCGCAAAATGTGGGGTAGGACCGGCGAACCATGTCCACATGTTTTGGACATGTCCAAAGCTTAGGGGATTTTGGCAGGGGTTTGCGGATGTCATGTCCATGGTGTTAAAAACAAGGGTGGCGCTGAGTCCAGAGGTGGCGATTTTCGGGGTGTCAGAAGACCCGGGAATCCAGAAGAAGAGGCAGACGTTCCAGCCCTTGCTTCCCTGGTAGCCCGGAGACAGATACTATTAGCATGGAGAGACTCAAAGCCCCCAAAGTCGGAGACCTGACTCACTGACATGGCTAGCTTCCTCTGTTTGGAGAAAACCAAGTTCGCCTTGAGAGGGTCACTGTTAAGGTTCGCCCGGAGGTGGCAACGGTGCGTCGACTTCTTTGCGGGAAATTAATCGTCAGCAGACTGAGGAAGCGGGGGGAGAGTGCTTTAGATTAGATTAGGGGGTCAATAAGGGTGGGACCTGTACGAGAGGTAAATGGCTTTTGCACTATTTTTATGGTTTCATGTATATTGTTTATTTTGTTGTTGTCACAAGTGCAGGTGTGGATGGAGTCATAGAATCATACAGCACAGAAAAGACCCTTCGGCCCATCGCGTTAGCGCCAGTTAAAACCCACCTAACCATTTGAATCCAATTTTCCAGCACTTGGCCCACAGCCGTTTATGCCTTGGCATCAGATGTGCACATCTAAATACATTTTAAGTGATATGAGAGTCTCTGCCTCCACCGCCCTATCAGGCAACAAATTCCAAACTCCCACCACCCTCTAGGTAAAAAGGTTGTTCCTCACATCCCCTCTGAACCTCCTTACTGTAATCTATGTCCCCTGATCATTGATCCTTCCACCAAGGGGAAAGGTTTGTTCCTGTCTACTCTATCTATGCCCCTCATAATCTTATACATCACAATAATGTCCCCCCCTTAGTCCTCTCTGCTCCAAGGACAACAACCCCAGTCTAATCAATCTCTTCTCATTACTAAAACTCTCCAGCCCAGCAACATCATGGTAAATCTCCTCTGCACCCTTTCACATCCCTCCTATAATGTGGATTCCAGAACTGTACATAACACTCTAGCTGTAGCCTAACCAACATTTTATACAGTTCCAGCATAAACTCCCTGCTCTTAAACTCCATACCTCAGCTAGTAAAAGCAAGTATACCATATACCTTCTTAACCACTGTATCCACCTGCTCTGCTACCTTAAGGGACCAGTGTACATGCACAACAAGATCCCTCTGATCTTCGGTGCTTCCCAAGGCACTACCATTCATTATGTATTCCCTGGACTTGTTTATCCTGCCTAAATGCAATCCTCATCCGGATTGAATTCCATTTGCCCCTGATCAGCCCATCTATATCCTCCTGTAATTAAAGGCTACCCTCCTCATTATTTACCACCTCACCAATTTTCACATCATCCGCAAACTTACTGATCAACTCTCCGACATGCATATCTTGAAGGAGCCCAGAGTCGGGGTGGGGGCGGATAGAGCAGGCTTCCTGTGTGGGTTTGTCTAAGGGCATTGGTTATGGCCCCTCTTCCATTCTCTCTGGCCAGGTTCTCTACAAGCCCAGGGTGATGGCATCCCTAAGAATTTGGGGTTAATTCAGGTTGCATTTTAAACTGCGAGTGATGCCACTATTGTCACCAGTTTGTGGGAACCATAGGTTTGTGCTATCCAGGATGGATGCAATGTATAAGATTTGGAAGAGGGAGGGGATTGGGAGGTTTGGGGATTTGTTTGTGGAGGGTAGGTTTGCGGGGCTGGAAGACATAGTGGAGAAATTTCAACTCCTGAGGGGGAGTTTATTTAGCTATATGCAAGTGCAAAATTTTGTTCGTAAGGAACTGTCTTCGTTCCCTCGGCTACCGGAACCTACCTTTATGGACAAGATGCTACCTCTGGGTGAGATAGGGGAAGGGAAAATATCCAATATATGTGGGTTGTTGTTGGAGACGGGGAGAGCACCGTTAGAGGAAGTAAAGGGGAATCAGAATGGGGATGCTGGGGCTGGAGGACGGGGTGTGGAGCGAGATCTTGCACAGGGTGAATTCCACCTCTTCTTGTGCCAGGTTGAGCCTGATACAGTTCAAAGTAGTTCACAGGGTGCACTTAACTAGAGCACGCATGAGTGGCTTCCTCCCCAGAATAAAGGACAGTTATGAGAAATGTCTACGGGAGCAGTAAACCATCCACACACATTCTGACCCTGCTCCAAGCTGTTTGAGTTTTGGGTCTCCTTTTTTGAGACTTTGACGGAGATTGTGGGTGTCAGGCTGGAGCCGTGTCCATTGGTGGCGATCTTTGGGGTTTCCGCCTCGCTGGCGCTTCTAGAGGGGAAGAAAGCTGATGTTCTGGCCTTCGCCTCTTGACTGCCCAGAGACAAGCCCTTCTTCGACGTAGGTCGCCAGCTCCACCAAAGGCCTTGGCATGGTTGGGGTTGGGAAAAGGTCAAGCATGCCATTCGAGGGTCAGAGGAAGGGTTCTATTCCAGGTGGAGGCTGTACATCACCTTCTTTAAGGACTTGGTCACGGCCAGTAACTGGGGAGGGGAGGTTGGTTAGGAAGGGGGGGATTTAGAGTATTATTATTTTTTTTAAATATCAATTTGTTAATATTCTGTTGGACTGTGATAAACTGAAAATGTTTTGAATAAAATATTTATTTAAAAAAAAGAAAAGGCATCTTATGACAAATGTAAGGCTCGCAAAACAGTAGAGAACCAAGCTGAATACAGAAAGTATGGAGGAAATCCACAAAATAGTTGAGCAGCAAAAGGAGTGTTTAGAATAGATTAATGGCGAATAAAGCACAGTACTTGTGGCCCGGTCAGCAGCTTTTAGTTTGCTGTGGTGATTCAAATGAAGATACCACAGGAGTCTGACATAGAATGAAGCCACCCTGACTGATGGCAGGATACCAGGCATTGACTTGCATGACTCTTTGCCTTGAGTCATAAAGTAGTTTAAGGCTGAGGAAGCCATGTGGCATCCAGGAAGCTATGTACTTGCAGCCAACTGAGCTCTTTATAACAGGGAGGCTTGAAATCATAACACACCCTTGTGCTTTCTCCGTGGGTTTCTCTCTGGCGAGAGAGAAGTATAGTTAATGTGCAATTAATAGAGCATGTCAGTAACCACGATCATGACACAGTATAGTGCAAACTGTGAGTTGCTGAAATTATCTTCAACTCAGGTTCGAAGAAGCCTGAGGTATAAAAGTTCATCATCACTGTCACCTTGATAGATACTGGCAATGGGTCCTTGTCCATTTCTGAGGTTGCAGTAGGTGGCAGATTTCAATTGTCTTTATTGAAACATACTGTGCTGAGTTCTCTGCCATCAGGATTCTCCGTTTTGCCAACAGCCCGGGGTTTTCCCGACGGCGTGGGGCTGCCCCACAATAGGAAACCCCATTGGCCTGCCGGCGCAATGGAGAATCCCGTTGGCGTGCGGGGACGGAGAAAACCGCCCATAGTTCCTCACTGAGTTTCAGATATAATAGCTCCGTGAACACCCTAGACTTGTAATATCCTCCTGCTAAAAGACTGTCTACCCCCTTACCCTTCAAAAACCTTTCCAGAAGCTCGTCCTGATCTGAGTAGCTTCATGAGCAGAGTCTACAAAATGAATCCGAGTCAAAATCCCAAAGCCGAGGTTTGCCAAGTCATGCAGTATTGTATGGGAAAGGCACACATGTCTGGGAACATCTGGTTTGTGCTGATAAGCATTGGTTACTTGTAGGTACAATCGAAGCAACAGCCAGAACATATCAACCAGCAAGGTGGGTGTAGTGGCCATCACAATAACAAAGAAAAGTACAGCACAGGAACAGGCCCTTCGGCCCTCCGAGCCTGTGCCGACTATGCTGCCCATCTAAACTAAAATATTCTGCACTTCTGAGGTCCGTATCCCTCTATTCCCATCCTATTCATGTATTTGTCAAGACGCCCCTTAAACGTCACTATCGTCCTTGCTTCCACCACCTCCTGCGGCAGCAAGTTCCAGGCACCCACTACCCTCTGTGTAAAAAAATTTGCCTCGTACGTCTCCTGTAAACCCTTGCACTTTGAACCTATGCCCCCTAATAATTGACCGCTGTACCCTCGGAAAAAAAGCCTCTATCCACTCTGTCCATGCCCCACATAATTTTAGAAAAAGCCTCTGACTATCCACTCTGTCTATGCCCCTAAGGAGAAGGTTCTGGGGAAACTGAAAGTCTGAAGGTGGATAAGTCGCCTGGTCGGAATGGACTACACAACAGGGTTCTGAAAGAGGTAGCCGAGGAGATTGTGGAGGCATTGGTGGTGATCTTCCAGGAATCACTGGAGGCAGGGATGTCCCAGAGGACTGGAAAGGGTGTAATGTAACATCCCTGTCTAAGAAGGGAGGGAGGCAGAAGACAGGAAATTATAGACTGGTTAGCCTGACTTCGGTCATTGGGAAGATTTTAGAGTCCATTCTTAAAGATGAGATTGCAGAGTATTTGGAAGTGCATGATTAAATAGGACTAAGTCAGCAAGGCTTCGTCAAGGGGAGGTCATGTCAGACAAATCTGTTAAGAGTTCTTTGAGGTAACAAAGAAGTTAGACAAAGGAGAACCAGCGGACATGATTTGTTCAGGTTTCCAGAAGGTCTTTGACAAGGTGTCGCATAGGAAACTGTGAAATAAGTTAAGAGCCTATGGTGCTACGGGCAAGATCCTGGCATGGATAAAGAGGACTGGCTGACTGCAGAAGGCAGAGAGTGGGGATAGAGGGATCTTTTTCAGGATGGCAGCTGGTGACTTGTGTTGTGCCTCAAGGGTCAGTGCTGGGACCACAACTTTTCACAATATACATTAACGATCTAGACGAAGGAACTGAAGGCACTGTTCCTAAGTTTGCAGATGATACAAAGATCTGTAGAGGGACAGGTAGTATTGAGAAAGCAAAGGGCAACACGGTGACCCAGTGGGTTAGCACTGCAGCCTCACGGCGCCGAGGTCCCAGGTTCGATCCCAGCTCTGGGTCACTGTCCGTGTGGAGTTTGCACATTCTCTCCGTGTTTGCGTGGGTTTCACCCCCACAGCCCAAAGATGTGCAGGCTAGATGGATTGGCCATGCTAAATTGCCCCTTAATTGGAAAGAATGAATTGGGTACTCTAAATTTATTTTTAAAAAAGTATTGAGAAAGCAGGAGGGCTGCAGAAGGATTTGGACAGGCTAAGAGAGTGGGCAATGAAGTGGCGGATGGAATACAATATGGAAAGGTGTGAGGTTATGCACTTTGAAAGGAGGAATACAGGCATAGACTATTTTCTAAATTGGGAAATACTGAGGAAATCAGAAGCATAAGGGGACTTGGGAGTCTTTGTTCAAGATTCTCTTAAGGTTCAGTGCAAGTTCAGTCAGCGTTTAGGAAGGCAAATGCAGGGCAGCATGGTGGCCTAGTGGTTAGCACAACCGCCTCATGGCGCTGAGGTCCCAGGTTCGATCCCGGCTCTGGGTCACTGTCCGTGTGGAGTTTGCACATTCTCCCCGTGTCTGCGTGGGTTTCGCCCCCACAACCCAAAAATGTGCAGAGTAGGTAGATTGGCAACGCTAAATTGCCCCTTAATTGGAAAAAGTAATTGGGTAATCTAAATTTATATAAAAAAAGGAAGGCAAATGCAATGTTAGCATTCATGTCAAGAGGTCTAGAATACAAGAGCAGGGATGTACTTCTGTGGCTGTATAAGGCTCTGGGTCAGATCCCATTTGGAGTATTGTGAGCAGTTTTGTGCCCCGTACCAAAGGGAGGATGTGGTGGCCTTGGAAAGGGTCCAGAGGAGGTTCACAAGAATGATCCCTGGAAAGAAGAACCTGACGTACGTAAACAGTTGACGATTCTTAATGGATTTGTTGGGAGGCTCTTCCTGCTACTAAAGGAGTGTTCAGTTGTGCAAGGTTACGAGGAACCCACAGCCAGAGCATTGAGGTCTAAAACGGCACCTTTGCCATTAAATCAGTGTGCACATCTTGTTCTTTTTCTGGTAGCTAATTGTACATGTGCCAATGTCTTCACCAATGTGAAATCTGATGTGACTCATCACAAATATGTATGCACATCACAGGCACCATTGTGGTCCCTAACCTGTACCTACAATATCCAAACATCAGATCATACATATCACAATTTATTGCCATTTGTGTCTCAGTGAAGACTTTTAAATTTATTCATCAGAGAGTATTGCTGTTGCTTTACTGTTTACAGACTTCCTGCAGACGTCGCAACACTGAAACAGGTGGTGGATGAGGGGAAATCTCTACTGGCAAGCCTGTGAAAAATGTGTGGGCCACTGTTAGCTAGGTGGATGCCACTGAGAGCACAATCTGGGCCAATAACTTCCATGCAGGCCATGTTTCCTTCCCTGTGCCTCCCCTCTCTTGTCCAGTGTAATTCAGAAATACCAATATCTGCTTTCCTTTAGCCTTTCTCAACAAGCCAAGTGTAATATTCATCCCCACTGAACTAAATTTGCCTCTCGATTCCGCTCGTGACCAACCTTGTTCCGGAACAATACTGATTTTGGCAGACAACTGTTTGAGATTTTCAGTGCTGTGGTTAAATCAGAAATGGTGCCAGCAATTCACCAGCTGAAGGGTTAAGACAAGGGTCTTACGCCCTTCATAGTGAGCAAAGCATTTTTCCTTTAATGTTTGCCCGCTCCTCGCCAACTGAATTCCACCGACTCGCGCGCTCGTGCTACCAACACCGACAGGGAGTGGGATAGCTTGATCTTGGTTTTGGACAAAGCTCGGCACAACATCGAGGGCCGAAGGGCCTGTTCTGTGCTGTAATGTTCTATGTTAACATAGATTAATTGAAGACTCTTACTTCAGCAAGTTCCTCAGTGTTATCAGACAATAATTCTTCTGGGGAGGGGAGGGAAACCTGAGGAAGAGGATTTTTTGCACTTGCAAGCAGGCAGGAAACATTTCTACGGTCATAAATGACAACATATTAAAAAATATGAATTTCCAAATATTGATTACCTTGCATATCACTGATCATTTCTGAGCCATGGCTACGAACTCTCCTTTCAGCATCCAAAGCAGATTGTTGCTGGATAATTTCTTTCTCCAGCTGTAGCTTGATATTTTCTAAAGTTCGGTTTCTCTCCTGCAGTTCACTATTTATAGTCTCTAGCTGGCTCATTACCTTTGATGATTCAGTTTGGTTTCTTCGTAACCTTGCCGCTGTGTCCGATTCAGTTCGCAGTAAAGCATTAGCTTCTTCCAACTATTAATAAATAACAGCATTACATTTTTCAAACATACCTTGCTTTTTGATTTTGAAAACTTCAGCATATGTGTTTTGGACTTACTTGCTTTTGTAACTGTATTATTTTCTCATTTGAAATGTGAGAATTCTGGCTCATCCTCTTCAATTCCTCAAGTTGCTCCTTTAGTGTAGATACTGCAGCCAAAACAGTGAAAAATCAAAAGTTACAGCGGCATTATTAATGTAACGTAATTCATTGTGCAAGGGATTCTCTATTAAACTAATTTCTAAGTATACATTTCAAGAAAATATAGAGGAGAAATGACCTTGATCAGTGCTATATATTGTGATCCCAGACCAGGTCCTAACAGTGTTTAGGATACTCTGCCAAAACCCCAATATTTCAGTTCATTTTAAGACTGTGTGGACAGAATGATTTGTTACAGGAGCAATTGCATGAAAAAAATAGGGCTTTGGTACTTCTAAAACAAAACCTTTATTATAAATACAATATTAAATTTTTAACTTCACACCCAATAAATAACCGTTTACAATTATCCCTCAACACAACTACACAATTTCCCCTTAAAGAACAAGAAAAGAAACATACAGCTCTTAAACCAGTTTAAAATTAGCAGGGCATAGAGTAATACTTGTGGTATAGTCCACACACAATCATTGTGATGCATCTAGTTTTGGTACCATAACAATCGGTGAGCTCCAATCGCTGCAAATCAATTCAATGATATCCTCCTTAAGCATGTTGTTGATCTCCTTTTGTACCTGTACTAACTTTAGTGGATTGAGGTTGTATGGATTTTATTTGTGAATAGCATTTCCTATATCATGCATAATTACTTTCATACCTCCCAATTTATTCCCACATACAACAATGTGATTGTAATAACTCTTTAAGGTTATTTTGACATTTCCCCGGAAGGTAACTCAATAATTTATCCCATTTTTTAATAATTCCTCATTATTCAATTTAATTTGAGGAATGTCAAATTCAGAATCATTTGCATTTGGCTCTTCTCCCTGAGCTACAATGCCTAACACTTCCTGCTTCTTTCCTTCTCAATCAAAATACCTTTTTTTAAACTGTTTTTATTGCAGTTTTTCATTTTACACACTGCACACTGGACAAGGGTTTGTGCATCGGGTACAATATGCAAGAAATTTCCGTTGGTGGAGACCCACCCTCCCCCCACCCACTCTTTTTGTTGCTTTAAGATATTTTCTTAGGTCTCTTATTAAATGTGGGCAATTGTCATATACTAACATATATGTGGTTGTTCACCGCCCTCCATCCTATTTTTGGTGTTTCTTTGGGTGTTTGTTCTTTGTGGCATGCCTCTAGGTCCCCTGATATCTGTTTTGGCTGTTCACAGCTTGAACCCCAAATAAATGGTAGGGTCCACAAATGAGTCCCCAAAGATGCCACATTGCCCATAATCGAACCATGCCTCAATGCTGAGAGTGACATGACTAAAGACGGACAGCACAGCAGCATAGTGGTTAGCATTACTGCTTCACAGGGTCAGGGTCCTAGGTTCAATTCTGGCTTGGGTCACTATCTGTGCGGAGTCTGCACATTCTCCCCGTGTCTGCATGGGTTTCCTCCGGGTGCTCCAGTTTCCTCCCACAAGTCCCGAAAGACATGCTGTTGGGTAGTTTGGACATTCTGAATTGTCCCTCCGTGTACCTGAACAGGCGCTGGAATGTGGCGATTAGGGGCTTTTCACAGTAACTTGCAACAATAAAGATTATGTAAGAATGCTCCAAACTCTCAGGAGCTTCACAAACTCTTCCATGCCGCTTTCCGGGTCCGAGATGTAGAGGAGCAGGTCATCTGCCTAGAGTGAGACTCCGTGCTCGCTGTCTCCTGTCAGATTCCCTTTCAGCTTCTCACCGTTCTAAGGGCGATTGCCAGTGGCCCAATTGCTAGGGTGAATAAGAGTGGAAAAGCGGGCATCCCTGCCTTGAGCCTCAGAGCTGGTGGCGTTGGTCCGTATGCTTGCCTTGGGGGCGTTGTGCAGGAGTTTCACCCACATGATGAACCCTGTCCCCAGCCCAAACCATTCTTGTACCTCTATGAGGTACTTCCACTCAACTCTCTCTGTGTCCAGGGAGACGATCACCTCTGGTGTTATCAAAATACCCTTTGAGCATATTAACATGGCACATTCTGAGAATTTCCCTTCTGTCTGGAGTTCTTATCAAATAATTCACCTCACTCAAATGCCTTTCAATTTGATAAGGCCCACTAAATCTTGATTTTAATGGTTCACCTACCATTGATAATAAGACTAGTACTTTCTCCCTACTAACAAAACTACCAATATTTGATTTCTTATCCGCCTCTTTTTTTCATTACCTGTTGTGTGAATTTGAAATGTTTCCTAGCCAACTCACCAGCCCGAGTTAATCGCTCCCTAAAGTTTGACACATTGTCCAACAAAGTAGTCTCTGACCGCTGACTCACCAATTGCTCTTTGATCAGTTTTCAGCGGCCCTCTCACCTCATGACCAAAAAGCAATTCAAATGAACTGAATTTAGTTGATTCATTAAGTGCATCCCTAATTGCAAATAGTACAAATGGAATTCCTTTTTCCCAATCCTCCGATAATCCTGACTATAGGCTTTCAACACGGTCTTTAGAGTTTAAAGCCATCTTATTACTGCCCCTTGTAATTCCGGATGATACACTGTTGAGTTAAATTGCTTTATTCCAAAGATTCCATAACTTATTTCGATAATTTTGACATAAAATTGGATCCCTAATCTGATTGAACTTCTTTTGGTAGTCCATATCTGGTAAAAGGAAAATTGGTTAACTCCTGTACAACTCTCTTAGATATAATGTCTCTTAATGGAATTGCCTCCACAGTGTACGTACATAGTGTCCATATATAATGTAGTCTATGGATACACTATGGATGTATCCATAGTGGATACATCCATTATGGTCCACAGATACGGATTTCCGCTTTTGGTTTTGGGCAGGGGCCACATGCAGTCAATTAGGACTCTAAAAGGTTCCTCAAATACTGGAATGGGTACTAAAGGGGCTGGTTTAATTACCTGAGGTTTCCCTATTATCTGACACATACAACAAAATTTGACTACATCCTTATGCAGTTCAGGCTAATAAAAATAATTTTGTATTTTTGCTTGCATTTTGCTGACTCCTAAATGGCCCCTACAGGAACCACATGTGCTATCACAAACCTCATAGAACATAGAACATAGAACGATACAGCGCAGTACAGGCCCTTCGGCCCTCGATGTTGCACCGACATGAAAAAAAAACTAAAGGCCATCTAACCTACACTATGCCCTTATCATCCATATGCTTATCCAATAAATTTTTAAATGCCCTCAATGTTGGCGAGTTCACTACTGTTGCAGGTAGGGCATTCCACGGCCTCACCACTCTTTGCGTAAAAAACCCACCTCTGACCTCTGTCCTATATCTATTACCCCTCAATTTAAGGCTATGTCCCCTCGTGCTAGCCACCTCCATCCGCGGGAGAAGGCTCTCGCTGTCCACCCTATCTAACCCTCTGATCATTTTGTATGCCTCTATTAAGTCACCTCTTAACCTTCTTCTCTCTAACGAAAACAACCTCAAGTCCATCAGCCTTTCCTCATAAGATTTTCCCTCCATACCAGGCAACATCCTGGTAAATCTCCTCTGCACCCGTTCCAAAGCTTCCACGTCCTTCCTATAATGAGGCGACCAGAACTGTACGCAATACTCCAAATGCGGCCGTACCAGAGTTTGGTACAGCTGCATCATGACCTCATGGCTCCGGAACTCAATCCCTCTACCAATAAAGGCCAACACACCATAGGCCTTCTTCACAACCCTATCAACCTGGGTGGCAACTTTCAGGGATCTATGTACATGGACACCGAGATCCCTCTGCTCATCCACACTACCAAGAATTTTACCATTAGCCAAATATTCCGCATTCCTGTTATTCTTTCCAAAGTGAATCACCTCACACTTCTCCACATTAAACTCCATTTGCCACCTCTCAGCCCAGCTCTGCAGCTTATCTATGTCCCTCTGTAACCTGCAACATCCTTCCGCACTGTCTACAACTCCACCGACTTTAGTGTCGTCTGCAAATTTACTCACCCATCCTTCTGCGCCCTCCTCTAGGTCATTTATAAAAATGACAAACAGCAACGGCCCCAGAACAGATCCTTGTGGTACGCCACTCGTAACTGAACTCCATTCTGAACATTTCCCATCAACTACCACTCTCTGTCTTCTTTCAACTAGCCAATTTCTGATCCACATCTCTAAATCACCCTCAATCCCCAGCCTCCGTATTTTCTGCAATAGCCGACCGTGGGGAACCTTATCAAACGCTTTACTGAAATCCATATACACCACATCAACTGCTCTACCCTCGTCTACCTGTTCAGTCACCTTCTCAAAGAACTCGATAAGGTTTGTGAGGCATGACCTACCCTTCACAAAACCATGCTGACTATCCCTAATCATATTATTCCTATCTAGATGATTATAAATCGTATCTTTTATAATCCTCTCCAAGACTTTACCCACCACAGACGTTAGGCTCACCGGCCTATAGTTACCGGGGTTATCTCTACTCCCCTTCTTGAACAAAGGGACCACATTTGCTATCCTCCAGTCCTCTGGCACTATTCCTGTAGCCAATGATGACCTAAAAATCAAAGCCAAAGGCTCAGCAATCTCTTCCCTGGCTTCCCAGAGAATCCTAGGATAAATCCCATCCGGCCCCGGGGACTTATCTATTTTCACCTTGTCCAGAATTGCCAACACTTCTTCCCTACGCACCTCAATGCCATCTATTCTAATAGCCTGGGTCTCAGCATTCTCCTCCACAATATTATCTTTTTCTTGAGTGAATACTGACGAAAAGTATTCATTTAGTATCTCGCTTATCTCCTCAGCCTCCACACACAACTTCCCACCACTGTCCTTGACTGGCCCTACTCTTACCCTAGTCATTCTTTTATTCCTGACATACCTATAGAAAGCTTTTGGGTTTTCCTTGATCCTACCTGCCAAAGACTTCTCATGTCCCCTCCTTGCTCGTCTCAGCTCTCTCTTTAGATCCTTCCTCGCTTCCTTGTAACTATCAAGCGCCCCAACTGAAACTTCACGCCTCATCTTCACATAGGCCTCCTTCTTCCTCTTAACAAGAGATTCCACTTCTTTGGTAAACCACGGTTCCCTCGCTCGACCCCTTCCTCCCTGCCTGACTGGTACGTACTTATCAAGAACATGCAATAGCTGTTCCTTGAACAAGCTCCACATATCCAGTGTGCCCAACCCTTGCAGCCTACTTCTCCAACCAACACATCCTAAGTCATGTCTAATGGCATCATAATTGCCCTTCCCCCAGCTATAACTCTTGCTCTGCGGGGTATACTTATCCCTTTCCATCACTAACGTAAAGGTCACCGAATTGTGGTCACTGTCTCCAAAGTGTTCACCTACCTCCAGATCTAACACCTGGCCTGGTTCATTACCCAAAACCAAATCCAAAGTGGCCTCACCTCTTGTTGGCCTGTCAACATATTGTGTCAGAAAACCCTCCTGCACACATTGTACAAAGAACGACCCATCCAATGTACTCGAACTATATCTTTTCCAGTCAATATTAGGAAAGTTAAAGTCTCCCATAACAACTACCCTGTTACTTTCGCTCTTTTCCAGAATCATCTTCGCCATCCTTTCCTCTACATCTCTAGAACTATTAGGTGGCCTATAGAAAACTCCCAACAGGGTGACCTCTCCTTTCCTGTTTCTAACCTCAGCCCATACTACCTCGGAAGAAGAGTCCCCATCTTGTATCCTTTCTACCACTGTAATACTGTCCTTGACTAGCAGCGCCACACCTCCCCCTCTTTTGCCCCCTTCTCTGACCTTACTAAAGCACCTAAACCCCGGAACCTGCAACAACCATTCCTGTCCCTGCTCTATCCATGTCTCTGAAATGGCCACAACATCGAACTCCCAGGTACCAACCCATGCTGCCAGTTCCCCTACCTTATTTCGTATACTCCTGGCATTGAAATAGACACACTTCAAACCACAGACCTGAACACTGCCGCCCTCCT
Source organism: Scyliorhinus canicula (assembly GCF_902713615.1). Taxonomy (NCBI): domain Eukaryota; kingdom Metazoa; phylum Chordata; class Chondrichthyes; order Carcharhiniformes; family Scyliorhinidae; genus Scyliorhinus; species Scyliorhinus canicula. Next base: position 78,330,697 of record NC_052155.1, on the reverse strand, counting down.
GCGAAGTCAAAACTGTGCTCCTGACCTCTCTACTCTCAATCTCTCGCACCCCAAAACTACAATCCAGGTTCCCATGCCCATGCCTCTCTATAACACACGGCAATACCACTTGATGAACTTCTGCCCATTTCTCATCTGCTTGAATATGTAAAGATCTCCATTTTCTCATTAATACATTATTTCTAATGTATTAACAGTCTGATATACACTAAGGACTAAAGATATCTGCTTCATCCACCACTTCTCTTGTTCTTTATGAACCATCTAATCAAACATGGTTTCTGACAACTGAACCTCAGTCTCCCTATCAGCGCTCCTCAAGTTCTTTTCCTTCTGTCTCAACCTGTGGCTTTGTGATCTGGTTAGCACATGATCAGGAAAAGCTCCCGGATATACTTTTTGCAACATCTCAGTTGTTTGACTTTCCACTGGCTTCTCAACCACAGTAGGCTGTATTCCTCCCAGCGATCCAACTATATCAATACCGAGGATAAATTATACCCCTGAAAAAGATACTTTTTTCTATTATTCCTACTACTACTTCACCACTTTTCACTAGACTCTCTAACCATACCTTACATAGTGGCACACTGCTGCTCTCACCACTAATTCCACATATTACCACGTTTTCTGGCAATACTCCTTTCAAACTACATATATCCTCATCCTTCAATCTCTCACAATTAAAGACTGACTTGCTCCTGTATCCCTTAAGATCTTAATCTCCTTGCCTACTCCACCTTGTACAGACGAGTAAATCTTTACCTCACAATTAAAATAGTTAAAAGTTCTGGTACCTGCTTATCCACTGGCCTCTGAACAGACTATATACTCTGTTGCACCTCTTCCACTAGGACAATGGTTTTCCTCCCACTTTAATAAACCCCACTGGCTTATTCTGTTTTAGTGAGTCTGCCTTCCCAGTATAGAATAGATTCTGTCTCTTGTTAGAACCTCTTCAGACTCAGGCAGAATGTCTTCAAAAAGCTGCTTCCACTAGGTAGTTTCAGTCTCTTCCTTGTCTTCAGACAAGACTGCGCTGCTTTAAAATATTATAAGTCTTTTTTCCTTACACAACGGGGGTAAGAAAACTGTCTTTATCTGTGGTCTAAAAAACAAGGATTGCCAGATCAGACTTCACTTCCAAAAGCCTGCCCCTCTCCACAGCTTTCTCCAAAACTGTCTCTCTCCACAGCTTCTCAAAATGTGTCTCTACATTCTATGGCTCCACCCAGCAATGACCTCATCTCCCCAAGCAAAAAAAGGCTGCAAAGCCCTTTAACTCCTCGGGGACTTCCCCAGGCAAACCACCAGGCATTAGCCAATTGAAAAACACATTCCTTGATCAATTTCACATGCTGGCTGCTAAACCCAACCAGGCCCTGCAGAACAGAATTATTTTGGAATAATGCTAACCCAAGGCTTTTAACCCTTAAATTGCCCACTACATTCATAATCTAATTTTCTTAACATCTTTCAATTGTCACATCTGAGATTCAAGATTTTAATCAGCAAATGTGAAAAAGCACGTACTATTTTCTTACAACTCAGAAACTTACTTCCTGCTTGCTGCTTCCCACTGGTATCTCTACATCTCTCTCACTTCCCCTGACTCTCCCTCATCGCTTCCCTCTCCCTCGTTCTTACTGCTTCCCACTCCAGATCCCCTTCCTCCCAGTCTCCACGTCCTTTTGCTGAACCCCTCACTCCCTTCCTCTTGCTGTCCCTCTTGCCGACTTGCCCATTTTACCCCACTGTCTCCCACTTACCGACCCTCTTTCAACTCTCTCACTGCTTCCCTCTCCCTCCCGCTTGCTCCTTCCGTCTCTGGACCCCTCACTCTCCCTCCCACATGGCATTTCTCTCTGCTGACCCCTCCCTCTCACTGCTCTTTTCCTGACCCCCTTGTTGGCCTTTCCCTGAGCCCTTGTGAGGGGACTTGGGAGAGGGATGGTGAGTGGGAGGCAGCAAGGGGGGCCAGGAGAAGGACGAGGTAAGCAGTGGGAAACAAGAGACGTGATGAGCAAGAAAAGTGAGAGGTTGGGAGAGAGAAGCAATAAGCGAGAGGGAATGAGGGTGTCAATAGAAGTGCTGAACAAAGCAGTGAGAAGTGTTTAAATTAAAGACAACATGTGTACAGTTAGAACATGGTCCTAGGCACATATGCAGTAACCATGCGAAAACAAAAATGGAGGCAGGGCTATTCGGTTATAATAATAATCTTTATTGTGGACTTCCGGTTGCGGCTATGACTAGCTAAGTCGCACTTGGAAGCTCCTGCGACAAAGGTGTTTCGGGCCAACTGGAGGGCCCCAAGGTGCAGTAAAGACGAATCCCGGTGGGGGAAGGTCCCCTGAGGAGAACTAGACCGATTTTATGGTCTGGTACCCGGAGTGGAGCGGCAAGAAAACGGCAGCAGCTTCCCCAAAAAAAAGCGGGGGGAAGAAAATCAAAATGGCGGCCGGCGGCGCACCCGAGGAATGGAGAAATGGGCGGAGGAGCAGCAGGCCGCTCTCCTCCGTTTTTCACGGAGCTGAAAGTGGAGCTCTTAGAGTCCATGAACGCGACGACACCAGTTGGTGGGAGCCCCGGCGACCAAGAGGCGTCGATCAGAGAGCTGGCAGCAGGAGATGACCGCGAGGGAGGAGGAGGCCACAGTCATCGGGGCAAAGGTGGAGGTGCACGAGGCACTCCACATGAAGTGGCAGAGCCGCTTCGAGGAGCTGGGACACTCGGATGGGAGGAAAAATTTGAGGATCCTGGCCTGGAAGAAGGCCTGGAGGGTCGGATCTCCCGAGATATGTGTCGGAGATGTTGAGCTCCCTGATGGGGGAAGGGGCCGTCCGGCGCCCCTGGAACTGGAAGGGGCATACTCGGTCATGGCCAGAGGCCAGGGCAACGATCCCCGAGGCGGTGCTGTGCGGTTCCAGCGGCTAAGTGATCGAGAGAAGTCCTGAGGTGGGCAAAAAGGGAGAAAAGCAGCAAGTGGCAGAACCGACGGTAAGGGTGTACCAGGACTGGAGTGCGGAGGTGGCAAAGCGGCGGGCCCGGTTCAAAGGACAAAGGCGGTGCTACACGCGAAAAAGAATCAGATTTGGAATGCTGCAGCCGGCGCGCTTGTGGGTCACCTACAAGGATCAACATCATTATTTCGAGTCCCCAGAGGGAGGCCTGGACCTTTGTACAAGAGGAAAAGTTGGACATGAACTAAAACCTGGGAGCACCGGCGGTCGTAGCCGCCTGGGGACTCTTGATTGAGCAAGTGGCCCTTTTCTTTTTCAGGCCAGGTCGGAACTGGGTAACAGTTTCGTGGATTGTTTGGGGTGTTTTTTTTCTCGAATGTTGACTTTTCTGAATATCTTGAAGGTTTCGAGTTGTTGGGTGTTTCTGATATTTTGAACTGTTGAAATCTCTATTGTGGGTCGTTGGCTTCTTATGGGGTGTTTTCTTCCCGTTTCCAATCTTCCCTTAGTTATTGTACCCCTTTTACCCTTTTCCTTCGGGTGCTTGTTTTTTGTTCTTTCTTCTTTCTGGTTATGGTTATCGGTGGTTATTTATACTGTTTGATGGAGGGTGATGGTTGAGCACACTGTTAGTGATAGCTAGTTAATTATTTGTTATTTAAGTATGTAGTTAAGTATTTATGTATTTATTTGCCATTGGGTATTTATATCGCTGAGTTGGGAGACGGGATGGGGGGGAGTGGGCTGATTATGCGGGTCTTTCTCTTGGGGTTTTAAGGGGATCTTTCACGGGCGCAGATGGGGATGGGGGGGATGGGAAGAGGCGGGGCGGGTGTGGCCGGGAGAAAGCGCGGGCTTTTCTCTGTTTTTCCCGCGCGCGGGACGGAGGAGAGGGGAGGGGAGAAGAGTGGGGCGGGGCCAGTAATGGCGGCCTTTCCCGCGCTGGAGCGGGGGTCAGAGTGGAATGGCGGGGGGGGAGGCCCCTCCCCCCCACCTTGAACCGGGAGGAGTCGGAATGTGGCAGGAGCAGCCGGGTCAGCGGAGACCAGCTGACTCTCGGAGTACGATGTTGGGTACATCGCGGCTAGGAGGGGTCCTAGCCGGGGGGGGGGGGGGGGGGGGGGGGGGTTAGGGGGGGACACCGGGTTGCTGCTGGAAAGACCAGGGACGAGAAGGGGAGAGCTGGGGGGGGGGGGAGGGGGGCCATCGCTATGGGAAGCGGGTCAGAAAAGGAGGGATGACCCGGGGCGAGCAAGGGACAAGACATGGCTAATCGACAGGGAGTAGGGACGGGTCGCTCAGCGATCCGATTGATCACGTGGAACGTAAGGGGGCTGAATGGGCCGGTTAAAAGATCAAGGGTCTTCTCACACCTGAAGGACCTGAAGCTGATGTAGCAATGCTATGCAGGAGACTCATTTAGGGTAGCAGATCAGGTCCGCCTGAGAAGGGGGTGGGTGGGACAGGTGTTCCACTCATGCTTGGATATCAAGAACGGGGGGGGTGGCGATTTTGGTGGGAAAGAGGGTGTCGTTTGTGGCGCAGAGGTGGTGGCAGATAAGGGGGCAGTATGTGATGGTGGGAGGGGTAGGTTGCAGGGAGAGAATGTGGTACTGGTAAATGTGTATGCCCCGAACTGGGACGACGCGGGTTTTATGAGGCGCCTGCTGGGCCTCATCCCGGGACTGGAGGCAGGGGGCCTGATCATGGAAGGGGACTTTAATACGGTGTTAGACCCTGGGCTGGATAGATCGGGTTCCAGGACGAATAGGAGGCCGGCAGCGGCAGAGGTGTTAAGGGGGTTCATGGAGCAGATGGGAGGGGTAGACCCATGGAGAGTTGGTAGGCCTAGGGCGAGGGAGTATTCTTTTTTCTCCCACGTCCACAGAGTGTACTCTAGGATAGATTTTTTCGTATTGAACAGGGGGCTGATACCGAGAGTGCAGGACACGGAGTACTCGGCCATTGCGATATCGGACCATGCACCACATTGGGTGGACGTGGAAATGGGGGAGGCGCGGGATCAACGCCCGTTGTGGCGCCTGGATGTAGGGCTGTTGGCGGACGAAGGGGTGTGCAGAAGGGTGAGAACGGGCATTGAGAACTATCTGGGTACGAATGACACAGGTGAGGTGCAGGGTGGGGACGGTCTGGGAGGCCTTGAAAGCAGTGATTAGAGGGGAGCTGATCTCCATAAGGGCACACAGAGAGAGGAAGGAGAGGCAGGAAAGGGAGAGGCTGGTGGGGGAGCTCCTAGAAGTAGATAGGAAATATGCGGCGGCACCAGAGGAGGGGCTATTAAGGGAGCGGCGTAGCTTTCAGGCCAGGTTCGACCTACTGACCACTAGGAAGGCGGAAACGCAGTGGAGAAGGGCGCAGGGTGCGGCGTATGAGTACGGGGAAAAGGCGAGCAGGATGCTGGCACACCAGCTTCGTAAGCGAGATGCAGCCAGGGGAGATTGGGGGAGTGAGAGAGAGGGGTGGGGACGTAGTGCAGAAGGGGCAAGAGGTGAATAGGGTCTTTAGGGACTTCTATAGGGAATTGTATAGGTCTGAACCGCCGAAGAGGAGAGGGGGAATGAAGAACTTTCTCGACAAATTGAGGTTCCCAAAGGTACAGGAGGAGCTGGTAGAAGGGTTGGGGGCGCCGATAGAGCTGCAGGAGCTAATTAAAGGGATAGGCCAGATGCAGGCGGGGAAGGCGCCGGGGCCGGATGGGTTCCCGGTGGAGTTTTACAGGAAATTTGTGGACTTGGTGGGCCCAGTGCTGGTGAGAGCCTTTAATGAGGCGCGCGAGGGGGGGGGGGTTCTTCCCCCAACAATGTCGCAGGCCCTGATCTCCTTGATTTTGAAGCGGGACAAGGACCCTGTCCAGTGCGGGTCCTACAGGCCCATCTCCCTCCTAAATGTTGACGCCAAGCTGTTAGCAAAGGTCCTGGCAACCAGGATAGAGGACTGTGTGCCAGGGGTAATCCATGAAGACCAGACGGGGTTCGTGAAGGGACGCCAACTTAACACAAATGTCCGGAGATTGTTAAACGTGATCATGATGCCAGCAGTGGAGGGGGAGGCGGAGATAGTGGTAGCGCTGGACGCGGAGAAGGCATTTTGACAGGGTTGGAGTTGGGAATACTTGTGGGAGACGTTGGAAAGGTTTGGGTTGGGGAGGGATTTATCAAGTGGGTAAAACTGCTCTATTCAGCTCCGATGGCGAGTGTGGTAACAAACGGGAGGAGGTCAGAATATTTTGGGCTCCATCGAGGTACTAGGCAGGGATGTCCCCTATCCCCTTACTCTTGCATTAGCGATTGAGCCGTTGGCGATGGCACTGAGGGGTTCAGGGGGGTGGAGAGGACTGACAAGGGGAGGGGAGGAACATCGGGTCTCGCTCTATGCGGATGATTTGTTGTTGTATGTGGCAGACCCGGAGGGGGTAAATGCCGGAGGTAATGGGATACTAGCGGAGTTCGGGGACTTTTCGGGGTATAAATTAAAATCTGGGGAAACGTGAGGTCTTTGTAATACACCCGGAGACCAGGGGGAGGGAATTGGGAGGCTCCCCTTCAAAAGAGCAGTTAAAAGTTTAGGTACTTGGGGGTGCAGGTGGCAAAGAACTGGGGGACCCTCCACAAGTTGAACTTTTCTAGACTGGTGGAACAGATGGAGGAGGAGTTTAAGAGGTGGGACATGGTGCCGCTGTCGCTGGCAGGGAGGGGCAGTCAGTTAAAATGACGGTCCTCCGAGGTTCTTGTTTTGTTCCAGTGTCTGCCCATCTTCCTCCCCAGGGCCTTTTTCAAGAAGGTAACGAGTAGTATCATGGGGTATGTGTGGGCACATGGCACCCCTAGAGTTAGAAGGGTCTTTTTGGAGCGGAGTAGGGATAGTGGAGGGCTGGCGTACCCAACCTTTCAGGATATTACTGGGGGGCAAATACATCGATGGTACGAAAGTGGATGATGGAAGGGGAGGGGGCAGCCTGGAAGCGCATGGAGAGGGCGTCCTGCGGCAACATAAGCTTAGGGGCACTGGTAACGCACTATGGCCGCTCCCTCCCACGAGGTATACCACGAGCCCGGTGGTGGCGGCCACCCTCAAGATCTGGGGGCAGTGGAGGCGACACAGGGGGAAGTGGGAGGTCTGATAGGGGCACCATTAAGAGGGAACCACAGATTTGCACCGGGAAATACAGGAGGGGGATTCCAGAGCTGGCAGAGGGTGGGTATTAGACAACTGAGGTGACTTGTTATAGAGGGGAGGTTTGCGAGCTTGGGAGAGCTGGAGGAGAAAATTTGGGCTCCCCCGGGGACACCGTTCAGGTACCTCCAAGTGAAGGCATTTGCAGACGACAGGTAGAGGGGTTCCCCGCGCTTCCCGACAGGGGGGCGAGTGATAGGGTGCTATCAGGGGTCTGGGTCGGGGAGGGGAAGATCTCGGACATCTATAAGATTATGCAGGAGGTGGAGGATCGGTACCAGTAGTTGAGCTGAAAGATAAGTGGGAGTTAGAGCTGGGGGAACAGATAGAGGACGGGACATGGCGGACGCCTGGAGAGGGTCAACTCGTCGTCGTCATGTGCGAGACTAAGTCTCATTCAATTTAAGGTACTGCATAGAGCCCACATGACGGGGACAAGGATGAGTCGGTTTTTCGGGGGTGAAGACAGGTGTATTAGATGTTCGGGAAGCCCTGCGAATCATGCACATATGTTTTGGGCATGTTCGGCACTGGAGGAGTTCTGGAAGGGGGTGGCAGGGACGGTGTCGAGAATGGTGGGGTCCAGGGTCAAGCCAGGATGGGGACTTGCGATCTTCGGGGTTGGGGTGGAGCCGGGGGTACAGGAGGCGAGGGAGGCTGGAATATTAGCCTTTGCGTCCTTGGTGGCTCGGAGGAGGATCTTGATTCAGTGGAGGGACGAAAGGCCTCCAAGTGTTAACACCTGGTTAAACGACATGGCAAACTTCATCCAATTGGAAAGGATCAAATTCGCCCTGAGAGGGTCGGTGCAGGGGTTTCTCAGGCGATGGCAACCCTTCCTGGACCTCTTAGATCAAAGATAGAAACTGAGGTCTTGACAGCAGCAACCCGGGAGGAGAGGGTGAGGGCGGGAGGGAGAGGGGGGGGAGGTTCGGGGGGGAAGGGAGGGGGGGGGGGGGAGGGGGACAACAACGAAGGAAGTACGGTAGCGGTGGTGCAAGGGCAAGGCCTGCCCGAGGACACTGCCAGAAATGAATAAGTTGGTCGACTGTCGGTCGCCGGCTGGGGGGTGGGTGGGTGGGTGGGGGGGGGGAGAGACGCGCGAGTAGTGGGGTGCGGGGGGACTTTTGTTAAGTAGGGGGTTTGACTTTGTTTTGATATAATTAAATTTAAATGTAGGGGGGGTTAAAATGTTTGTATTTGAAAAATTTCTTCAATAAAAATTATTTAAAAAACAAAAATAATCTTTATTGTCGTAAGTGGGCTTACATTAACACTGCAATGACGTTACAGTGAAAAGCCCCTAGTTGCCACATTCAAGCGCCTGTTTGGGTACACAGAGAGAAAGAATTCAGAATGTCCAATTCACCTAACAGCACGTCTTTCGGGACATGTGGGAGGAAACCGGAGCATTCGGAGAAAAACGCACGCAGACACAGGGAGAATGTGCAGACTCCGCGCAGACAGTGGACCCAAGCCGGGAGTGAATATACAACCCATGCTAAAATAAAAATAGGCTATTAGAATGCATCTTAAATGGGGGGATATCTGTATATGGTCCTTATTCATCCTATAAAATTGCACCACCTCACACTTACGTATATTGAAGTTAATTTTCTAATTATGTATCCATTTCTGTAAGTTTATTGGTGTTTTCATGCATTTTGCTGCAGCTTACTACACTGCTCAATCTGTTATTGCAAATTTTGAAATTCTACTTCCAATCCCCAATTGGTGAGCAATAGTGGTCCCAGGTTAGGTGACACAGACATCATGGCCGGGATTCTCCCCTACCCGGCGGGGGGTCCCGGCGTAGTGGAGTGGCGCCAACCACTCCGCCGTCGGGCCTCCCCAAAGGTGTGAATTCTCCACACCTTTGGGGGCTGGGCCCGCGCCAGAGTGGTTGGCGCCACGCCAACTGGCACCAAAACCGGCGCCCAACGGGCCTTGACGCCCGCCGGCCCGGCGTCGGGGCTGGCCGAAAGGCCTTCGACGGTTCACGCATGCGCGGTGCGTCAGCTGCCGCTGACGTCACCACCGGTGCATGCGCGGTAGGGGGGTTCTCTTACGCCTCCGCCATGGTGGAAGCCGTAGCGGCGGCAGAAGAAAAAGAGTGCCCCCACGGCAATGGACCGCCCGGCGATCGGTGGGCCCCGATTGTGGGCCTGGCCAAGTGGGGGCACCCCCCCGGGGTCCGATCGCCCCGCGCCCCCCTCAGGACCCCAGGGGCCGTTCGCGCCACCAGTCACGCCGCCACCAGAGGTGGTTGAAACCATGGCGGTGGGATTGGCCTCTCAGTGGCGGGACTTCAGCCCATCGCGGGCGAAGAATCGCCGCAGGAGGCTCGCCGATTGGCGCGGCAGGATTCCCGCCGCCGCCAATTCCTGGGTGGCGGAGAATTCCGGCCACGGCGGGGGCGGGATTTTCACCGGCCCCGGGTGATTCTCCGACCAAGGCAAAGAAACATTTCTTCGAATCTCTAGCACTAAATCCTGTCTTTTCCATGGATCCTCACTACTATTCATTTGAAGGTAGAAATTCCTCATCTATCGTAGAATAGCTTCTTTCTACTTGTATTCAGATGTCCTTGGGAAACACTCTTAGTATTAATTTGTTTTGCTTTAAATTGTCATTATAATTAATGAAATGGGCACAGATAAAGAATATGCTATAATAGTGAACAAAACTTACAACTGTATCATTTGATAACCACATTTGCACTAAAGAGGGCAGTAACATTTTAGAAAAATATTTATGTATGGCACTGCAAAAATCTAGCCATTGAGCTTACCCTCATTTTCTAAATTCCGTCTCTTTTCAGCCTCTTGTTCCACTTTCCTTGGTATTCATTGATTTGTGCTGCAGCATAACTTTTTCCTTTTCAAGCTGAGACACATTAACCTCTAAACTTTTTCGTGAATTGCCCTATAGATAAAGCCAAAATTTCAGATGAGAAACATCTTTGGTTTTAAAAAAAACAGATTAATTAATCTGACTACATTGAAAATATCATATTCAATAAGTTTGCCACGATATTTTTCTGAAAGCAAGTATGACTAAATCAAAAAGCCCACAGTGCTTCACAAGCCAGTTTCTAATGATACTGATGATTCAAGATAGATTTTCGAATTTGTTTTTACATTAAACAAAATTCAGATAAACTATAATGCATGTGAATTTAAAAGTAATCACATTGTGGGAGACTACTTTGTAACATGAATAGTACTCAAATTTTGTTGCTTAAAGCAAACAAATACAAACTACAGCAAATATTTCCAAAAATTCAGTATTGTTACATTTTACATGCTACAACTTTAAATGAAGAGTAAATGCATGCTCCAGATTTATTGTGCGAGATAGTAGAAAAGTTCTGAGAAACTCAAATACATCACATTTTAAAACATGCAATTTTCTAAGAGAACTATTTTAAAGTGTTGTCAATTGGAAAGGCTGGAAAGTCATGTAAACATGATGGTGATATTTGTGTAAGAAATAGACCAAAAAATAAACAAAAATGAATATAAAGCAAATTACCTCGTCATCCAGCTCCTTTGTCATTTTCTCCAACTTGCTGTTTGCTGACCTAGAAACAAAACCATTGAACACTGTCATCAGAAAACCAAACAGAAAACATAGAGTTTGCCGAGGTCCTTGCCTCTTATCCTTTACAAGAACATACTCATCAACACTGCAGTTTCAAATATGACATACATCTATGTTATCTTTGTGTTGCATCATTTTGTGTTGCACAGGGACGGCATGCAGCGCAGAGCTTAGCACTGGGACTGCGGTGCTGAGGACCCGTGGTCAAATCCCGGCCCTGGGTCACTGTCCATATGGAGTTTGCCCATTCTCCCCGTGTCTGCATGGGTTTCACCCCCACAACCCAAAAATGTGGAGGTTAGATGGTTTGGCCACGCTAAATTGTCCCTTAATTGGAAACTCTAAATTTAGGAAAAACAATTTTTTGTTGCACGCCACCAACAGAATTACTGAAAGAAGGCTCCAAAAAATTAAAAATGGACAGTTTGAGATAGCGCCTTACCTGGATTTGTGTTCCCATTCATCCTTTAATTTTACTGCAATATGTAATTTCTCCTCAAGTTCATGAATTGTCTTTTTCAAATTTTCAACCTGAAAAGCAGGATAGCTAAGGTGAAGTACTTATTGATGAAACTATTTTCTTCAAAATTTCTAAGATTGAATGTCAAACAAGAACATACTCATCAATACTGCAGTTTCAAACAAAGAAAACAAACACGTGGCATCACTGGACATGTTTAAATTAATTGCAAGTCCCACAGTTGAGGGAGGCTGGGGGGTGCGGGGAGAAGAGAGGGAAAATTAGGAAAGATGTTCCCGATGTTCTGGCTAAGATTTATCCGTCAATCAACATCACAAAATCAGATTATCACAGTGCTGTTTGAGAGAGTTTGCTGTGTGCAAGTTGCAAGTGAACTGGCACGTTCCCTACATTACAGCCATTACGACAGTGCCTACACTTTATAACTACTCAATTGGCTGTAAAGTGCTTTGAGATGTCCCATGGAAAGCACTATATCAATGCTAGTCTTTCTTTTCTTGTTTTACCTCTTCGCACAATTTATAAAGCTCTTCTTTTTGAAAAAAACAATTTATTTGCTCTCGTAGAAATAATCTCCGGTCCTTTCTCATAGTAACAGCTTCTTATCATTCGGCAGTATACCTGGACTCTATGTTCTCTGTTTCTTTAAATGTTTTTTGAAATAATTGAACGAATCCATCATAATACTTAACTCTTGTAATCTAACCATTACTTATAAACCCTAATTATATGGTGTTATCAATTGGTACTTGAAGGGAACCATGCATTTGAAACCTGTCGGTCCCCTCACACTTTAATGTCTTTCTTAAGCTTTTCCTACAAAAATGCACATTTCCCATTTTTCCACATTTAATTACATCTGCCACCAGTCTGGCAATTTCAATAACCTGTTATGCGATCTTTAACCCTCTAACAGTCCTGATTGCTGTTTGCCAAACCCCTTATTGTTGCACCATCAACAAACTTTGATGTGCTCCGTGTCCAAAACAAAATTATTTATCAACACAAAAGCGGATCCAGAACCAGCTTCGGAGTACACACTGTCAATGTATTCCAATCTCAGCATCACTTAGATTAACTCTCAGTACCCAGTCATCAAACAGCTTTCCATACATTTGTCCTCCAGAACTAGATTTACCCCTTCATTCATAAGCAGTTCTATCCCTTATAATGATTTTATTCTTACAATGGCCCTCAATATTTAGTTTTTCATTATCTGTTAGCCTTTGTCCATCTAATCTCTATTTTCACATCCTCAGTACACATTCTACATTTTAATTATTTTTACCATAAACCATTCCTTTTAAACACCATAAGCCTTTATCACAACACTCTACTTTGGTTTTGAAAAGTTTGTCAAGCCACCAGAAAGAAAATCCTGAAATCAGCATTGGAGAAAATTCTGTTTCTTCTTCCATTCCTTTCGCTCCTCTCCGAAAATACAATTATTTATTTGAGATGAAATGGTTTGAGACAGAAGCTCATATTTTAATAACAATCCATTTACAAAAAATAAGTATTGCAGACAGCAATGCCATTTAGTATGACTACATGAACAATCATGTTTTTTACAGTAAGAAGTCTTACAACACCAGGTTAAAGTGCAACATGTTTGTTTCAAACACTAGCTTTCGGAGCGCTGCTCCTTCCTCATTCACCTGAGGAAGGAGCAGTGCTCCAACAGCTAGTGACTCGAAACAAACCTGTTGGACTTTAACCTGGTGTTGTAAGACTTCTTACTGTGCTCACCATAGACCAACTCCGGCATCTCCACATCATGTTTTTCATAAACGCACTATTCAAATATTATAATCTGAAAGCAATAACAAAATTCTTACTTGACTATTGTCTATAGTACAACTGGCTCGCCTAGAGGTACGAGGTGAGTTCCTATAAAGGGAATTAAAATACAGAAGAATTTTTGAAAGCGTTTCAAACCTATTTGAATAAAATATTAGGTTAATACAGTAAAGACTGTAAATCAAAACAAACTTGACCAGCTTCATTCAGACAAACTGCAGTTTATAACAACTTTAATGATACACTGGGAAGGTACAAGTTCACCTCATCACATTTAGTTCTATCTATTCTATCATAATACCAAATGAGAGAATACATTCATGCTTGATACAAATCTGGAAAGGCCAGAATATAAAAAGCAAGAAAGCGTGGGATATTTAAGTTGCCATCTAACTTAAAGATTAATACATAACTTGTGTTTATAACAATTCACCATGGAAACCATCCTAAGTTGCTGAGCAGAGTAAAATAATTGGAGGTTGTGATCTAAATCTTGGTTTAAGAGTTGGATTATGAGCAAGTTTTTAAAAGGAAGGAGTGAGAGAAAGAAATCTAAGGAGGGATTTGCGTAGACCCTTATTACATGCTTTTTCAGAAACCATTTGGCCTGCTTGCCTCACGGGAGCACTTCATAGCTCTCTTTATTAGACCATATAGAATATAGAACATAGAATATAGAACAGTACAGCACAGAACAGGCCCTTCGGCCCTCAATGTTGTGCCAAGCCATGATCACCCTACTCAAACTCACGTATCCACCCTATACCCGCAACCCAACAACCTGGGACCCTGGAGCTGTGAAGCATGTATGCTAACCACCATGCTACCCTGCTGCCCCATTGCAGGAAAACTTAAACAGGTTCAATGCAGTCCAATTTCAGGAGAGAGTCCTGAGACAGATGCTAGGCCTCTCTAACATATGTAAAACAGACCAAAGCCTGTTTTAGGCAGCTGCCAGAAACCCCTGAAAAACTGCCTGACCTAACATGGAACCAGATATATTTCAAGTGTCTTTGGAGCACACAAGATAACACTGCATAATTGTTGTTTTTTTACCTCAGTTTTCCACCTGGAAAATAATCACAATGTGGATGAATTTCTTCGCTATACTGAGAGAGTTGTAGTACATGAGGCTACAACAGTGGAGGCTTTTGCCATTCCTGACTGAACAAAGTAAGTGGGGAGTGCAGGAAACACCAGAGTCAGCAGCAAAGACGACAAAGTAAGGGATTTGAGTCTAGGGAAAGTTGTGAAGAAGGATGGGTGATGCTATGAAAGTGCTGGTAGTTGAAAATAGGTCACTTGGCTGGACAGCTAGTTCGTGATCAGAGCAAGGCCAGCAACGTGGGTTCATTTCCCATGCCAGCTGAGGTTATTCATGAAAGCATTTCCCCTCGTCTGAGGTGTGGTGATCCTCAGTTAAATTCCCACCAATCAGCTCTCTCCCTCAAAGGGGAAAGCAGCCTATGGTCATCGGGACTATGGCGACTTTACCTTTACTTAGTTGAGAATAGGCAAACAACGAGGCAATATGCATGAATGAGGATGGAATGTTGGTTCAAGGAAACAAAAGTGGAATGAAATTGGAAGTGTCTGACTTCAGGATACTTCTAGAGAAATAAAATCAACCAATTATAAAAGTATGCATAAAATGTGTTAGCAGGCCTAAAGATGAGGTATGGGGAAACGGCAATGGCATAAATATGCAGTTGGGGTTTAAACTCAGAGTCAAACAGAACACTGCAGTGTACTGTGTGGTTGAATGTGAGTGGATCTTTGGGGGTGGGGAGAAGAGTAAACTGAAGTTAATGATAAAGGAGCTGTGAACACAAGGGTAAAAGGAGAAATCATTGATAGGGATATCTTGTTGGGGGTATAACCATGCAAAACAGTCACAGAGTTGGATATGGAGGGGAACTCAAAGAAGACAGTGAAATCATCATGTTGGCAGGATAATGAGTTGTGTTACCACTGATAATATAATTCATGACTTTTTGACCAAGGTGGTCTTGATGTAATGAACAAGAAACTGTATTAAAAGAAGAGTAGAATCATAGAAATCATTAAAAATTTATAACACAGAAATAAGCCATTTGGCCCATCCTGTCTTTGCCAGTCAACAAAAGGTTAACCAGTGTAATCAAATATGCAAGTCATGTTTCTTCAAATAGACACCCAAGTGCTTTTTAAACGAGATGAGAGTTTCTGTCTCTACCACCGTTTCATGCAGCGAGTTCCAGGTTCTTAATGCTGTCGAGAATAATTTTTTTTCGTCATCTCCCTTCTAATCCCTCTGCTAATTATTGCTGAGAAAAGAGATGCTGTCAAAGCTTCTCATCTTGCACTTATCAGGACAGATGCAAGAATGCCAAATCTGAAAGGAAGCAACAACTTCTCCTACATGAGAAAAGGCTGCATGGTGGTTGGCAAGTCAACCGACCGGTCAAGGCATTGCCATGGAGAATGCACAGAAAACTACTCTCCAACGCTCAATGGAGCTCAACACTCCATTTGTCTAATTCAAAAAAGGCGCAATGCCTGGATATGTTCCTTTCACCCGCACAGGACATGTCCTTGTGCTTGAATATGTGTTGTTTCTAGCAAGTGCAAGTCAGCATATTGTTAGCTCGACTGATAAACTTAAATTGGTTGCTAGTTCGGGATTGTTCAGCGGTGCTATCCAATCATGGAATCACATCTAACAGCAGACATTAATACTGTGTTTTTCAAGCAGAGGCTGGCTGAGTAAATTAAGTATGGAGCCTATGCAGATAACCAAGGGAACAAGCTGTCTGATACAATCTGCCAGTCGTTGGGACATAATGACGATGTACCTGGTATTGCACCAGCACTGAAATTAATGTATCACATTACTCCTTTGTGTGATAGGCAGGACCTCTTTTTGGTTTGACAGCAGTATCCTGTTAATGGAAATACCACTTGCATTGCTACTGCATAGTGGCAGTATGAAAAGGCTAGCTTCATCGGTTGCTTGATTTTTGAGATAACTTACCTTTCAAGGGTGAATGGAGGTAGATTGGGGACATTTTAGGTCTGAAAGAAGTGCATTAGGCCCATTCGCGAGTATGCACAATACACAGCAGGCAATGATCTGACTGCGGTAACCTTTAATCAAGTTCTATACTACCAAGTGACTATTTCTACCAATTACTTAAAATCCATGCCTGCTGGTTTTTTACCCCTCTGACAATAAATACATTGTCCCCATTTTTTCTATCTAGGGCCCTCATAATTTCATGGTTTGAGAAAGGTGAAGTCCATCTGTGTTCTGAGAATTTAGCGAGCTAATGGAGGCTAGAAATGAGCCAGCTGCTAAAGACATGATGAACTAGGAACTTTTTTTTTTTTTAAAAGGGGGCGATGATTTCAGATTTGCAAGGCAAGGGAATGATGTCTGAGCAAAAGTATAAGTAACAGGGTTGGTGAATATGGGGATGGGAAACATCTTTAAGTGGTCAGGTGGGAGTACTTCAAAGTTGAGTTGCATGAACTAGACGAGGTTGAAATGGACTGGCAAAGCAGCGATGACGAATTAGCAATACATTGCAGCTAGGGTGAATTAGGACAGGAGGGATGGTCAGGGACAGGAATAAACCCAGACAGATTGTCTTCATCTTCAATTTAAAGACATTCACAAGCTTTCAGCATTTGATTTCAGAAATGAGGGTGTAAGTTGTGGAACAAAAGGATTTGAGGAAATCATTTTTTAATAAAGATCTCCAAATTGGCCATATCCTCTAGTATGATCCGAGGGGATTAGGAAGGTGCGGCCGAGAGCAAGGTCTGGGAATACTTGAAGTACTTGACTTAGGTCAGCAGTAAATAAGCACTCATGTCATGGGACTTTTGGAAATCAAGATGGGAATTGTATGTGTGGATAAGTGGAGATGACTGGCGGTGAGGCTAGGGCGCAAATGTAAGAGAACAGCATGTTAACAGTGGTAATGTCATGATAGATGCAACTAAGAATACAAGATCATAGGAACTAGGAGCAGGAGTCGGCAATTCAGCCCCTCGAGCCCGCTCCGTTGTTCAATACGATCATGGCTTTCGGCCTCAATTTCACTTTCCTACCCTTCAACCTATTAGTAATTAAAAATGTGTCTATCACCTCCTTAAATTTACTCAATGTCCTGGCATCCATTGCACACTGGGGTAATGAAGTCCACAGATTCACAGCCCTTTGAGAGAAGCAATTTCTTCTAATTTCTGTTTTAAATCTGCTACCCCTTAACCTAAAACTATGACCTCCTGTTCTAGATTGCCCCACTAAAGGAAGCATCCACTCTATGTCTACTTTGTCAATTCCTTTTATAATCTTATATACTTCAATTCAATCTTCTCTCATTCTTCTAAACTTGAGAGAGTATGGGTCTAAACTGCTCAATCTTTCTTCATAAGATAAACCCCTCATCTCTGGAATCAATCTTGCCAACCTCCTCTGAACTGCATCTAATTCCTCCTCAAATAAGGGGACCAAATCTGTACACAGTATTCCAGTTGCGGTCTCATCAATGCCTTGAATAGTTGCAGCATTACTTCTCGACTTTTATACTCTATTCCTTTAGCTATAAAGGCCAAAATTTCATTTGCCTTTCTCATTACCTGACATACCTGCATATTAGATTTCTACAATTAATGCACAAGGAACCCTCTGCTCTGAAGCACTCTGAAATTTCGCCCCATTTAGATAATAAATTGGCTATCCAATTTTCTAACCAAAATATTATACTGCATCTGCCAAATTTTGGGACACTCACCTAACCTATCTATATCCATTTGTAATTTTTTAAATTTCCTCATTGCAACTTACTATGCCACCAATTTTAGTGTCACCTGCAAATTTGGCTGTAGTACCTTCTATCTGAACATCCAAGTCATTAATATATATTGTAAATAGTTGGGGCTCCGATGACCGAACCCTGTGGCACCCCACTAGTTACATCCTGCCAACCAGAAAAAGATCCGTTTATCCTGACTCTCTACCTTCTGTCAGTTACTCAGTCTTCTATCCAAGCTGATAGATTACCCCATATCCCTTGTGATTTTACCTTTTGCGCAGCACCTTATAAAATGCCTTCTGGAAGTTCGGATATACTACATCTACAGGATCTCCATTGTCCACTTTGCTTGTTACATCTTCAAAGAACTCCAGCAAATTAGTCAAATATGATTTGCCCTTCATAAAACCATGTTGACGCTGATGGATTGTGTTTTGACTTTCTAAATTTCCTGTTATTACTTCCTTAATAATGTATTCTAAGAATTTCTCAACTACAGATGTTAAACTAACTGGTCTATAGTTTCCTACTTTCTGCATCCTCCCTTTTTGAATAAGGTTGTTACAGCAGCGTTTTTCCAATCGCTGGAACCATCCAGCATCCAGGGAATTTTAGAATATTATAGCCAATGGGTCCACTATCCCCGCTGCCTCTTCCTTTACGATCCTAGGATGTAGGTCATCAGGCCCTGGGAATTTGCCTGCCTTCAATCCCAATGTACTTTTTCCTTATTGATGATGATTATTCCAAGTTCCTCCCTTTCTATTACCTCTGCATGACCTGTTACTAATGGGATGGTACTTGTGTCCTCCACCATGAAAATTGAGGCAAAATATTGATTTAGAGTCTCTGCTATTTCTGTGTTCCCCACTATTAACTCCCTGGTCTCATCTGCCAAGGGACCAACATTCACATTAGCTATTTTCTTCCCTTTTATATTTTTATAGAAACTTTTGCTATCCTTTTTGATATTTTGCGTTAGTTTTCTTTTATAATTTATCTTTACTCTTATTATTACCCTTTATTGATCTTTAAAAGTTTCCCAATCTTCCAGCCTGTCACTGGCTTTTGCAATATGGTATGCCTTAGTTTTTGTCTTTATGTTATCTTTAACTTCCTTGCTATTGGATGTTTTCTCCACCTCTTACAATCTTTCTTCCTCTCTGGAATATACTTCAGTTGGGAGGAACTGAATATCTCCTTAACAATTGGCATTGCTCATCAACTATCCTATCTTTCAATCTTCTTCCAGCCCAATTCACTGGGGCCAAATCTGTCCGCATGCTGACGTAATTATCTTTGTTTAACTCCGGAACGCGAGCGAGGGACTCCAGTGCTTGGCCTCAAACTGAATTTGAAATTCTATCATACTACAATCACTCTTCCGTAGAGAATCCTTAACTACAAGGTCATTAATTAATCCCTCCTCATTGCACAATAACAAATCCAAAAAAGTGTGTGCCATGGTTGGTTCCGCAACATATTGCTCCAAGAAACAATCTCTAATACATTCAATGAACTCTCCCTCAAGGCTATCCTTGCCAATTTGATTAATCCAATCTATATGCATATTATTATCCATTATTATTGTCGCACCTTTCTTATAAGTATCCAATATTTACCGGTTTATACTGTGTCCCACTGAGGAACTACTGTTTGGGTCCTATAGATTATTCCCACCAGGGACTTCTTTCCTTGCTATCTACGCAGACTGATTCCATGTCTTGATCTCCAGTGACTATAACATTTCTCATTACAGCACCAAACCCTTCCTTTACCTTACTTCTCATTCTTACAGCTAAGGAGTACATTGCTGAATAGGAGGTGGGAGAAGTTGATTTTCTAGAGGCAGAGATAGGCACTGAGATAGAGGCGACAGTGCATGTCAATGAATGACCAAGATTGCAGATCGGGAGATGAAACAGTCGAGGTGTAGCTGAGTATGGGAAATTACGTCATAGGTGAGGATGAGTGAGAACCAAGAACGGGCCCAAAAGTCAGAGGTGCAGGGAATTCAGGTGGAGGTTGGCCAGTGAAAATGAGCAGCTGTTCATTTAGGGCTTTGTGCTTGTTTTTGCAAGTTTGTGCCGTTATTAATGAGGCAATATGATACTGTGTCAGGGAGATTTGCTTTCTTGTTTAAAGCAAGGTGTATTTCAAATTGACTGTACTCACTCATAATTTCTGTAGTATGTAAAGCCTACAAAAGGTAACTGGTTGCCAACAAAGGCCTTTGGTATAGGAAATGTTTCTTCCTCGCCTTTATCTTCTTCCAGATCATCAAAGTTGCTAGTGTCGATGTCACTACTTAGCTCAGGCACAACCGGTGCAGAAGCTATAACGTAACAAAAGACGGATGTGAATTAATTGCATTAAACATTGGAATATAAAAGCAGAAGAATGACATTCAGTGCCTTGAGCCTGTTCTGCCATTCAATTAGAACATGGCTGATACCTACCCTCTTCAACTCCTTTAACATGCTTGTCTAACAAAATTTACCTGTTGCAGTCTTGAAAATTTTAAAATGATCAAGCACCACAGGCTTTTGAGGGAGAAAGTTCAATTTTTATTACTATTCGTATGGAATGAAAAAGTGCTTCCTGATTTCAGTCCTAAATAGCTTAGCTCTGATTTGCAGATTATTCCCCTTGTTCTAGATTTTCCAACCACATGAAATAGTTTATCAGTAACTAACCTGTCAAATTCCGTTTGTCAATCGAAAGACCTTAATTAGCTGGCTCTTCAATCTTTTTAAACTCAAGAGAATAAACCCATCTTCATAATGTAACCCTTTAAGCCCTAATGTAATTACAGTTAAAAAGCACTGTGTAAACTCTTTATGCTTTCTTGACTATTTCCTTCCCCGAGTGGCTTGCTAGCCATTTCAGAAGCAGTTACCCACATTGCTATGGGGCAGGAGTGGCCAGACTGGGTAAGGAAGACTGGTTTCCTTCTCCAAAGGATATTAGTGAACTAGTGGGTTTTTACAAAAAATAGTAGTTTCATGTCATCATTACTGAATCTACTTTTGTATTCCAGATTTATTTAATTAATTACTGTGGAGGGATTTGAGCTCTTGGCTCTAGATTATAAGACCAGGTCTCTGAAATTACCAAGAATACAATAATTACCAGGTAATATGTGTTACTAACTCTGTAACACAACTATTATGCTACTGTACCTTCTTAAAACCTCAAAAGACCTAATAGTGTGTACAATACACGACACATGCTAGAGTCTTTCTGGAGGTACAGCACAGATTCACTAGAATTTTACCCAGTATGAGAATTAGAAAAATTAAATTACAGGTCATATGTTTGAAGCATTTATGAAGTTATTTAAAATTATCGGACAGGTTCACTAGACGAAGGGTCTAAAACAGAGGTTTCTCAACCAAGGGGGTTTGTGAGAATACTGATAATAATAATAACAATAATAATAATAATCACTTATTGTCACAAGTAGGTTTCAACAAAGTTACTGTGAAAAGTCCCTAGTCGCCACATTCCAGCACCTGCTCGGGGAGGCCGGTACAGAAATTGAACCCGCGCTGCTGCCTTGTTCTGCATTACAAGCCAGCTGTTTAGCCCACTGTGCTAAACCAGAAGGTTTCAAGGGGTCCATCTTTCAAGAATACAATTAGGTAAGAATAGTAAAAGGTCAGTGGGCTTACATGTTGAAGATTATTCGACTGATTTCACCTTTTGCTCCTCATGCAAACGACTACTACTTGTCTGAGGCAACTGAGATCGGCACCGGCAACTGATCAAACAGTCTGCTGCCACCGAGAGTTCATGATCCCAGTTCCGTATCCCAGGACATCATTCACACGAGGTGCAGATGGCTATGAAAGTTTATTTGTCTTATATTCGGAAGCAAAGTTTGGGTGAACATCATATATGGTGATCCATTTGATTTCCTGTTGTAGGATCTCGCATACATTTGTTGCTAGTTTTTACCTTCTGATAGAAGCTACTCTAAAATAAAATAGTTGTGTTACGGGGGGGGCCTACAAATTTTTTTATAACAAGGGATACAGCCTTAGATGCAAAAAGGTCAAGAACCCCTCGTGTAGAATAAGAGGCCTAGAACCATGGGTCATAGATACAAGATTGCATGCAAGACATTTGGGCCAAAGAAAGATTTTTTTTAAGGAGTTGCGAATGCACATCCAGGAATAATAACTGAAACAGAAACTTTGTTGCCATTGATCAATCCTATCCGCTTTTGAAAAAATATATATTTTAAGATAGACTGTGAACAATTTACAATGTGACAAAGGAAAGAATTCTGTAGCTTTTTTTCAGGCCATGAAGTACCAATGCAGTCAAATGCTGCTATTTGAACCAATTCAACAATGTGTGCTATGTTATTACACCTCATTAATTATGCAAATTAATGTTCTGAATCAGTTAGAATAATGGAATGGAAGTATATTTTTAAAATTTACAATGGCTTTAATACAATTCACATAACATTATATAAGTAACGTTTACGGCAACTTACTCTCTCTAATGTTTTCCCATGTCCACTGATCATTTCGGAAGAAAGAATGCCTTTTGATTTCTGCAACACCATTTCGGCCTAGTCTTATTTCCCTAATGGAATAAATCAATAAACTGTCACTACAACAATGCTTGAGATAAGACCATAAGACATAGGAGTGGAAGTAAGGCCATTCGGCCCATCGAGTCCACTCCGCCATTCAATCATGGCTGATGGGCATTTCAACTCCACCTACCAGCATTCTCCCCGTAGCCCTTAATTCCTCGCGACATCAAGAATTTATCTATCTTTGCCTTGAAGCCATTTAGCGTCCCGGCCTCCACTGCACTCCGCGGCAATGAATTCCACAGGCCCACCACTCTCTGGCTGAAGAAATGTCTCCGCATTTCTGTTCTGAATTTACCCCCTCTAATTCTAAGGCTGTGCCCACGGGTCCTCGCCTAACGGAAACAGTTTCTTTGCGTCCACCCTTTCTAAGCCATGTATTATCTTGTAAGTTTCTATTAGATCTCCCCTTAACCTTCTAAACTCCAATGAATACAATCCCAGGATCCTCAGCCGTTCCTCATATGTTAGACCCGCCATTCCAGGGATCATCCGTGTGAATCTCCGCTGGACACGCTCCAGTGCCAGTATGTCCTTCCTGAGATGTGGGGCCCAAAACTGGACACAGTACTCCAAATGGGGCCTAACCAGAGCCTTATAAAGGCTCAGTAGCACATCGCTGCTTTTATATTCCAACCCTCTTGAGATAAATGACAACATTGCATTCGCTTTCTTAATCACGGATTCAACCTGCATGTTTACCTTTAGGGTATCCTCGACTAGCACTCCCAGATCCCTTTGTACTTTGGCATTATGAATTTTCTCACCATTTAGAAAGTAGTCTATGCTTGGATTCTTTTTTCCAAAGTGCAAGACCTCACATTTTCTCACGTTGAATTGCATCAGCCATTTCCTGCACCACTCTCCGAAACTGTCTAGATCAGTGGTTCCCAACGTGGGGCATACGCCCCACAGGGGGGCAATTTGATTTTTAAGGGGGGCAATTGAGCACGACTGAGGAGGTCTGGGTCCAAATTTTCAATTTTTATTTTTTTGGATTTTCCATCAGTTAAACAGATTTGAGACTGAAGCTGACTAAATTAGTGCCTAATATAAAATCTCTTTGCAGCACGCATGAACACAAGGGTCTCACTAACTTTATTCTAATTATCTTGAGGTGAGCTCAAATGGTATTTTGCATTTGATAGGTACCTTTACTTTATTGTACAGTAATTAAAATGATCGAAGTATTACAGAAAAAGCTTCCATTCAAATTAGTTTGTGTTGTATAACATTTCAGTTCTCTATTATATGTTTTGAAACTTTATTTGCTGTTTTCGTATGAGACAATCCACAAATATTTCAATATTCTAATATAGAAATTTTCTCTCTCTTTATTACCTGTGAATACTCTTTTATTATCATATTTATCATTATTATTATTTTAATACCACTTAATGTTTTTTTCTTTTTTTTTACAATTTTTTAGTAATTTCTTGCTCAGAACTTTAACTGTCTTTTGTTTATTTCATTTTTCTTTTTCATGGATGCCATGTTCTTTTGAAGCTTGTTTAAACCAAGGTATTGGCGTTTAGAGCTTCTTCAGCTGAAACGGAGTTCACTTTTTAAATGATAAGAATTATATATCACCACATGGGGGGGGGGGGGCATCAGGATTTTAGAGGTGATTAGGTGGGGCATGGCCAAAAAAAGGTTGGGAACCACTGGTCTAGATCCTTCTGCAGCCTCCCCACTTCCTCAGCACTACCTGCCTGACCACCTAACTTCGTATCATCGGCAAACTTCGCTAAAATGCCCCCAGTCCCTTCATCCAGATCATTAATATATATGGTGAACAGCTGCGGCCTCAACACTGAACCCTGTGGGACACCGCTGGTCACCGGCTGCCATTCCGAAAAAGAACCTTTTATCCCAACTCTCTGCCTTCTGTCAGACAGCCAATCCTCAACCCATGCCAGTAGCTCACCTCGAACACCATGGGCCCTCACCTTACTCAGCAGCCTCCTGTGTGGCACCTTATCAAAGATCATATTAGGGAAGAGCACCATATATGTATACACTATATAAAGACAGATTGTATACTCCTCTCATGTCAATTCAGTTTAAACTAAATTAGTTAGCAATTCTTTGTTTGCAACCTTTATATAAGCCACAGTTGACCGCGAATTACAGTAATTTTTGAAACTGCTCTTAATCGCTGCTAAGGACAAATTTTCCGAAAAATGTTATCCTTCAGCACAGGAGCTTTTTCTGTAAATGCTTTTGTTAGAATCAAGTGTTCACAGGATCCCAATATGACTGTATTAGACTCTGCACCTTATGAAAAGTTTCACATATTGTAGAACAGTGTCACAAACTTTGCAGGTTCCTTTCAATTGCAATGCTTTGCTGGAGACCTGGAAAGACGGTGAAAAAGGATATTTTTTCCCATCACGCTAGATCCCTAACAGGATAATGATATAACCGTGTCTTAATTGTTGCTGGGTAAAAATCCTGGAATTCCTTTCCAAACAGCATTGGGGGTATACCTACACCAGATTGGAGTGCAGTGGTTCAAGGACGTGGCTCACTACCACCTTCTCAAGGACAATTTGAGATGGACAACATATGCTGGTCTTACCAGCAACACTCACATCCATGAAAGGAAAATAAAGGGTTTCATACAATTAATTATTTATTTTAAAATAATATTCTAGAATGTAAACAAAGATCCTTAATTAGTTTCTTCTTGTTATGAAGAGTCCAGGAAAACGGTGAACTAGTTTGTTCTAAATCTCTATGGGATCTATTCGATCAATTAATTTGAATTTCAAGTAATGTACTGGAGAGAGCTGTTTCCTCATGGTTCATTGTCTTCTTAGTGTACCTGTCAGTGAGGAAAGCACAAATGAGGCTTTTTGCATCCTTGGAAATTTCACTGTCGTCAGGAAACGTCAATGAGTTTTTGTGATTCATGATTTTGCTGTATGTTCCAACTAGTGAGTCTGCATAAAAGGGTGTGTCACCTACAAAAAAAACAAAATCACCATTAAAGATCAATTGAGATATGGGTTCTGTACAGAAGAGGACATTGACAAACAAGAACAACAGATTATAAACAACTGAAATTTACCGACTAGCTCATAATAATCACAGTAACTAATTTTAATATTCAGTTATCCACTAGCTCAATCCAAGGCAGCACACTGATGCAGTGGTTAGCACTGCTGCCGTGGACCCGAGTTCAATCCTGGCCCCGGGTCACTGTCTGTGTGGAGTTTGCACATTCTCCCCGTGTCTGTGTGCATCTCACCCCCACAAGCCAAAAAGATGTTCAGCGTAGGCGAATTGGACACGTTAAATCGCCCCTTAATTGGAAAAAAAGAATTGGGTACTCTTAAATTTATTTTTAAAAACATCTACTAGCTCAATGGATGAGCGTGGGAGGCATACCAGTGGAAAATGCAATCCTAATAGTTCAATTGCATTGAATAAATAAATTGATCAAAGGATCATGTTTGTGATGTAATATGTAACCTAACAAGAATTTAATCTAATTTTAATGCCTAGAGAATACATTCAAAACAAGCTTTCCATAATCACAGATTTTCATTGGCCTACAGTTAATCAATGTCTCTGAAATTTATTTTAAAATTCTTTTAGGTGTTAAAATTATGAGAACGGAGTTTTACCGTTGGTAAAATCTGCATCAAGAGTCATTGTCTACCGTCAGGGTGAAGAAAGCTACACCACAACACATCAAGCACAGTGAATTTTTTGTCTGGTCAGATCATTTTAAAATTAGCATAATGTTCCAGACAGCACCTAGCTAAATGTAGAATTTTGTGGTTGTGCTGATAATCTTTTAAGTTTACTTGTTGCACAGCAAAGCATCTCTAGACTCTCAGTTCCTTATCTGATTCTTAAAAGAGAAAGTTGATATTTTCCCTCAAATTGCACACACTAATTAAGTTGTGTACATTGATTTTTTTTGTTTTAAATTAGAATTGGTACAGCATAATTAACATTTAAATATACTAACATTAAATGTACCATTTCATCACTCACCAACAAGCATTTCATACAGGAACACTCCAACTGACCACCAGTCACACTCCCTCCCATAATACCC
Source organism: Scyliorhinus canicula (assembly GCF_902713615.1). Lineage (NCBI taxonomy): Eukaryota > Metazoa > Chordata > Chondrichthyes > Carcharhiniformes > Scyliorhinidae > Scyliorhinus > Scyliorhinus canicula. The sequence goes on along the minus strand of NC_052155.1, from coordinate 78,304,170 downwards.
ATCCCCTCCTTGAGATTTCAGCACCTCAGGGGAAATATAATCAGGAGTCCCCACTGCAGTATCACATCGTACCATCCCTTCCTACAATAACAAGGGAAACAGTTAGTTAACAACAACTTGCATTTATATTGCGGCTTTAACACAATAAAATTTTCTGAGAGTTTATCGGAGGGTTATGGAACAAAATCTGACACCAAAGCACATGAGGAAATATTAGGCCAGGTGACCAAAAACTTGGTCAAAGAGGTAGATTTTTAAAGAACAGCTTAAAAGAAGAAAGGGAGGAGGAGAGGTGGACAGACAGAAGGAGGGAAACCCAGAGTATAAAATCTACAGCAGGCTGCCAATGGTGCGTGATTAAAACTGAGTATGCTTAGAAAACCATCAATAATGTCAGATAACATAGGAATCTGGACTAAAAGTTGAGTGGTCAGCAGTTTAGTAGGAGTAGGGTCTGAAGAGCAAGAGGTGGGTCCAATCAAAAAGATCAGCTTAGAGAGGGCATAAGGGGAGAGTGAAAAGAAACTTGAGAAAGTTGTAAATTCAGGTTAAGGGCAAGATCCAAATTATTCTATGACATTAAAACTTCAAGCTATTATTCAACCTAACTAGTGTACAGTTTCGTAGGAAATGTACAAGCGGTATTACCTTTAAACAGCTGGCTTGTAATGCAGAACAAGGCAGCACCGCGGGTTCAATTCCTGTACCGGCCTCCCCGGACAGGCGCCGGAATGTGGCGACTCTGGGCTTTTCACAGTAACTTCATTGAAGCATACTTGTGACAATAAGCGATTATTATTATTATTTTAAACTGGGCTCTATGTCACTGCTGGCTCCGATTTGCAAGAACCATGGGTTTGTGCTGTCTATTTCGGAGTCTATGGGCAGATGTTGGTGATGGAGCATGCATCGTTGGAGGAAGTAAAGAGGAAGTGTGAGGGTGAGCTGGACTTGGTCTTTGAAGAGGTGGGTATGGAGTGACGCTCTTCACAGGGTCAACTTCACCTCCTCATGTGTGAGGACAAGCCTGATCCAGTTCAAGGCGATGCACAGGCACACCTGACTAGGGTGGTTATGAGTGGGTTCTTCTCAGGCTAGAGGATAGGTGTGACTGTGGAGAGAAGCCAGGAGTCTAAAAGAATGCAAGAGGAGTCAGGAGTTTAAAAAGAGTTCAAGAGGAGCCAGGAATTTAAAAAGAGCACGAGAGAAGCCAGGAGTGTAAAATAGCGCGAGAAGAGCCTGAAGTCTAAAAGAGCGAGAGGAGCCACAGTCTAAAAGAGTATTAGAGGTGCCGGGTGTCTAAAAGTTTGCAAGAGGAGTCAGGAGTTTAAAAACAGCACGAGAGAAGCCAGGAGTTTAAAAAGAGTTCAAGAGGAGCCTGGAATTTAAAAAGAGCACGAGAGGAGCCAGGAGTGTAGAATAGCGCAAGAGGAGATGGGTGTCTAAAAGAGCGCAAGAGGAGATGGGTGTCTAAAAGAGTGTGAGAGGAGCCTGGAGTCTAAAAGAATGTAAGAGGAGCCAAGAGTTGAAAAAAAACGTGAGAGGAGCTGGAAGTTTAAAAGAGCGCAAGCAGAGTCGGGAGAAAACAGCGCGTGAGGATCCATGAGTTTAAAAGAGCATATGGGGAGCCAGGAGTTTTTAAAAAACACGAGGAGCCAAAAGACTAAAAGAGTACGAGCCGAGCCAGGAGTCTAAAAGAGCACGAGAGAAGCCGGGTGTCTAAAATAGTGTGAGAAGAGCGTGAGGTCTAAAAGAGCGAGAGGAGCCACAGTCTAAAAGAGTATTAGTGGTGCCGGGTGTCTAAAAGAGCGCAAGAGGAGCTGGGAGTTTAAAAAGAGCGCAACAGGAGCCAGGAATTTAAAAAGAGCACGAGAGGAGCCAGGAGTGTAGAATAGCGCGAGCGGAGCCAAGAGTCTAAAATAGTCAGAGAAGAGTCTGAAGTCCAAAAGAGCAAGAGGAGCTGCAGTCTAAAAGAGTATTAGAGGTGCAGGATGTCTAAAAGAGCGCAAGAGGAGCTGGGAGTTTAAAAAGAGCACAAGAGAAGCAAGGAGTCTAAAATAGCGCGAGAAGAGCCTGGAGTCTAAAAGAGCGGGAGAGAAGTCGCAGTCTAAAAGAGCGCTAGAGAAGCTAGGAGTTTAAAAAGAGCACGAGAGGAGCCAGGGGTTAAAAGAGCGCAAGAGGAGCCAGGGGTTAAAAGAGCGCAAGAGGAGCCAGGAATTTAAAAAGATCACGAGAGGGGCCAGGAGTCTAAAATAGCGCGAGAAGAGCCTGGAGTCTAAAAGAGCGGGAGAGAAGCCGCAGTCTAAAAGAGCGCTAGAGAAGCTAGGAGTTTAAAAAGAGCACGAGAGGAGCCAGGGGTTAAAAGAGCGCAAGAGGAGCTAGGAGTTTAAAGAGCGAGAGAGGAGCCAGGGGTTAAAAGAGCGCAAGAGGAGCCAGGGGTTAAAAGAGCGCAAGAGGAGCCAGGAGTTTAAAGAGCGCGAGAAGAGCCAGGAATTTAAAAAGATCACGAGAGGGGCCAGGAGTCTAAAATAGCACGAGTGTATAGTAGTACGTAACAAAGGAGGTTTGATAAATATTCTTGTTGTTAAGGGTCCTCTTGGTAGGAGTTGATCACAACATGTTAGAATTTCAAATTTAGATTCAGTGAGAGAAGACAAAGGGCCATACTAGAGTTTTAGCGTTGGATAGAGGTAATTAAACAGGTCTGAGGAAAGAGTTGGCCCAAGTAGACTGGGCACAAATAGTTGAGGAACAATGACGGATGTTCAGGGAGATATTAAATTCCATTCAATTAAAGTACTTGGGTTACATTGCTTGTGCTATGTCCCAGCAAGTGTTTAGTAGGTGTATTTGTGAGAAAGAGCCAAGATAAAATGGTAAAATTCTCAATTGTTCATGGCAGCTGGAGTGGACTGGGATGAGGCCCTACTTTCAGTGGTGCAGTTGCTGTTGAGTAGGCTTCCGCCTTGGCCACGCTGTATGCTTCGGATGATGGCTGCCAATGGAGATGTTGTCTTTGCTGAAAATCTCGGCCCTGTGGTGCAGATTATTAGGGCTGACCTCCAGTTTCAGGGTATTTTATGGAGGCACAGAAGGAGGTTTTTGAACTGAGAGCACTGTCCCTAGTGGAGACTCTGCACAGTTGAGTTCCTGTTGTATGGCTCGTCATCCATCCTGAAGGGTCTGCGAGGAGACCATGAGGGTATATCCATGCACCCAGCCCCTGGCGAGAGGTGGTTAAAGAGTTCCCGAGTGATCTTGAGGAATGGCTGCCATGGTTCGGTGGAGGCTGGGTGTATCAGATTCTGTGGTCATAACAACTCATGTCTTCAAGGCCAGGGATCAGTCTGGCCCACTGATCACTTGTCCTGTAATATTCTGTTCCTGATGCTCGTCATGAGGGGTTGGAGGTTGCCGAACCGGTCAAGTGAGCCCCCTGGCGGGGGCCTAGGCTGTAGACCACCTGGGTGGCGGTGAGACGGCATGGTGAAGTAATGCAACTGTGGCATTATCTTTTTTTTAAAACAATTTTTATTCAAATTTTCAACAAATTTTAACCAACACAACAAAGACAAACAGTAACCCCCCCAAATACAAAAGCAATAAATTATCAAAAAAAATGAGCATAAAACCATGAAACCACGCCCCCATAGCAAACACGTAGCCCCCCCGGGGTTGCTTGAAGTTGACCACCCTCTAATGCTCCGCCAGGAAGTCTAGAAACGGCTGCCACCCGCCGGAAGAACCCTGCACCGACCCCCTCAGGGCAAACTTGACCCTCTCCAGTTTGATAAACCCAACCATATCGTTGACCCAGGATTCCACGCCCGGGGGCCACACCTGTCCTCTCCCCTAAAGAACCGGCTCAGCCTGGTCCCAGTCACATGCGCCCGATGCAGCACCTTTAGTTGGATTAAGCTAAGCCGTGCGCAAGAGGAGGAGGAATTCACCCTCCCCAGAGCATCCGCCCACGTCCCCTCATCGATCTCCTCTCCCAGCTCCTCCTCCCACTTCTCTTTCAGCTCTTCCACCGAGGCCTCCTCCCCCTCCTGCATCACTTGGTAGATTGCCGAGATCCTCCCCTCGCCGACCCACGTCCCCGAAAGCACCCTGTCCTGAACCCCCCTTGGCGGCAACAGTGGAAACTCCGCCACCTGCCGCCTAACAAACGCCCTAATCTGCATATACCTGAAGGTGTTCCCTGGGGGTAGACCGAACCTCCCCTCCAACTCCTCTAAGGTCGCAAACTTCCCATCGAGAAAGAGGTCCCCGAGCCGCCTGATACCTGCCCTGTGCCAGCTCAAAAACCCTATGTCCATCCTCCCTGGTACAAACCGGTGGTTCCCCCGTATCGGGGAGCAAACTGAAGCCTTCACCTCCCCCCTATGCCACCTCCACTGCCCCCAGATTTTGAGGGTAGCCACCACTACCAGACTCGTAGAATACCTTGCTGGGGGGAGCGGCAACGGCACCAGCGCCTCTAAGCTCGTGCCCACACAGGATGCCACCTCCAACCTCTTCCATACCGCCCTCTCCCCCTCCATCACCCACCTACGTATCATTGCCACGTTCGCCGCCCAGTAGTGCCCACACAGGTTGGGCAACGCCAACCCGCCCACTTCCCTCCCCCACTCCAAGAATACCCTCCTCACCCTTGGGTCTTCTGCACCCACACAAACCCCGTGATACTCCTCCTGACACTCCGAAAAAAAGCCTTCGGGATCATGATGGGTAGACACTGGAAGAGAAACAGAAACCTCGGGAGCACCGTCATTTTGACCGATTGGACCCTGCCCGCTAGGGAGAGTGGCAACACATCCCACCTCCTAAACTCCTCCTCCATCTGCTCCACCAGTTTCGTAAAGTTCAGCCTATGCAGGGCCCCCCAGTTCCTGGCTATCTGGACCCCAAGGTATCTGAAGCTCCTCTCTGCCCTTTTCAGCGTAAGCTCCCCTATCTCTCTCTCCTAGTCCCCCAAGTGCACCACGTTGAGCTTATACCCAGAGAAGTCCCCGATCTCCCCAAGAATCGTCATCACCTCCGGCAAACCCCCCGCCGGATCTGCAACATACAACAATAAATCGTCCGCGTACAACGACAGCCGGTGCCCCTCCTCTCCCCCCCCCTCTCTCCCCCCCCCTCCCTCTCCCCCCCTCCCTCCCCCCCTCCCTCTCCCCCCCTCCCTCTCCCCCCCTCTCCCTCCCCCCCTCCCCCCCCCCTCCCCCCTCTCCCCCCCTCCCTCCCCCTCCCTCTCTCCCCCCTCCCTCTCTCCCCCCCTCCCTCCCCCTCCCTCTCTCCCCCCCTCCCCCTCCCTCTCCCCCCCTCCCTCCCCCTCCCTCTCTCCCCCCCTCCCCCTCCCTCTCCCCCCTCCCTCTCTCCCCCCCCTCCCTCTCTCCCCCCCCTCCCTCTCTCCCCCCCTCCCTCTCTCTCCCCCCCTCCCTCCCCCTCCCTCTCCCTCTCTCCCCCCCCTCCCTCCCCCTCCCTCTCTCCCCCCCTCCCCCTCCCTCTCTACCCCCCCTCCCTCTCCTCCCCCCCCCCCCCCCCCCCTCCAGTTCCTCGACTCCCTCTGCGCCATGGCCAGGGGTTCGATCACCAACGCAAACAGCAGGGGAGACAGGGGGCACCCCTGCCTCGTCCCCCGGTACAACCGAAAGTTCTCCGACCTCCTCCCATTCGTCACCACATTCGCCACCGGGGCATCATACAACAGCCTCACCCACCTAATAAATCCCTCACCAAACCCGAACCTCCTCAACACCTTCCACAGGTATCACCACTCCACCCTGTCAAAGGCCTTCTCTGCATCCATCGACGCCACTATCTCCGCCTCCCCGTCCACCGCCGGCATCATTATGACATCGAGAAGCCGCCGCACATTAACGTTCAACTGCCTCCCCTTCACAAAACCCGTTTGATCCTCGTGAATAACTTGCGGCACCACATCCTCCACCCTCCTGGCCAATATATTGGCCAGCAGTTTCGCATCCACATTGAGGAGCGAAATCGGCCTGTATGACCCACACTGGAGGGGGTCCTTATCTCGCTTCAGAAAACTGTGGCATTATCAGCAACACACTCTAACCATCTGAGCTAACGGGCCATTGCATAGCGGAAGTAGCGATAAATTGTGCTTCGATTGTCAGAATCCTTGAGAGATTTTAAAGAGTGTTCATTGATCCTGCTTTATCCTTGGCTTTTGCTTTCTTGGTGGGATTGGGAAGATGTCTTTATTCTGAGGACTGCCCTGCAGCTCACCTGCTACCCTGAACATTACTCCCTGTTGATCATGCTATTGTTTTCAAATGCTGTCTTTTTCACTACAGGGGAGTGTGAAATATGGGCAGCACAGTAGCATGGTGGTTAGCATAAATGCTTCACAGCTCCAGGGTCCCAGGTTCGATTCCCGGCTGGGTCACTGTCTGTGCGGAGTCTGCACGTCCTCCCCGTGTGTGTGTGTGGGTTTCCTCCGGGTGCTCTGGTTTCCTCCCACAGTCCAAAGATGTGCGGGTTAGGTGGATTGGCCATGCTAAATTGCCCGTAGTGTCCTAAAATGTAAGGTTAAGGGGGGGTGATTTGTTGGGTTACGGGTATAGGGTGGATACGTGGGTTTGAGTAGGGTGGTCATGGCTCGGCACAACATAGAGGGCCGAAGGGCCTGTTCTGTGCTGTACTGTTCTATGGGTGTGATGTCCTGTACCGTTGGTTATCCTGATTTAGAGAAGGGAAATGGGATTTGTGCACAGTTTCACTTCTAATTGTAATTATACCTTATAGTGTCTTACAATCCTTGTAATTGGGGAATGGGGTGTTCTTCGCCATCATTCCCATCACGTTTGAAAGGAAGTGAGTGAAGTTGGAGCGGGGAGAAAGGTTCGGGTTGGTGGAATTAATTCATCATTGTTGTAAATGAGGATGGTCCCCCTCAGTTGGAACTAATCTATTTCAGGTTTTTCTTTTATTTTTCTTTCAATTTGAATTAAAAATTGTCTTTTATGAGAGTAGGGTGAAGTAGGATTGGTCACCATGGCTGAGAATTAAGGATGAGAGTGGCCCTCCACATCCTTTATTTGACAACGGTTACCATGAGCCGGGTGAGTGTCCCCTTCCTTGGGGGTTCTTTTTTTCATCTGGGCAAGCATTGTGCAGTTCCTGGTTCTGGTCTGGCCCAGCGGAATAGAAGGGGTTTTCGGCTGGCAGAGGAAGGAGGGCCAGCCCTCTCTCCCAGGAAGCCCTATTGATGAGGGTCTTGACGGTTCTTCTTCTCCTAGACTGGGATCCTCCCCTGGCTAGGGTTAGAGCGATTATTCTTTCTCTCCTTGTGTGAATGGGAGTGATGCACTGCCGTGGGTGGATGTGGTTTGGATACTGATTCCCTATTCTGTTTTTTTCCCCGCTTTTTTGTGTACTGTATTGTTTTGTAACTTTGTTGTGTCAATTTCTAAAATCTAAAGTCCTAATAAATAAATGGAAAATAAAAGACAGTCACCAAAAAATCCAACAGGGAATTTAGAATAAACTTTGCCACTCAATGGGTGGTGAGACTGAGTTTTCTACCAAAAGGAGTAGCTGAATTGGACAGTATAGGAGAAACAAAATTTGACATGTTTATTAGAATTCTTTGAGGATGTAACGAGCAGGATAGATAAAGGGGAACCAGTTGATGCAGTGTATTTAGTGTTCCAAAAGGCCTTTGTTAAGATGCCACAGAAAAGGTTACTACAAAAGATAAGAGCTCATGATATTGGGGATAATATATTTCAGTGGATAGAGGAATGCCTAACAGACAGACAACAGAGAGTCGGCATTAATGGATAATTTTCAGGTTGGGAATCCACAGGGATCAATGCTTGAGGGGAGGTCCAAATATTTAGGAATAGAGTGCATTGTAGCCAAATTTTCTTATGACACAAAGATAGGTCGGGAAAACAAGTTGTGAGAACACAAAAGTGTGCGTAGTGGTACAGATAGGTTAAGTGAGTGGGAAAAATCTGGTAGATCAAGTATAATGTTGAAAACATGGTGGGAAGAATAGAAAAGCACAATATTATTTAAATAGAAAGAGATGGCTGAATGTCACAGTAGAGAGAGAATTGGAGATCCTTGTACATGAATCACAAAAGGTTAGCGTGTAGATACATCAAGTAATTAGGAAGGCAAATGAATTGGTCTTTATTGGAAGGGGACAGAGTATAAAAAGTAGGGAAGTCTCACTACAGGTGAATAGGACCTTAGCGACGCCACACCTGGAATGATGCATATGGTTTGGTCTTTTTATCTAATGAGGGATATACTTGCAATTAAGGCAATTCAGAGACGGTTGATTAGGGGGGGATGAAAGGGTTATCTTATGAGAAAACATTGAGCTGGTTAGGCCGATACTCATTGGGGTTAAGAAGACGATGGTGATTTTATTGAAATATTTAAGATTCTGAGGGGATTGACAGGGTAGATGCTGAGGATGATCCCCTCATGTGGGGGGGGGGGGGGGGGGGGGGGGTCTCCAATTTAAGACGGTGGTTCTTGAAGAGGGTTGTTGAGGTTTGGAATTATCTGCCTTAAGACAGTAGTGGAGGCTGGATCATGAATATATGCAAGACTGAGTTAGACAGACTTTTAATCTACTAGGCGTCGAGGTTCACTGGGAGGGAGCAAGCAGAAAAATGAGGCTACGGCCACACTCAGATCAGCCATAATCTTACTGAATGGCAGAGCAAGCTCGAAGGGTCAAATGGCCCAGTCCCACTCCTCTTTCTGTTTTGTTCTCATGTTCTTCTGAAACTAGCCAAGCATATGAGGGAGATGGGATAGAGATGGTAACAGTGGTAGATTTAAATGAGAAAAGATGGGAGGAGGTTTAAGTGGAGCATAAAGACCAGCATAGCTGGATGGGTTAAATGGCTTTCCGCCTTATACCCAATGCAACCCTATGAAATACAAGCCCATATCACCACTGAAGTCACAAGAGCATCTGTCAGCAAGAAATTATCACTCAGAGTTCAGAATATCAGATCCAAACTGAAGTTGTGTGATGTCAACTGAATCTCTCAAAGCAATGCTATTTGGCAATAAATATATCTTGCATTACACAAAACAAGACAATGGTTCAGTGTTATGTAATTCAACAGTGTATTAGGAAAGAAATCAATACAACAAAATTGGGACAACTCATCAAACTTGAAAAACAAAAGCCCCCAGACATTTTCAAGGGAAAAATATCCAACAGGGACTACAACAACTTACTTTATTCATCTTCATGCAAGTTCCAAAATCTGCTAATTTTAAGTGACCAGATTTGTCAAGTAACATATTATCTGGCTTCACATCTCTGAGAAAAAGACAAAAAGGAACTTTTAATTTAAAATATTTTTGCAAAGTAGAAAGTAGTTTATATGTTAATTGTTAGCAATGTTTTTGTAAACATTTAATATCGACAAACTGCATGTGTGTAACATGCAAGTGTACACGCACATAGGGAAAAAAATAACTTGTCTTTTGATAGCATATTTCACAACCTCAGGATGGCCCAAAGCATTTTGCAGCTAATGAGGCATTCTTAACGTGTAGTCACTATTGTCACGTAGATAATGGAGCAGCTAATATGTCCATACACTGCAATGTGATAATGATGACTTAATCTATTTTAGTGATGCTAAACAAATAAAGTGTAAATATTGGCAGGAAACCAGGGAGAATTCTCTACTCTTCTTAAAAATAGTGCCACAAATCATTTACGCCTACCTCAGAGGTGAGGTGAGGCCGTGGTTTAAAGTCTCATTTGATAAAATGGTACCTGTAACAGTGCAACTCTCCTCAATACTGCAGTGCAGGGCGGCACGATAGCACAGTGGTTAGCATTGCTGCCTACGGCGCTGAGGATCCGGGTTCGAATCCCGGCACTGGGTCACTGTCCGTGTGGAGTTTGCACATTCTCCCCGTGTCTGCGTGGGTTTCACCCCCACAACCCAAAGATGTGCAGGATAGGTAGATTGGCCACTCTAAATTGCCCCTTAATTGGAAAAAATAATTGGGTACTCTAAATTTTTTTTAAAAATACTGCAGTGCAGTGTCAGTTTAGAGCTGGCGCTCAAGTCTCTGGAGTGGTACTTGAACCCACAACCTTCTGACACAGATAAGGGTGCTACCACTGAGTCACAGCTCACACACATGTTGTTTATGTGAATTTGTGTACATATTTTAAATAACACTAAAGCTTTAACATAACTGCAAGAAACCAGTGTTATCAATTCAATTTATAACAGTTAGGATTAACGTCTAAGAATGATTAATTACCTGTGAATGAAGCCCATAGAATGAATGGCATCCAGGGCAAGTACAACTTCTGCTGTATAAAACCGGGCCCATTTTTCAGGCATATCGTAATTACTCATCAAATTTACAAGATCCCCACCAGGCATGTATTCCATCACCATGTATAGATAACGGTTATCTTGGAAGGCATAGGATAGCTATTTACAGAATAACAGCAGATTTATCAATTCGTGATAGCAAAACTGTCAAAATCAACAGTGAACATTATGCAAATGCGAATAAACACTCAAGTTATGGCGAAAACAAAATATTGCAGTGGAAGAAAAATAGAAAACGCTGAAAATATTCAGCATCTGTGAAGAGAGAAGGTTTTAAAAATAAATTTAGTGTACCCAATTCATTTTTTTTTTCCAATTAAGGGACAATTTTTAGCGTGTTCAATCCACCTACCTTTGCACATCTTTGGGTTGTGGGGGCGAAACCCACGCAAACACGGGGAGAATGTGCAAAAAGAGAGAAGTTTTAAGTTTATTTTTCATGTCCATAACCTTTAGTATTGCTGAAAAAAGATATGGTTTCATCTTGCATTCATCAGGACAAACCCAAGAATACCAAATTTCAAACAATCATGACACTTTCTACTACCAAGGAAATGGGTGCTGATTGGTTGGCAAGTCAAATCCGAGTGCCCGAGGCGTTGCCATGGACAAAGCAATGTTGAACTATAGGCTCCCCAACTTCCTGGGTAATTCAAAAAGGTGTAAAGCTTGAACATGTTCCTATTGTTGGTACAGAACAGGACTCACCATATGAAATTGTGTTGCTTTTAGTGAACGTAAATGAGCCACATTGCTCTCAATTGATTGTTACATTTGTTGATAGCATTGCTATTATTACATTCAGCATTGTTCAGTGTTTCCCAATCGCAGAATCATATCTAACAATTTACATTTTGTTTTGAGTTTTACAAGTGCAGACTGGTTGGGTATAATCTTGTATGCCCAAATAGATGATGCAGCCCTGGGATCCCCTCTAGGTCCAGTGTTCACTAATATTTCCATTGGTTTCAACAAGAATTTTTGCTGGATCGAGCCATAAGCTCGTTTCCTGTGAGATTTCCGCTAAGTAGATGATATGCTCGTGATCTCTGTATCTGCAACTTACAGACTCCCATTCTATGCTCAAATTCACCTCTGTGATGCAGCAGACCAATGCGCTCCCTTTCCTCAACGTGTTAGTCGAGAAATCTACTAATGGGTATTCCACTATTGCCTACCGCAAACCTATCTTCACTGGTCAACATACATATTTGTATTCATATAGCTTCACAAGCGATAAGGTTGACCTCATCACCAATTTTGGAAGTAGGGCACTAGCCATTTGCTTACCTTGTAAGCTTGACACAGAAATAGAGGACATCTCGACTACACTGTGGAATAATATTTATCCTGATTCAGATTATTGTTCACTGTATATCATGCAAACTTACAACTTAGCCAAAGGTGACCATTGCAGACCTGAAAAGTACCACGTCCACCACAAATTTCTCTAGAAAGGCAAATTATCCCGAAAATTGAACAACAGGTTAAGCAAGCCTTTTCATGCTGCTTCTATGCAGTGGTGATGTGGATGGTGTTTTCCACCAACAGGATGTGGCCATCAGTCCAAAAAGACATTCTGCCTACCACACAATTAAGAAGTCTTACAACACCAGGTTAAAGTCCAACAGGTACTTTGGTCCAACCTGTTGGACTTTAACCTGGTGTTGTAAGACTTCTTACTGTGCTCACCCCAGTCCAACGCCGGCATCTCCACATCATGACCACACAATTAAGCAGTGTTGTTTATGAATTTCTATGCTAGAATGCCAGGTATGCAGGTCTGATGTTCTAGTTATTGGCTGATCGAACCAAAGAGCATATTACTTCTGTTGTTCATAATAGGTGGAGTGTAGACCACACTCAACCAGCCCTGGCTTGAAAAAACCCAAAACATCTACTTTAGAAGTTATTCTGCAATTGGGCAGCACCTGCTGAACAATTCTTGAACGTGTTAATAGCTACACTAACAACTAATTTAAGATCATCAGTTGATCTCGTAACATGGCTCATTTGCTGGAAACACCATACATTCACATGTAGCGACCTGTTCTCTGCAAACAAAAATATTATGTTCAAGCCCTGTGCCTTTTTAGAATTACCTGTAAGCATGGGGAGCCTAAAGTTTCCCATTGCTTATTCCATGGCAATGCCTTAGCCAATCAGCCGACTTGCCAACCAATCAACACTCCTTTGTTCCTGTAGTATAAATTGTTGCAATTGTTTGAAATTTTACATTCTTCACAGTGAACGCGAGATGAAAAGTTTCAGCAACTTGTCTCTCTTTCCAGCAATATTTAATAACCTTTCATAAGAACTGGAAAGCATTATAAATGTAACAAAAAGTGAATGGGAGGGGAAAGGGGGGTGGTGCAAAGAACAAATGGGTAGGTCTGTGATAGGGTAGAAGGCAGGAATGATTCAGTGACAAAGGAAATAACGTAGTATGGAGACAGTAAAATAAATAAAAGTTAAATCATTTTATTCACAATCTACAAATATGTGCTTGTTCGTTTTGAAAAGAGTCAACATATAATGTTTTGACTAAAGACCTTAAACTTGAAAAAGCTTTCTTCTATAGAACGACAAAAAGTCCTCATCAAAGGCATTACCTTGAAAACTGTGTGCGCCAGCTTTAACCAACACACAAGCTCATAAACTCTTGCTGTACACTTTAAAAAACAATAAATACTTTAAGAATAAATGTGACATGGTGAACCATAACCATTTGTAATGGTCAATACTTAAATTTTTGTACTGTTGTCAGTCTTCATGAGACTCTTTACTGCATCCCTTCTTCACGCCCCGCCTCAAACATCTACTGAAATGTCTGTTTAAGTACAATGGGCATCTTCCTTGTGGAAATGGGTCAAAATTATTCAACTACATGCACAGGTATCTCATTCAAGATGAGAAGGAATATAAAAATCAAAGACACAAGCTTGATTTTTGTTTTCCATTAATATGTATATTCACTACAGAATATACAAAGCATACTTCCTAAATGTATTTACCAGGTAATATAAATTAAAATTATGAATTACATTGAATACAATATATAATGTTCAAAGATATCCAAATTTGAAAGGTGGTCTCCATGATATCTGGTGAAAAATAGTTTATTTGGAACTTGCAACTTTGGAAGTGTGTCTCTTCTCCATCCTAAAGATACTGATAAATGAAAAAAATGAAAATCGCTTATTGTCACGAGTAGGCTTCAATGAAGTTACTGTGAAAAGCCCCTAGTCGCCACATTCCGGCGCCTGTTCGGGGAGGCTGTTACAGGAATCGAACCGTGCTGCTGGCCCGCCTTGGTCTGCTTTCAAAGCCAGTAATTTAGCCCTGCGACAGTGCACAGGCACGAGTCCCCTTAACCTCTCAGGTTTATGGGTGAAATTACTATTTTTCAGGTTGAATGTCACCTACTGAAACTCATATGTGGTAATTTTCAGATTCAACAAATCCATAATTTATACACAGACTTTCAAAAGCTTCTCAATACAACTGCAAATAATAGTAAAAACACATTTACGTTTACCTGCACAACCCATGGACTATTGGCAAAAGCCATAATGCCCCTCTCTTCCCAGAAGAATGCTGAATCAGATCGCTTAATCATCTCAAACTTGCTAAGCAGTTTCATTGCAAATACTTTTCTTGTACCTCTGTGTCTCACCTGAAAAGAAGTATTGCAATAGCAGTTAACTCGGGAACAGGGAATTGAGTCTTTAAGTCCAAGGCTAAAATAATGCCATGTATAACTTGAGAAAAATATATCCAACATGCTTTTTTCTTTCACTAATTTTTAATGACTATATGTAACAGTCAATAGTTAAAATATTTTAATTTCATGAATCACACTGGAATCTATTCTTTCAATTTTTAAATTTGTTAACAATGAAGAATGTAAAATAACTGAATTGTAAACATTTAAAAATGTCAAACTGTGCCATGAAAATTAGACTCAAGGAGCAGTCTTTAGTTTCCAAATCATTAATGATAAGATTTGCATCTAACTTGTGTCCATCATGCAATGAGTGTGTGTTGCAGATGTCAAATCTTCTTCACTCTCATAGATTTCCATGGAACAGACATTAGTAATTCACACAAATGTAACAGCAATGAAGAAAAACACAAAATATTATTTGTTATAAAACTTACTAACCAGAGGGTAGAAAAGCTATGAATCAGCAACCAGTGAAAATCTAACTAAATTGCTTGCTGAAGATGTTTTCTCAAGTATCATTATAGGGGTTGTTGTTTTATCAACCACCTCAGCATAAAAAATAATTATTTTAAAAATGGGAACATTATACATTCATACAAAACCAAATAAATTTGATCATGAAATTCTCCTGCTGATTACCATCTACTGACCTTGCGCAGTTGATATATCCATATTCTTCCATATTGGAAGCAGCACAGGGTACCAAGGATACAAAATGTACTCTGGGTGAAGGACTTCAACTCCATCACCAAGTGTGGCTTAGAAGCGCTACTATTGACTGATTTGTAAGGACATAGCTACTGGACTGGGCTTGTGGCAGGTTGTGAGAGAACCTACTTGGCCTACCTCTCACCAACCTACCTGTTACAGATCTAGCTGCTCTTGACAGCTCGGCAGGACTGATCATTGCATAGTCCTTATCGATTCAAAATCTTTTCCACCGAGGATACCCTCCATTGTGTTATATAGCACTGTTACAGTTCTAGATAGGATAGATTTAGAACAGATCTAGTAACTCGAAACTGGATATCCATAAAGCAGCAGAATTGTATTGTGCCACAATCTGTAACCTCATGGTCTTGCACTTAACCATTATTATCTAATCACCTGTCCAACCATTGTTTATTGAAAGTATAGAGGAGCATGCCAGTAGCGTGTCTGATAATGAGGTAGCAATACAATGAAGCTCCAATGTTGGATTACATGCATTCTAATTAGTGGAAACAGCATGCTATAGGCAGATCTAAGCATGTTATAGACAGATCTAAGTGATCCCACAATCAATGGATTTTATAAAAGCTCTGCAGTCTTGCTATATCCAATCAGGAATAGTGGTGGACAATTAAACAAGGAGGAGGAGACACCATTAATATTCCCATCCTCAACATTGGCAAGGCCCATCATGTAAGTACAAATGACAAGGCTGAAGCGTTTCACAATCATCTTAACCAGATGTGCTGAGTTCCAAGATCCCACTTTTACAGATGCCAGGTGCCAGCTTACTCTATTCACACCATGTATTAAAAGAAATGGCCGAGCGCACGGGACACAGCAAAGACAGTGGCACCAAAGGTGGCTGGTTCCTCGGTGGCAGGACAGGTGAGTCATGCAAAACACCGTAGACATTGGGAGGGAACCAGACGATCCCACCGGCAATCAATGGCGAGCCGCCGGAAAACGCGCCGCAGAGGCTGGAAATTCCTTCACTGAGAGTCCTGACAACATCCCAACTGCAAATTCATAGAATCCCTACAGTGAAGAAGGAGGCCATTACATCCACCGAGTCTCCATCAACCCTCCAAAAGAGCCCACTCTCCTGCCCTATCCCCATAACCATTGATCATAGCCAACCCACCTAACGAGGGGGCAATTTACCATGACCAATTTACCTAACCTGCACATCTTTGGACTGTGTTCCAGAACTAGCTGCACATCTGGTAAGTTGCTCGAATACAGCTACAAAGCTGGCCTCCACCGGACAAATTGGTAAATTGACCAAGTATGTGCTGTTCACAAAAAGCAAGGAAACCTCAATCCAATCAACTGCTGTCCCATCAGTGTACTATTAATCCTTAAGAATCCCTCATCCTTAAGAGCCATAAAAGCAGTGAGATAAAGCAGCAGGGCCTGAAAAGCACTGAAGTTCAGCGAGAAGCAGGGCCATAAAAATGACGGCATTTCAGAGACAACTGGACCATAAAAGCGGTGAATGTCAGATAGAAGTGGGGCATAACAGTGGCACAGGTTCAGAAGAGCTGAGCAGGGCCATAAGACCAGCAAGGGTTCAGAGAGCATTTCTTTTTTGTTTTTAAATAATTTTTATTGAAATTTTTTGAAAAATATATATCAACAAAACAATAATAACAATAACAATAATAAACACCCTCCGGCACCCATAACAACGCATATAACAAACCCCCCCCCCCCAACCCCAATAAACAATAGAATAAATTAACAATAAGCAAATTAACTTAAACACTATCCCCCTAACCACCCCCCCCCCCCCCCACACCCCGGGTTGCTGCTGCTGCTGCTGACCTAGTACCTTATCGTTGAGCCAGAAAGTCGAGGAAATGCTGCCACCTCCTAAAGAACCCTTGTACCGACCCCCTCAGGGCGAATTTGACCCTCTCCAACTTAATGAATCCCGCCATGTCATTAATCCAGGTCTCCACACTCGGAGGTCTCGCATCTTTCCACTGCAGCAAGATCCTCCGCCGGGCAAAGGCCAAGACATCGGCCTCTTTCGTCTCCTGCACTCCCAGCTCCACCCCAACCCCAAATATCGCGAGTCCCCAACCTGGCTTGACCCTGGATCCCACCACCCTCGACACCGTCCCCGCCACCCCCTTCCAGAACTCCTCCAATGCCGGGCATGCCCAGAACATATGGGCATGGTTCGCTGGACTCCCCGAACACCTGATGCACCTGTCTTCGCCCCCAAAGAACCTACTCATCCTAGATCCTGACATGGGGCAGCAGGGTAGCATGGTGGTTAGCATAAATGCTTCACAGCTCCAGGGTCCCAGGTTCGATTCCCGGCTGGGTCACTGTCTGTGTGGAGTCTGCACGTCCTCCCCCTGTGTGCGTGGGTTTCCTCCGGGTGCTCCGGTTTCCTCCCACAGTCCAAAGATGTGCGGGTTAGGTGGATTGGTCATGCTAAATTGCCCGTAGTGTTCTAATAAAAGTAAGGTTAAGGGGGGGGTTGTTGGGTTACGGGTATAGGGTGGATACGTGGGTTTGAGTAGGGTGATCATGGCTCGGCACAACATTGAGGGCCGAAGGGCCTGTTCTGTGCTGTTCTATGTTCTATGTTCTATGTGGGCCCGGTGCAGCACCTTGAACTGGATGAGACTAAGCCTCGCACATGAAGAGGAGGAGTTCACCCTCTCTAGGGCGTCCGCCCATGTCCCCTCCTCAATCTGCTCCCACAGCTCCACCTCCTACTTAGCCTTCAGCTCCTCTACCGACGCCTCCCCCACCTCCTGCATTACCTGATAGATGTCAGACACCTTCCCATCCCCGACCCACACCCCCGAAAGCACCCTATCCCTTACCCCCACGCGGGGGCAGCAAAGGGAACCCCTCCACCTGTCGCCTAGCAAACGCCTTGACCTGAAGGTACCTGAACATATTCCCCGGGGGGAGCTCAAACTTCTCCTCCAGTTCACCAAGGCTCGCGAACCGTCAATAAACAGGTCTCCCAACTTCCTAATGCCCGCCCTGTGCCACCCCAGGAACCCGCCATCCATGTTCCCTGGGACAAACCGGTGGTTCCCCCGCAGCGGGGCCTCCACCGAGCCCCCCACTTCCCCCCGTGTCGCCTCCACTACCCCCAAATTTTGAGGTGGCCGCCACCACCGGGCTCGTGGTGTACCTCGTTGGAGGGAGCGGCAACGGAGCCGTTACCAGTGCCTTCAGGCTCGTGCATCCGCAGGATGCCTTCTCCATCCTTTTCCATGCTGCCCCCTCCCTCTCCATTACCCACTTGCGTACCATCGAGACATTAGCCGCCCAATAGTACCCAGAGAGGTTGGGCAGCGCCAGCCCCCCTCTATCCCTGCCCCGCTCCAAAAAGACCCTCCTTACCCTCGGAGTCCCATGCACCCAAACAAATCCCGGAATGCTGCTGTTCACCCTCCTAAAAAAGGCCCTCGGAACGAAAATGGGGAGGCACTGAAACAAAAACAAAAACCTCGGGAGCACTGTCATTTTAACGGACTGTACTCTACCCGCCAACGACAACAGCAGCATGTCCCACCCTTTAAATTCCTTCTCCATCTGCTCCACCAACCTAGTAAAATTGAGCTTGTGCAGAGTCCCCCAGCTCCTAGCCACCTGAACCCCCAGGTACCTAAAACTCCTCACTGCCCTCTTTAGCAGGAACCTACCAATCCCCTCCTCCTGATCTCCCGGGTGTACGACAAACAGCTCACTCTTGCCCAGGTTCAATTTATATCCCGAGAAACTCCTGAACGCAGCAAGAATCTCCATCACCTCCGGCATTCCCCCCACCGGGTCTGCTACATACAACAGCAAGTCGTCCGCATACAGCGACACTCGGTGCTCCTCTCTACCTCGCACCAAACCCCTCCACCTCCTTGACTCCCTGAGAGCCATGGCAAGAGGCTCTAATGCCAGCGCAAAAATCAAGGGGGACAGGGGACATCCCTGCCTCGTCCCACGGTGGAGCCTGAAGTACTCGGACCTCCTCCCATTTGTCGCTACACTCGCCATCGGGGCCTCGTACAGCAACCTCACCCATTTAATAAACCCCACCCTAAACCTGAACCTTTCCAACACCTCCTACAAGTACCCCCACTCAACCCTGTCAAAGGCCTTCTCCGCATCCAATGCCACCACAATCTCCGCCTCTCCTTCTGCCGCCGGCATCATTATCACATTTAGCAGTCTTTGCACGTTAGTGTTCAGCTGCCTCCCCTTCACAAAACCCGTCTGATCTTCATGTATCACCCCCGGCACACAGTCCTCTATTCTAGTGGCCAAGATCTTCGCCAGCAACTTGGCGTCTACATTCAGCAGTGAAATTGGCCTGTATGAACCGCACTGCAAGGGGTCCTTATCACACTCCAGGATCAGGGAGATTAGTGCCCGAGACAACGTCGTGGGCAGAACACCCCCCTCCCATGTCTCGTTAAAGGTCCTGACCAACAGGGGGCCCAGCAGGTCCGCATATTTCTTATAAAATTCAACCGGGAACCCATCCGGTCCTGGCGCCTTCCCCGACTGCATGTGGCAAATCCCACTGACCAGCTCCTCCAACTCGATCGGCACCCCCAGTCCCTCCACCTGCTCCTCCTGCACCCTTGGAAATCGGAGCCTGTCCAAAAAATTCTCCATTCCCCCTCCCACCGCCGGCGGCTCCGACCGGTACAGTTCCCTATACCTCATTGACCTCTGCCACCTGCCGCACCACATTCCCATCTCTATCCTTCACTCCACCAATCTCTCTAGCCGCGTCCCGCTTACGTAGCTGGTGCGCCAGCATCCTGCTCGCCTTCTCTCCATACTCATAGACTGCTCCCTGCGCCTTCCTCCACTGTGTCTCCGCCTTTCTGGTGGTCAATAAATCAAACTTGACCTGCAAGCTACGCCGCTCCCCCAGCAATCCCTCCGCTGGGGCCTCCGCGTACCTCCTATCCACACTCAACAGCTCCTCCACCAGTCTCTCCCTCCTCTCCCCCCTCTCCCTATGGGCTCGGATGGAGATCAGCTCCCCCCTAATCACCTGCCTTCAGAGCCTCCTACACCATCCCCACCTGGACCTCCCCAGTATCATTGACTTCGAGGTACCTCTCGATACATCTCCGAACCCTCCTATACACCTCCTCATCAGCAAACAACCCCACGTCCAGACGCGCGCTGGTCTCGCGCCTCCCCCATCTCCAGATCCACCCAATGCAGAGCATGGTCCGAAATCGCAATAGCCGAATATTCGGCCTCCTCCACCCTCGGGACCAGTCCCCTGCTCAGAACAAATAAATCAATGCGGGAATACACCCTGTGCACATGGGAGAAAAAGGAGTACTCCTGAGCCCTCGGCCTCCTGAACCTCCAGGGATCCACTCCTCCCGTCTAGTCCATAAACCCCCTCAATACCTTGGCCGCCGTTGGCCTCCTGCCTGTCCAGCACCGTATTGCCCCCCCCCCCCCCCCCCCCCCCCCCAATGATCAAGCCCCCCCACCTCCAGGCCAGGAATGCAGCCCAACATACGCC
Source organism: Scyliorhinus canicula (assembly GCF_902713615.1). Classification (NCBI taxonomy): domain Eukaryota; kingdom Metazoa; phylum Chordata; class Chondrichthyes; order Carcharhiniformes; family Scyliorhinidae; genus Scyliorhinus; species Scyliorhinus canicula. The sequence continues at coordinate 78,283,838 of NC_052155.1, read as the reverse complement.
TCATGAAACCAGCATCATCCCAATTTGGGATCCCACATATCTGCCGCCACTATCAGCCACAACCTCAGACGCCACCCTCTTCCCCACCAGGATCACCACCCCCCGGTTCTTCGAGTCGAGCCCTGAGTGGAAAAACTGCCCCACCCACCCCTTCCTCAGACGGACCTGGTCCGCCACCTTCAGGTGGGTCTCCTGGAGCATGGCCACGTCCGCCTTGAGCCCCTTCAGATGCAAAAACACCCGGGCCCGCTTAACCGGCCCATTCAACCCCCTCACGTTCCACGTAATCAGCCGGATCAGGGGGCACCCCACCCCCGTCGACTAGCCATAGCCCATCGACTGCTCGCCCCTGGCCATCACCCATTCGGCCCGTTTCCCACGGCGATAGAACCTCACCCCGACCCGCACCAACTCCTCCCTGGCCAATCCAGCAGAAACCCGGTATCCATCCCCCCCCCCCCCCCCCCCCCCCAAAGGCTAGGACCCCTCCTAGCCGCGACTCTCCTTCCACTGTACTCCCGTGAGCCAGCTGACTTCTGTTGACCCCGGCCGCTCCCGCTCTAACTCCGACCCCTCCCGATATGAGGTCCCCCCTCCTCCCCTGCATCAGCTCCTGGGCTCCGCTTCAGCGTGGGAAACCCGGTCTAATAACCACGCCCCTCGCCACCAGCACCACCCCCTCGTCCCGCAGCGCGGGAAACCAGAGAAAAGCCCGCGCTTTCACACTGCCCCACCCCACCAACGCAGCTCCCAAACCGCAGTCCCAACCCAACCACCAACTCCATACAAACAAAGACACAGATCAACCACAAACCCCAGTACCCCCCTTAGAACACGAAACCATAACCCACATCATCCGAAAGCGAGAGAAAAAACAAAAACAAACAGAATAACCCGTTACAGCATAAACAATGATACATGAATAGAATAGAAAAACTCCCACAGCCCCCAATCTCTAGTTCGAGTCCAGCTTTTCAGCCTGCACAAAGGCCCACGCTTCCTCCGGGGACTCAAAGTAGTGATGCCGGTCCTTGTAGGTGACCCACAGGCGCGCAGGCGGCAACATGCCGAACTTCACCTGCTTTCCGTGGAGCACCGCCTTGTCCGGTTAAACCCGGCTCTCCGCTTGGCCACCTCCGCACTCCAGTCCTGGTAGATAAGCACTACCGAATTCTCCCACTTACTACTCCTCACCTTCTTGGCCCATCGGAGAACACACTCCCGGTCACTGAACCGATGGAACCGCACCAGCACCTCCCGCGGGGGTTCATTAGCCTTAGGCCGCCTGGCCAGCACTCTATGGGCCCCCTCCAGCTCCAGGGGCAGATGGAAGGATCCTGCCCCCACCAGCCAGTTCAACATCACGGCCACATAGGCCGGCAGGTCCGACCCCTCCAGCCCCTCCTCGAGGCCCAGGATCCACAGGTTCTTCCTCCGTGACCGAAGCTCCATCTCCTCAAACCAATCTTGCCACTTTTTATGAAGTGCCTCGTGTATCTCCACCTTCCCCATGAGGGCCGAAACCTCCTCCTCGCGCTCAGAGGTCTGCTGCTGCAACTCAAGTATCGCTGCACCCTGGGTTATCTGGGTCTACAGCAGCTTACTCGTCGTCACCTTCAGGGATTCCAACAACTCCCTTTTCAGCTCCGTGAAATAGCACAGAAGGGCCGCCTGCTGCTCCTCAGCCCACTGCCTCCACTCCTCAGGGGCTCCACTGGCCGCCATTTTGTCCACCTTCCCCCGCTTTTCCAGGGGAGCTGCTGCCGTTTTTCTCCTCGCCCCACTTAAAGAGTCCGAAGCATAAATCCCGGGGGGTTTTGCTCCAGACCCCTTTATCCACCGGGAATCGTCGAATCAGCGCCGTTTGGGGCACTTAAAAGAGCCCACAAGTCCTTTTAAAGCGGGAGCTGCCGAACGTGCAGCTTAGCTTCGCATAGCCGCAACCGGAAGTCCAGAGAGCATTTCTATTAAACAGTTTGCAACTTCAGTTTTGATCAGAAACAAAAATAAAAGTGTGACATCACAGGGAAGCATTAGGTTAATTAGTTGCTGCATATTGTTACTTAAGAACGGAGTCTAAATAACTGGCATATTAAGAATAAGAAGAATATTAAGTATTAACAATAAGCAATAAGTGAGTAGTCGGTGAGTTTTATTTTCTATTTTTAAGTCGGTTTTACTACCAGTAATGTGTACATAGAATATAGAAAAATACAGCACAGAACAGGCCCTTCGGCCCACGATGTTGTGCTGAACGTTTGTCCCAGATTAAGAACAAATTAATCTACACCCTATCATTCTACCGTAATCCATGTACCTATCCAATAGCCGCTTGAAGGTCCCTTATGTTTCCGATTCAACTACTTCCACAGGCAGTGCATTCCATGCCCCCACTACTCTCTGGGTAAAGAACCTACCTCTGACACTCCCCTATATCTTCCACCATTCACCATAAATTTATGTCCCCTTGTAGTGGTTTGTTCCACCCAGGGAAAGAGTCTCTGACTGTCTACTCTATCTATTCCCCTGATCATCTTATGAAGCTCTATCAAGTCGCCCCCCATCCATCTCCGTTCCAATGAGAAAAGGCCTAGCACCCTCAACCTTTCCTCATAAGACCTATCAAACATTTTTGTACAGTGGTGCCCAAATACACCCTGTTAAGGCAGTTGATACACATTAACCCAAAGTAGATAGGTGGAATAATCTAACATTTTGAATTTAACATTAGGATTTGTCATTATCGGTAACATTTGTGAGCAACAAGCTTTTTTTAGCATTAGTATGGTTTGTTACACCAGCAAGAATTACTAATAAATAGAGAAATAGCAGGGATGCTCCAATCTATAGAAACACATCCTGTGCTTTGTGGGAACTCCATAACTATTTGCGCAGGAAATGTCATCAGTCTGGACAGAGTAGAAGTATAGAAACTGTTCCAAGACGTGAAATGATCGAGAATGAGAGAGCAAAAGTGATATGAATAAAATCATTTTCATACAGTAAGTCATTAAGCTCTGGAATGCACTGGCTGAGAGTGCAGTGGAGGCAGGTTCAATCGAAGCATTCAAAAGATAATTAGACTTTCCTGAAAATGAGGAATATGCAAGGTATGAGGTGGTGGTGGTGGAATGGCACTAGGTAAATTGTTCATTTGGAGAGCTGGTGCAGCCAGGATCAGCTGAACAGTCTCCTTCTGCGCTGTGACAATTCTGTGATTCTGTATTCAGCAGCAAATTGATTAAAGATATCACTAGTGCTTACTCAGCAATACTCAGTTTAGGTTCCACCAGGACCAGTCAGCTCCCAACATCATTACAGCCTCAGTCCAAACATGGAGAAAAAAGCTAAACTCAAGAGGTGAGGTGAGAGTGAGATCAAAGCATCATTTGATCGAGTGTGGTATCAAAGAGCCCGAGAAAAACTGACGTGAAAAGGAATCATGGGGAGGGAACTCCCAACTGGTTGGAGTTGTACCTAGTACAAAGGGAGATGGTTGCGGTTGTTGGAGGTCTCAGTCCCAGGATATCATAGCACGAGTTCCTCAGGGCAGTATTCTAGGCCCAACAATCATCAGCTGCTTCATTAATGACCTCCATCAGATGGTCAGAAGTGGGCTGATAATTGTACAATGTTCAGTGCAGTTTGTAACTACTAAGATACTGAAGCAGTTTGTGTCGATATGCAGCAAGATCTGGACAACATTCATGTTCGGGCTGATAAGTAACATGTAACATTTGTGCCACACAAGTGCCAGGCAATGACCAGCTCCTAGAGATAATCTAATCATATCCCTTGTCATGCGATAGCATTACCATCGCTGAATCCCCCACTATCAACATCCCCCACTATCAACATCGTGGAGTTTTACCATTGACCAGAAACTGAACTGGACCAGCCATATAAATATCATGGCTCAAGAGATCAGAGATTGGGTATACTGTGAAAAGCAACTCGTATTCTAACTTCCCAAAGTTTGTCCACCATCAACAAGGCACAAGACAGGAGAGTGATGGGATACACTTGCCTGGATGTTGTAGGTCCAAGAACATGCATTCAGAACAAAGCAGCCTGCTAGATTGGCACCCCATCCACCACCTTAAACATTTACTCCTTCCATCACCACTGCACAGTGGCAACAGTTTGTAACATAAACAAGATGCACTCCAGCAACTCATCAGGGCTTCTTCAGCAGCACCTTCCAAACCGTTGACTTCTACCACCTAGAAGGATAAGGGCAGCAGTTGCATGGGAATTTCACCATTTGAAAATCCCTCTGCAAGCCACACACCATCCTGATCTGAAAATATATTAAGAAATGTTACAACACCAGGTTAAAGTCCAACAGGTTTGTTTCAAACACTAGCTTTCGGAGCTGGGTCAAAATCTTGGGAATTCCTCTCAAACAGCACTATGGGCATGCCTACAGCTTCCAAACTGCAGCCATTCACGTAGATGACTCCCTGCCACCTTTTCAATGGTAATTAGGGACGGGCACCAAATGCTGGCCTAGTCAGTGATGCTCAGTTCAGTTCCCGTGAAAGAATGTTAAAAAACATAATTCCCTCTAATGTTGGGGGGGGGGGGGGGGGGGGCTGACATTGGTGCATGACCTGCAACAGGGCCTTGTGGATTTATACGCCACAGCATCACTAACAATCAACTTTGCCCATTATCACTATGGCTATGTTGGCTCCTAGTTAAGAAATATCTCAATTTTAAAATTCTCTCCCTCATTTTCAAAGTTCTCGGTGGCCTCAGCATTCCCTTTCTCTGTAACCTCCTTCAACCACAAAACCCTCTAAGGGTCTGCGCTCATCTACTTCTGATCTCTTGGCCATTCTCAATTTTAATTACTCCACCACCAGTGCTCTGACTTAGCTGTTTACCTCCTAACCTCTGAAATTTTCTCCCTAAACCTTTCCAGCTCTCTACTTCTCTTTCCTCTTTAAAATGTTCCTTAAAATGTAACTCTTTGATAAGCTTTAACAGAAATGTTTGAGATCATACATGTTGTGACTAAAAGACAAAAAATGGTAATATATATCAATTGAAAGACAAAGAAAGTTGTGGATTAACAGAGAGCCCTTGTTGCAAATGAAAGCAAATGTAAATTGGTAAAGCCATAAAAAAGACCAATAAAATTTTGGGTATTGTGAGTATGTAGGGCACACAGATAATGATAAATTTGTCGTTATAAATTTGTACAAAACATTGGTTGGATCATGGTTACAGTACTATATGAGACTTTGGGCAACCCCATCATAGAAAGATAATTTAAGTCATATGAGAGCATACAGTGCAGATTCACTCGGTTGATACCAAGGATGTGAAACATTAGTTACAAGGAGACTTTAGATTCTAGGACAATTTTTTCTGAAGCAAAGGTGACTAAGAGAAGATTTAATTGAGGTCTTGAAAATCATAAAGTATTCGGATAGAGTGAGCAAGTAAAGATTATTTTCTCTGCCTGAAGAGTCAGTGACAATGTGTCATCAATTTAAAATAATGATTAAGAGAAGAGGACAGATTAGCAGACACCTATTTATTATGCACAGCATTGTTTAGCACTCTAATGAGAGCAAGTAATGGAATTAGCTATGGATTTATCCAACAAAAGGCTGAACGGCCTCCTGTGTTTTAAAGCTTTATGGCGCTGTACCCGGACCTGTTAAGTGTTTAATCTTAAATGCAGAGCCATGGAACAGTAGAATTACTGCTAATATAATTTCATTGGTATCTATTTATTTTCTTCAAGTGGGTAGTATAACATGGAAATCTCCTAACACCACAAACATCTATGTTAAGTGTAACTGCATTTAGTAATTAAGGAGAAGTAGGCAAAGAAAAGAAACAATTTTGGGTTCCTAATTTGGCACAGTAAAGTTTATTTCAAGGACTAGCTTTTTGCCCATTACTTGGTCAAATGCACCATCAAAGTTATGCCATATTACAGAAATTACAATTATTACACTGATATCAAATTCTGCAGGATTGCATTTTTGTTTTACGCCTGTGATAAAAATGTTCTCCTGATATCACAAGTTAAACAATCAAATCAATTTTGTTGATTTGAGCAGCTGCAAATCAAAGTTGAACAATTCATGCAAAGAAGTATAAAAATGTGGTGAAGTCAAAATTATTATTCTCTCATTGATGGTTCTGTTAGTGGAAGTGTTAAAAGTTTTTGCACAACCTATTTTCATTTTTATGGTAATAACAAGATTGTTGTATCTTATCTACACGTGCCTTGGTATTATTATTGTATTTGGCAAAGTCAACATCATTACAGGGCAGGAAGTGATAGTAGAACAAGTGGTCTATCGTTCACAGTTCATCACCATACTAAAATAATAAAAACCAAACTGCACAAATCCAATTTATGCATCTACTTAAATTGCATCTTGTCAGGTTTATAAATAAGATTTTGTATTTGCACTGAATCCCAAAATTCCAAAACTAAATGCAAAAAATGGTGATGATTGCCTCTTGGGAAACCAAACACTTCCTTCACAAGTCTCAGAGCTAACTCTTCTGATGGGTATTGATACACGTGTCAGATATAACTTAAGTAGATGGCACCCAGCATACTGATGATCAGTGGGACATGGTGTGCATTTATGAATCCTCCCATGGGGGAATGAGTAATGTTTTGACCAATACTCTGAAATGAATAACTGGGACATTAATTTTTGTACAAATTTCCTAAAAGTCAATGTTATAAATGTGGAACTATTTCACATAAATATTGCTGTTTACTTTCTTGAAGTTCATCGGAGCAATTCTATGCTTTTTGGAAGAATACACTTTATGCAAGAAAGATATTTGACCAGATAACTCTGAAAATTCATTAACAAAATCAACAATGAACTGAGCACCCACAAAACTGCAAAATATGATACTAGATCCAGCAGAATCTCAAATCCTGCCCCAAGATTGGTTAAATGTCAAGACTCACTATTTTTATCAAATTGTTATATCTATTTAACATACTGTAAGAGAGTCCTTCATGTTTATTTTCTTTGTTCACATTTCTTTTATTAGTTTTGGTCCATGGACCCTTAATAGGAATGTGCCTTTAAAATTATGCTTGCCAGGACCATGAGATCCTCGGTTTTGTATTTTGGAGAGGAGAAACTGGGCTCGTCAGCGCCAGGTCAGTCCTAGGAATCAGTTTTGGAGGAAGTCGGTTAGATTGGCTGATTGGAAAACAGTGGGTTGGCGAGGGAAAGGGATCTGCCTGACAACAATCAGCGATTGGTTTCTGCATGATGCTTTCTAAGAGAACTGGCCAGATGCTTCTAGACCCTCTCTCTGCTGCCGGTTGCCTGTTGTCTCAGTAGGTCTGTAGTGAATATCATTACAAGCTGAAGGAAAAGAAAATACCCAACTGGAGACCTAAACTTGAGAAAGAAACCAACTGGAAGCCATCCATCTAAATCAAAAATCTGTATCCTTTTATTTTATTATATTTTCTTTATCTCTCAACCACCCTTTTCACTCTGTATTGTTTGTCTGCAAGTGTAAATAGAGTATTGGGGGGGGGGGGGGGGGGGGGGGAGTTAGAAAGGGGGAGGATTGGGAATCAGATGGTAGATAGCCAGTTGTGTTTTTTTTGCTTATTTAATTACCGTTAATAAAATTATTGGAAAAGATTCTTAGAGTTAGGATTTACTCACATTTAGAAACAAATGGACTTATTAGTGATGGATGGACAGCATGGTTTTGTGAAGGGGAGGTCGTGCCTTTTGATCGGGTTTTCCGAGGAAGTGACAAAGGGCAGCATGGTAGTATAGTGGTTAGCACAGTTGCTTCACAGCTCCAGGATCCCAGGTTCGATTCGCGGCTTGGGTTACTGTCTGTGCGGAGTCTGCACGTTCTCCCCTTGTCTGCGTGGGTTTCCTCCAGGTGCTCCGGTTCCCTCTCACAGTCCAAAGATGTGCGGGTTAGGTGGATTGGCCATGCTAAATTGTCCTTAGTGTCCAAAAAGGTTAAGTGGGGTTTCTGGGTTACGGGGATAGGGTGGAGGTGTGGGCTTGAGTAGGGCTGTCTTTCCAAGGGCCGGTGCAGACGTGATGGGCCGAATGGCCTCCTTCAGCACTGTAAATGCTATGATTCTATGATAAATGAGGGACAGGTAGTAGATTGTGTACACATGGACTTCAGTAAAGCCTTTGACAAGGTACCTCATGGTCGACTGTTACAAAAGGTGAAGTCACATGAGATCACAGCAAGTTGGATACAGAACTGGCTTGGGCACAGAAGACTGAGGGTAGCAGTAGAAGGGTGCTTTTCTGAATGGGCGGCTGTGACTAGCGGCATTCCACAGGGATCAGTTCTGGGGCCTTTGTTGTTCGTGGTGTATATAAATGATTTGGAAGTAAATGTAGCTGATCTGATTAGTATGTTCGCAGACGACACAAAAATTGGTGGAGTTGTGGATAGTGAAGAGGATTGTCAGAGGATACCGCAGGATATAAACTGGTTAGAGTCTTGGGCGGGAAATGGCAGGTGGAGTTTAATCCGGACAAGCGTGAGGTAATGCACTTTGGAAGGTCCAATGCATGTAGGAATTACACAATAAATGGTAGAACACTTGCGAGTACTGACAGGTGAGAGATCTGGGCTGGTTTAGCTCACAAGGCTAAATCGCTGGCTTTTAAAGCAGACCAAGCAGGCCAGCAGCACGGTTCGATTCCCGTACCAGCCTCCCCGGACAGGCGCCGGAATGTGGCGACTAGGGGCTTTTCACAGTAACTTCATTGAAGCCTACTCGTGACAATAAGCGATTTTCATTCATTTCATTTTTCATATCCACTGATCACTGCAAGTGGCAACACATGTGGATAAAGTGGTCAAGAAGGCATACGGCATACTGGCCTTCATTGGTCAGGGCCTTGAATATAAAAATTGGCAAGTCATGTTGCAGCTGTATAGGACCTTAGTAAGGCCTCATTTGGAATATTGTGTACAATTCTGGTCGCCACACTACCAGAAGGATCCGGATGCTTTGGAGAGGGTACAGAAGTGGTTTACTCGGATGTTGCCTGGTATGAAAGGCATTAGCTATGAGGAGATTAGATAAACACGGTCTGTTTTCACTGGAACGACGGAGGTTGAGAGGCGACCTGATAGAGGTCTACAAGATTATGGGTGGCAAGGACAGAGTGGATAGCCAGATGCTCTTTTCGAAGGTAGAAGAGTCAAGTACTATGGACATAGGTTTAAAGTGCTTGGGGAAAAGTTTAGAACCGATGTGCGAGGCAAGTTTTTCTTATACAGAGGGTGTAAATATATGGAATGTGCTGCCTAGGGAGGTGTTGGGAGCATTAGCAGCATTTAAGGGACATCTAGACAAATATATGAATAATGTGGGAATGGAAGGATACGGACTCCGTAAGTGCAGACGGTTTTAGTTTAGGCAAATAACATGGTCGGCGCAGGCTTGGAGGGCCGAAGGGCCTGTTCCTGTGCTGCATTGTTCTTTGTTATTTGGGTTCAAATGTTACAAACCTGGGGCGGCATTCTCCCCTACCCGGCGGGGCGGGGGGTCCCGGCGTAGGGGAGTGGCGCCAACCACTGGCGCATGTGTGCTGGGGGATTCTCTTCTGCCTCCGCCATGGTGGCTGTGGCGGAAGAGAAATAGTGCCCCCACGGCACTGCCCCGCCCACCGATTGGTGGGCCCCGATCGCGGGCCTGGCCACCGTGGGGGCACCCCCCGGGGTCCGATCGTCCCGCGCGCCCCCCCCCCCCCCCCCCCGGACCCCGGGGGCCCGCTCGTGTCGCCGACACCAGAGGTGGTTCAAACCTCGGCGGCGGGAGAGGCCTCCCAGCGGCGAGACTTCGGCCCATCGCGGGCCAGAGAATCGCCGCGGGGGCTCGCCGCGGCGCAATTCCCGCCCCCGCCAATTCCCAGGTGGCAGAGAATTTCTGCCACGGCGGGGGCGGGATTTTCGGCGGACAAGGGCGATTCTCCGACCCTGCGTGGGGTCGGAGAATTTCGCCCCTGATGACTGTTGTCAATTTAACACAACCAAAGACACGGATATTTATATAAAATCTAATTTCACCTGTGTTTCGACTCCAGATCAAGTAGGGCTGGAATTGATCATGCACTAACACAGGATGTCATAACATTACTCTTCTTTAATAATTATCAATTTTCAAAAGAAACATTTGCTTCTGTCTCAAACACTCATACTGGCATTGAAATTCTGTTGCTTACTTTGACTGCTATTAAATCAATTTCACAATCATTCAGTTGGGAGATGCAAGTTGAAGTGATTAGTTCAGCACAAGCACACCAATTTGCATTCATATATTTTTATATGTTATGTCCCGTACTTCAGTTACTTGCCTTGAGAAAAACACTGGACAAGTAAAGACTGAAAAGTTAAAGTTCAGGGATGTAGAGGCAGTGCATGGTTTCTGAATACTCGTTCTTATGTGTAGAAACAACATGGCCTGACAACGTAATAACTTCAATTGCTTGAGAAAATAAACATCTATTCTTATCAAGATCAAAACTATTTTTAAAATAGCCAATAGAACGTATACATAAGAATAGCTTTAAAAAAGCTTTGAAAAAAATAACACAGCAGCCATTATATATAATGTACAGCCACACACTCATTCCTCTAGAAATCATACAAAATGCATTACAATGAATAAAGCTTGACAGAGCAATTATGTTGTGCACAGTACTTCATTAAATCTCTTTTAAAAAAAGAACCATTCTTACATCACGAGTGCAGGGCACAATATTAAAGTACGATGCCCCTCCAGGATATGCTAAAACACCTAACTTTGAGAAGTGTAAGACAGCAAGAACACAAGAATAGGAGCAGAAGTAAACCTTTTGAGCCTACTCTGCATTCAAACAATCATGGCTGATTTACCTCAAACCCACCGTAGCAAATATATTTTTATTATTAGGTATTTTGCACAGATCATTGATATTCATAGCATGATCCAAGACCACGCAATTAACCACACCATCACCGTGAATCTGTTCTCCCATTCATGGTGTGCCAAGTGAAGGAGAATTTCATGGTTCTAACTGAAGCACAGTTATCCTACCATCCAGGAATCAGGCAAAGCTGCTGGACTGAAACCGCAGATTGCTGGCCCTTCACTACATTGTATGGTATGTTGGAGCATTCTGATTGTTTCTCCGTTTTGGAATGCTAGCCTCCAACAATGAAGCAAATAAAACATTTGTTAAAACCCACCAGCTGAACTTCACCAAATGCTCCTCTCCCAATCACTTTAACAACTTCATAATCTTCTGCTTTCATCCTCAAATCCCGAACTTTACTCATTGCATCTTTGTCTGTAAAACAAAACTAAAAAGTATTAGTTCATTTTCTCTGCAATTGTGACCACGTTTTCAGTCAAGAAATGAAACTTAGCCTGACCAAAATGTCGGACAAGGCTCCCATCTGCAACAACCATCTGTCACACCAGCACTGACTGACGCCACCTTCAAAAGGTGGAGGCAGGACGAGGGGACACTGACAGTCAGGGACATATACACGGACGACAGGATCGCAACACTGGATGAACTGACAGAGAAATTTTGGCTAGCCGGGGGGAACGAGCTACGGTACCTGCAGCTCAAAAACTTCTTACGAAAGGAGACAAGGATGTACCCACAACCGCCACGACAGACACTACTGGAAGACCTACTGGACGCAAGTATCCTAGAGAAAGGGAACTGTAGCGACATGTATGCCCGACTGGTAGAAAGGGACGACACCGTACTGGACGCAACAAGAATGAAATGGGAGGACGACCTGGGGATTGAGATAGGGTGGGGACTCTGGAGCGAGGCACTGCATAGGGTCAACTCCACCGCCACGTGCGCAAGGCTCAGCCTGACGCAACTAAAAGTGGTACATAGAGCCCACTTAACAAGAAACCGTATGAGTAGGTTCTTCCCGGAGGTGGAGGACAGATGTGAACGGTGCCAAAGAGGCCCGGCCAACCACGCCCACATGTTCTGGTCTTGCCCCAGACTTGTGGAGTACTGGACAGCCTTCTTTGAGGCTATGTCCAAAGTGGTGGGGGTGAGGGTGGAGCCATGCCCGATAGTGGCGGTCTTCCGGGTTTCAGACCAGCCAGATCTATTCCTGGGGAGGAGGGCGGACGCCCTTGCCTTTGCCTCCCTGATCGCCCGCCGTAGAATCCTGTTTGGCTGGCGGTCAGCAGCACCGCCCAGAGCTGTAGACTGGCTGTCCGACCTCTCGGAATCTCTCCAAATGGAGAAAATCAAATTCGCCATCCGAGGGTCAGACGACGGCTTCCACAGAACGTGGGAGCCATTCATGCAATTGTTCCGGGACCTGTTTGTGGCCAACGAACAAGAGGAAGAATAGTTGGGTGGCCAAGAATCAGGGGAAAATGGACGGGAATCGGGGGAATGTAGCCGGGAGGGGGGGGGGGGGGGGGGGGGGGGGGGGGGGGGGGCCTACGGGTTCGTTATGGGGGTTTGTTCGCATGGTTTTACGCTTATTTCTTTTTCTTGTTAATTTATTGTTTTTGTATTGGAGGGGAGGGGTTACTGTTTTTCTCTGTTGTGATAAAATTTGTTGTTGAAAACTTGAATAAAAATTATTCCAAAAAAAAAGGAAGGACAAAGCCGCAAGCGACAGTCTGATGGCAAGCTGAGGCCCAAAACCAAATTGTTAATAAATGCCTACAAACATGTGCCTCGGCCATATTGGGGAATGTAAAATATGTATGCCGGTTAAAGGGGGCGGCCACAGTTGTTATTATGAAGATGCTTACCTGTAAATATACATGTTAATTTTGGCATGTTTTTTTTTCTAATAATTTGTAATTTGTTGGATATAAAATATGAAAACTCAATAAAAAACATTTCCAAAAAAAAAAGAAATGAAACTTAGTCGTGGGCGCATTTTGAATGCTGGTATGGATCATAACGGCACCCACATTGCGCCAGCACACTTCTGATATGAAGCAAATCATATACCAGTTTAGTGAAACTTTTAGCACACAGTTAACGTGCACTAGAAACATGCAGAGCAGGCAGATAATGTCAACACTGCATGCTGATTGACGTCATGATACCACAGCTGCTATTTAGGAACTCCACGCTCCAGTTGAAGCCCTCTCTTAAGTTTACAACACTGAACACATGTTAAGCATCACCAAGGACCTCTCACCAGCGCTATTTAAAGATATCATCAAGTACTTCCAGATTAGTTGATGCTGGATTTCTCCTGGCTGCTGCTACAATTCTATTTGTCTTTGGGAGCTTTCCACTGCTGTTCCAAGTTGCAAATGTCTACAAGGAAAGGTGTGCCAGGTGCTCAGTTCCTTTTGTTGATTTCAATATCTGCACAAACCAGTTAATTTCCAGACTTGGGTGGGCTTGTAGTCCTTCCTCTTAGACATGAGCACTACTGGGAGAATACCAGTGGTCACAGAGAGCAGGACATGTTGTAAAGGAGGAGGTGACAGAAAAGGGCTCTCAGTGGAAGGCAATATCTGTTCAGGGAGCAATTTTCCTATTTGAAGCTCAGCAAGAAATAGCGCAAGATAAATCAGCACTTCATTAAAGAAGTCCTTACTGAAATCTACCAACTGCTGCAGCCACAGCTACAACCTAATAAGTGCAGGGCACGGGCTACTTTGCCAGAAGCTGGCAAGCTTACTGTCATGACACATTTCTTATTTTTGGCTCCTTTCAGGCTGGAGTTGAAGATATTAGCAACAAACACCATGCACACTGTTGAATAAACAAGATCATTGAGACTCTATTTAAAGAAAGCCCATGTAATTTTCTTTTCCTCATGTCACAGACAAGCAGGTAGTCAACATAAAGAGTTTAATTGAATGCAAGGTTTCCACATGGTTCAGTGTCATGGAATGTATGCATAAAACTGCCATGCAAAAAACCTGAAAGGGCTTCCACCCTTTCAAATGCCCAGCTGGTGTGAGCTCAATGCCTGTTATTCTGGCAGCAATCACATCCGCGCCACACAAGTGCAGGCCATGATGATCTCCAACAAGAAAGAATCTAACTATCGCCCCATGAGATTCAATGGCAGTACCATCACTGAATCCCCCACTATCAATATTCTGGGGGTTACCATTGACCAGAAATTGAACTGGACTAGCCATATAAATACTGTGGTTACAAGAGAAGGTTAGAGGCTGGGAATCCTCACTTCCTGACTCCACAAAAACTGTTCACAATCGACAAGGCACAAGTCAGGAGTGAGATGGAATACTCTCCACCTGCCTGGATGAATGCAGCTCCAACAGTACAAGAGGTTTCCATGCTGTTTTTTCAACCTGCTGCGTCATTCTGCCGAGAAATGGAAAAATTCCTCCCAAAGTGTAAATATAAAAAGTGCTTTCCTAGTAAAAAGATGTGGCTAGCAATACATCGCAGAGATCAGTGTTAAGTGCTCTCTTACTTAGCATATATGATTTTGACTTGGGAATTGAAGAAACAACATTTAAATGTAAAAAATGTAAAAATAATGCATTTTTGGAAGCAGGTAAATGGAAATGAATGATAACTTAAACAGTAAGTACCCTCGTATACACAGTTCAATTGCTTAATGATCCATTAAGATTAAATTCATTTTCATCGGACTGTGGGAGGAAACTGGAGCACCCGGAGGAAACCCACGCACACACGGGGAGGATGTGCAGACTCCGCACAGACAGTGACCCAAGCCAGAATCAAACCTGGGACCCTGGAGCTGTGAAGCAATTGTGCTATCCACAATGCTGCCCAGATTTATGTCCAGTCATAAAAGTGAATGTTCTAATTTCTCACTGGCTGAGAACTTAATTGCATGATTTGTTAATGCATGCCAAAAGGCTTCCTTACAATGTCCATCGGGTAGCTTGACCCGCCTTTAAAGTCCCAAGAGCTGAATTGTAAACGTTCTTCCCGTCATCAGGAAATTGATTTTTGACCTGTCAAATAATTTCTGCCACCCATCAAGCTTGCAGCTGCTGACTAGAACCAAACATGTTGCCCTCTGATTCTGCCACTTTCCAAAGCCTAGGGAATCCAGAAAAAAAGATATGATATTCCCAGTAAGCGAAACACAATGATAAAAAGTCGCACATAGAACCCCCATAGTACAGAAGGAGGCCAGACAGCCCATCAGCTCCACACCAATCCTCTGAAAGCGCACGACAGGTAGGCCCACTCCCAGCCCTATCCCCATAGCCACACTTAACCTTTGGACACCAAGAGGAAATTTAGCATGGCCAATAAACCTAACCTGCACATCTTCAGGCTACATTATATAACACTGGGCATGTGAAAGTAACACTCTGGTTCCTAGGGCGAGGTTACACGAGTGTTTTTTTTGTGCTAACACATGTACAAAACAGGAAACGTCCTGACTCTCCAGGAGTGGATTTGGGGCTACCCAAATAATGCACTGGGGAATCCCTCCAGAATTACAATTGACAATTTTGCTGCACTGGGATCCATCCAACAAAGTGATTGAATCGCTAACTTCGGATGCTTCTGCCGGCTTACACAATAGTTACTGTGAAGGAGTTAGAAGAAATAAACCACTTTTTTGCGTAACTATTTTAAACACCTAGACTGAACCCCATACGAACATCTCTACCTGCCCGTGTCAATTTCACTGGACCCTTGAAATCCACCCTAACTTCCAGGAGCCAATGTAGTAAACAAGGGGATATTGCCTCCCTGAGCTCGCCAGTGTTGCGCTGCATTGAGATCTTCAGGGTCTCTTATGTTAAGGGCCCAGGCAGATTCAGCCAGTGGAGGTTTCAATAAAGTTTCCCAGAGCAGGTTAAGTGCACTTTAAACTCTGGTAATTTCAGCAGGACATCACTTTACATAGCTGGGTGGATGTTATGGCTAATCACTGAGCCAGTTCAGTCAGAGGTGGTATTACTGTGCTACACTGACAGTGGGATCCCCATTCCAGATCAAATGAGAGGGAAGGTCACTGATGCAACAGCTGAAGATATGGACATAAAATCTCAAGAAAATAGGAGCTAGAGTAGATAACTCAGCTCTTTTAGCCTGTTCCACTGCCAGGTAACAAGATCATATTTGACTTTCTGCCTCACCGAGCTTTTTGGATGACCCTGAAAATCCCTTAATTCTCTTAGCACCTCTGCCTTGAATATACTAAACAACTGAGCATTCCTCACTCTCTGGGGTAGAGAATTTCAAAGATTCACAACCCTTTTAGTGAAGTAATTTCCCTCCATCTCTTCCCTAAATGGCCAAACACTTATTGTAAAACTATGTCCCTGTTTGACATGTTTGTCAATTTTCATCTGAAGTATTATGTCCTGTTTTGGTCCTCAAAAGAAACAATATACTTGGTATTGGAAATGATCCAATGATAGTTCACCATGAATAATAACTGGGGTGGAAAGACATGGAAAACTTGGATTATTCTCCTTCGAGACAAGACAGCCAGGTGGTGATCAAATAGATGTGTTTATAATGACAAAGGGAATTGACAGGGATAACAGGAAACAATACTTTATTTTCATAGAAGAATTGAGCAAAAAGAGTTAATAAGCTTTAAATCAGAACTAACTTGGTTAAAAGCAAAGCCAAAAATGAAATTCTTGACATGGAGGGTTGAGAGGAATGCAATACCATGGATGTGGAATGAGTGAGGTGCTTATGAGAGATAGGTAAGCCCTTGGGAAATAAAAGTACAGAGGATGAGGGGAAATATTGGGGAATTGGAATTTAAAAGATAAATAGCAACCAGTGCAAACAAAATAGCAGAGCAGGCTCAATGAGCTAAAAGGCTTATCACCATTCCTATGTTCTTACAAAATCTCATTACAATTATGTTCCAAAGCAATCATTACCAATTGAAACCACAGTTTTCGGTTAAAATGTCCAGGAGTGAGGGCCCAGCAGTCTTTTTTCACTGCTCTCTTGCCTATTCTTTCCTCTGTCTCTTGTTATATCGCAGGTGGCACCTGCTTTATTGAAGCAACCTTGTGTGTGTGGAGTTTGCACATTCTCCCTGTGTCTGTGTGGGTCTCACCCCCACAACCCAAAGATGTGCAGGGTAGATGGATTGACCACGCTAAATTGCCCCTGAATTGGTAAAATTTAAAAAAAATAATCTGGTCCCATATGTTAAAACAACTTTTCAGAGTTGTCTTTATTAAGATTGTCTTAGCCTGGCCTGATGTTTATCCTGAATTATTGCCAACACTTCTACCTAAATATATTATTGAACTTCACAGTAATTATTGATGGGTGACTTGGTGGACCATTTTATAGGGCTTTGAGAGCCAAGCATGTAGCATGGGACTGGTTACGTTGATTTTGTATTCATTCAAGGGGTGAGGACTTTGCTGGCTAGGCCAGCACTTATTGCATATTGCTGAGCTGTCTTCTTGAGTGCTGTATTTGGTCAAGAGTGGCGAGCTCCCTTTCATAAAACCATAGCATTCCTACAGTGCAGAGGGCGGCGATCTGGCTCATCAGGTCTGCACTGGCCCTCTGAAAGAGCACCCTCCCCAGCTCATACTACCCCGTAACCCCACCTACGGCCAATTTAGCATCCTAACCTGTACATCATTGGACTGTGGGACGAAACCGGAGTACCCAGAGGAAACCCACGCAGACACGGGGAGAAAGTGTAAAGTCCACACAGACAGTCACCCGAGGTCAAAATTGAACCTGGGTCCCTGGCACTGTGAGGCGCTCACCGTGCCACCTCTTTCTGTGTTTCATGCTTATTTCTATATTATTGAATTATTTACAATTTACATCATTGAGTTAGATGCACAGTAGCCAAATTTGCAGATGACACAAAGATAGGTAGGAAATCAAGTTGGAAAGAGGACGCAGAGCTTCGAGACGGATATAGATAATTAAATGAGTAGGCAAAAATTTGGAGGATGGAGTATAATATGAGAATATATGAACTTGTTCACTTTTGCAGTAAGATAAAAAAAGCAGCATATTATTTGAAATGAGAGACTACGGAAAGATCTAGCTGTCCTGGTACACGAGTCACAAAACATTGGTCGCGATTCTCCGCTCCCGCGCAACATCAGGAAGGCCGTTGTGAACTCGGCCGAGTTTCACGACGGCCTCGGAGGCCACTCCTCGCACCCTATTCACCCTCACCCCTCAGGGGACTAGGAGTGGCGTTCCGTAAATCTTGGCCGCCGGGCCTTGACGCTTGCGTCAAGGCGGCGCGCTGAGAATGACGTGACGGGGACGCCTAAGTGACGTCAACCGCGCATGCGCGGTTGCCGTCTTCCCCTCCGCTGCCCCGCAAGACGTTGCGGCTTGATCTTGCTGGGCGGCGGAGGGGAAAGTGTGCATCCCTTGGAGACGCCGGCCCGACGATCGGTGGGCACCGATCGCGGGCCAGTCCCCTCCCGAGCACAGCCGTGGTGCTCACTCCCCTCTCCGCCCCCCACAAGCCACAAATCAACCCTTGGCGCCATGTTCACGACAGCAGTGACCAGGTGTGGTTGCCGCCGGCGTGAACAGGTCGGGAACGTCAGACCGCTCGCCACTTGCGGGCCGGAGAATCGCTGGTCGTCGTGAAAAACGGCGAGCGGCGATTCTCCGAGCGGGGGGGTGGGAAAATCGCTGGGGGTGCCAGTGAGGCGTGTCGTGAGTCCCCCGGCACTCCCGTGATTCTCCCACCCAGCGTGGGGAGTGGAGAATCGCACCCATTAGTCCACAGGTACAGCAAGTGATTAGGAAGGCAAATGGAATGTTGTTGTTTAAACCAAGAGGAAGTGATTGCGCTGATAGGCCTGAGGCTTAAGGTGGAAGATCTGGAGAACAGTCAGGTTAGGGGGGTTGCTGGAGGGATTGGAGGGCTCAATGTTGACCCAATACTTTGCAGAGATGTTTTCTCAATTGGTTGATGGGGATGCAGGTGTTTCGCCATCTGGAATTGGACAGAGCTCACCAGGTGCTCAGGCAAAAATCAAGGGCAAATGAGCCACCACGAGCGGTGATTAACACTCCATAATTACCACCGGAAGGGGCGAGTCTTGGAGTAGGCGACGAAGATTCGGAATATAGACTGGGTCGGGCAAGCGGTGCAGATACACCAAGACATTGGGACTGAGCTGGTGAAGAGGTTGGCGGCCTTCAACAGGGTGTTTTCTGGAGCAAGAGCTTGCAATTTGGGGTGGTGTACTCGGCGGGGTTGCCGATCACTTTTTGATATGCCGGAGCAGGCTGAGGCCTTCATCAGAAAGAAGTTGGGGCCGCTGTGAAATGGACTGTTTGGGACTTTGGATATGAAGGGGTGATGCATGTGTTCTGCATTTGCACCTTTGTGGGTTATGTGTTTAGGGCGTGTTTGGAGGAGGTGGGGGGGGTTAATGAAATTAAGGGAAAGGTCCTGTGTGTTTTGGAGGCGAACAAAGAACAAAGAAAAGTACAGCACAGGAACAGGCCCTTCGGCCGTCCAAGCCTGTGCCGGCCATTCTGCTCGTCTAAACTAAACTCTTCTACACCTCCTGGGTCCGTATCTCTCCATTGCCATCCTATTTATGTATTTGTCAAGATGCCCCTTAAATGTCACTATCGTCGCTGCTTCCACCACCCCCACCGGCAACGAGTTCCAGGCACCCACTGCCCTGTGTGTAAAAAACCTGCCTCATACATCCCCCCTAAACTTTGACCCTCACACCTTAAACCTATGCCCCCTCGTAATTGATCCCTCTACCCTGGGAAAAAGCCTCTGACGATCCATTCTGTCTATGCCTCTCATAATTTTGTAGACCTCTATCAGGTCGCCCCTCAACCTCCGTTGTTCCAGTGAGAGCAAACTGAGTTTATTCAACCGCTCCTCATAGCTAATGCCCTCCATACCAGGCAACATCCTGGTAAATCTCTTCTGCATCCTCTCTAAAGCCTCCACATCCTTCTGGGAGTGTGGCGACCAGAATTGAGCACTATACTCCAAGTGTGGCCTAACTAAGGTTCTATACAGCTGCAACATGACTTGCCAATTCTTATACTCAATGCCCCAGCCAAAGAAGGCAAGCATGCAGTATGCCTTCTCGACTAACTTCTCCACCTGTGTTTCCCCTTTCAGTGAGCTGTGGACCTGTACGCCTAGATCTCTCTGACTGTCAATACTCTTAAGGTTTCTACCATTCACTGTATATTCCCTACCTGCATTAGACCTTCCAAAATGCATTACCTCACATTTGTCCGGATTAAACTTCATCTGCCATCTCTTCACCCAAGTCTCCAAACGATCTAAATCCTGCTGTATCCTCTGACAGTCCTCATCGCTATCCGCAATTCCATCAACCTTTGTGTCGTCTGCAAACTTACTACAGTAGTCCCCCGTTATACCGCGCTCCGCAATACCGCGGTTCGCGATATACCGCGGGGGGGCTGATGGACCCCAACTGTCAGTTGTGTCAATTTCAGCGGCCGGCTCTGGAGAGGGAAGCTGCTCTCACTGAAATAATCAGCCGGCCGCTGAAATTGACACTGCCGGCTGCTCTCCCCCTCCAATCCAACTTTTAAGTTTTAATGTTTCTGATTGGAGGGAGAGAGCAGCCGGCAGTGTCAATTTCAGCGGCCAGCTGATTGTTTCAGTGAGAGAGCAGCTTCCCTCTCCGGATCAAAGTGAGCCGGCCGCTGAAATTGACACTGCCGGCTGCTCTCTCCCTCCAATCAGAAACATTAAAACTTAAAAGTTGGATTGGAGGGAGAGAGCAGCGGGCAGTGTCAATTTCAGCGGCCGGCTCACTTTGATCCAGAGAGGGAAGCTGCTCTCTCACTGAAACAATCAGCTGGCCGCTGAAATTGACACTGCCGAGGGGGGGGCGGGTGTTGGGGGGGGAGAGGAGGGGGGGCGGGTGTTGGGGGGGGGGAGAGGAGGGGGGGCGGGTGTTGGGGGGGGGGAGAGGGGGGGGCGGGTGTTGGGGGGGGAGAGGAGGGGGGGCGGGTGTTGGGGGGAGAGGAGGGGGGGCGGGTGTTGGGGGGGAGAGGAGGGGGGGCGGGTGTTGGGGGGGAGAGGAGGGGGGGCGGGTGTTGGGGGGAGGAGGGGGGGCGGGTGTTGGGGGGGAGAGGAGGGGGGGGCGGGTGTTGGGGGGGGAGAGGAGGGGGGGCGGGTGTTGGGTGGGAGAGGAGGGGGGGCGGGTGTTGGGGGGGGGAGGAGGGGGGGCGGGGGGTGGGGGGGAGAGGAGGGGGGGCGGGTGTTGGGGGGGAGAGGAGGGGGGGCGGGGGTTGGGGGGGAGAGGAGGGGGGGCGGGTGTTGGGGGGGGAGAGGAGGGGGGGCGGGTGTTGGGGGGGGGAGAGGAAGAGGGGCGGGTGTGGGGGGACCCCCCCTGCGGGTGTGGGGGAGACCCCCCTGCGGGTGTGGGGGAGACCCCCCTGCGGGTGTGGGGGAGACCCCCCTGCGGGTGTGGGGGAGACCCCCCTGCGGGTGTTGGGGGAGAGAGGAGGGCCCTGCGGGTGTTGGGGGACGGGGGAGGAGAGGGGGGGAGGGGGCGAGCCGCAGGGTGTGAGGTGGGTGGGGTGGGGAGGGGAGAGGAGGAGACAGAGCCCAGTGGGTGTTGGGGGAGAGGGGGCGAGCCGGAGGGTGTGGGGGGGAGAGGGGTCTAGTTGGAGGATGTGGAGGCGAACCGGAGGGTGTGGGGGGAGAGGGGGCGAGCCGGAGGGTGTGGGGGGAGAGGGGGCGAGCCGGAGGGTGTTGGGGGGGGAGAGGGGGCGAGCCGGAGGGTGTGGGGGGAGAGGGGTCTAGTTGGAGGATGTGGGGGGAGAGGGGGCAAGCCGGAGGGAAAAAAAAAGAAATTGACACTGCCGGCTGCTCTCTCCCTCCAATCAGAAACATTAAAACTTAAAAGTTGGATTGGAGGGAGAGAGCAGCCGGCAGTGTCAATTTCAGCGGCCGGCTGATTATTTCACTGAGAGCAGCTTCTCTCCGGATCAAAGTGAGCCGGCCGCTGAAATTGACACTGTTTTAATTGGATCCACGATGGGGGTTTTAAATTTATTTAAAAATCTATGCTAGCGCTTCCCATTGTGAGTCTACGGGGGTCTGACCTCTCCCCCCGCCCCCCGTAGACTCACAATGGGAAGCGCTAGCATAGATTTTTAAATAAATTTAAAACCCCCATCGTGGATATCCGCGGCTCGGTTACAACGCGGGTGGGGGTCTTGGACCCCAACACCCGCGTTATAAAGGGGGACTACTGTAATCAGACCAGTTACATTTTCCTCCAAATCATTTATATATACTACGAACAGCAAAGGTCCCAGCACTGATCCCTGCGGAACACCACTAGTCACAGCCCTCCAATCAGCAAAGCACCCTTCCATTGCTACTCTCTGCCTTCTATGACCTTGTTAATGAGGGTGGGATTAGGGCATGTTAGTGGGGAGTTTGGGCCAGAAGGGACAGGATTGCTGTTGCTGCTACTGGAGTATCGGAGGAGGGCCTTGGTTGAGAACCACTTTGCTAGCAATGAGGAGAGGGGAGGTTAGCAAACGGGAGTGGAGTGTGGAGAGAGTCGGTGTCCTGTTTAGGTGGGTTACAATGGGCCTAGTTGTTTGTATGGCTGGTGGAGAGATGTGGTGGATGGGGTGGGGGACTGTGGCACCAGGCACCTAGGGGTGGGACCAGTGGCCATCTTTGGTGGGCCTGAGAGCCGGGAATTAAATCACGTGCCAATGACTGAATCGAGGAGGAAGGGGGCGAGACTGAATCGAGGAGAGGGGGTTGCGTAAAGAGGGCAAGAGTTTTTCCCATTTGAAAGGTTTGGGTGTTGATCTGGTGCTTCTGCAGGAGACTCACCTTCAGGTGAGGGACCAGGTCAGATTGCCGAAAACGTGGATATACCGGTTTTTCATTCGGGGTTTGACAGTAGGTCAAGGGCGATCTTGCAGAATAAGAGGGTTTGGTTTCAGGTGGGGACAGTGGTGGCGGGCCACAGTTTGATGGCTACAGGCACACTGAAGGGGACGGCAGTGGTGTTAGTGAACGTGTATGCTCCAAATTGGGATGATGTTAAGTTTATGGAGCGGCTGTTAACTGCCATTTTGGGCTAGACACATACCAGCTGATTTTAGGGGGAGATTTTAACTGCTTGAGATCCAAAATTGGACCACTCGAGGTCAAGGTCACTTTCGCTTTCGGGGATGCAAAAGTTGTTGGCAGCATTCATGGACGAGGCAGGAGAGGTGGATCCCTGGCAGTTTGTGAATCCAGGGAATAGGGGTCGGGATTCTCCGAGCCTCTTCCTGAAAATCCTCCACTACCGATCGCGATTTCGGCACGGGGGCAGAGAATAGGAGTTGACGCTGAAAACCGGCACGATGAAGCTCCTGCGATTCTCCAGTCCCGTTGTCCCGAATGATATTGACAGAGGCCTCCCCGCCAGCGATTCACTGATGAAAACTGGCCAAGTTGCTGATGATGTAGTTCTAACCACGTTTTGCTTGTCGAGAAGGGTCATCGGAGGCTGCAAACTCAGTCCGCGGCTGCCCTGGTGAGGGGCGGGGAAATCATTCGGGGGGGGGGCGCCAGGGACAGCCGGGCTAGTGATCAGAGGCCACCGATCCATGGGCGCACGCGATCTCGGGGGAGTCTATATTTTCGGGGCCGCTCCGCATTGTGAGTCCGCCATGTTGTGCAGGGCGGCCGCCGAAGGCTGCTGCCGTGCACATGCCGGACTCCCGACTGGAAGTGCAGGGCCCCGTATCATCAGGCAGAACTCCGGGGTACTCCCAAAACCTGCTATCCCCCTTCAGGTAGGAGAATCACTCCGGACATTCTTCCAGAAAGTCCAGAGTGAAATGCTCGCATTTTGACGCTGGAGTGGGGACATTATTGGAGAATTCCGCCCAAGGAGTTTTTGTTTTTTCCCCCGGTGCATAAGGTGTGCTCAACTTTCCTCAGGTAGTGGAGGATTAGCAGGAAGAATTGGAAGCGCCATTGGAGACGGCCGCACAATTTTGGGAAGATGCAGTCTGGAAAAGCACCCGGGTCAGATGGGTTCCCGGTAGAATTTTATTACAGGTTTGTGGATCAGCTGGCCTCATTGATGCTAGGGTTGTATAATTATTCACTGTCACCGAGCTCCCTTCCAAATATGCTGAAGAAGGATAAGAATACCATGGCATCTGGGTCGTATAGGCCGATTTCTCTGCTGAATATGGTAGGAAAACTTCTAGCTAATGTTTTGTTGTTAAGGTTAGAGTCATGCCTCCTGCAGGTTGTGGGAGAGGACCAAACAGGCTTTGTAAATAGCAGGAAGTTATCATCTAATGTGAGGCAGTTACTCAATGTGGTTCTTGCTGGCGGTGGGGCCAGAGCTAGAGCCAGAAATAATTGTGTAGTTGGACGTGGAAAAGCTTTTGATAGGTGTGGTGAATGTAATATATGTGTATATATGATAATTCACACTGTCTTTGTAAAGCGCTGTGGCGCTCGTGAACACATAGCGAGCGTAAACTTCATTAATAGGCCTTACATCAATTTAATCGACTTAAGAACAGTAAAGATCGATTATGGAATAGGCCCTCAAGCCTGGACGACTGGAACTTGACCCCCAGGATGCAGAGGCTAAAGAAATCTTCTCCCACTGGATCCGGTGCTTCAAGGCCCACCTGGCAGAAGCGAGCACAGCCGAAACGACAGAGGACCAGAAGCTAAGTCTACTGCACGCGAGGGTGAGCCACAGAATCTCTACGCAACTAAACTCGGCCAGTTCATATACTGCGGCGCTAGCAGTTCTCGATAAAATTCATGTAAGGCCTATTAATTAAGTTTACACTCGCCATGTGTTCACGACTCGCCGCCAGCAGCCTACAGAATCACTCGCCGAATTCCTAAGGGAACTCAATAATTTGTCCAATGACTGTAATTACCAAGCGGTTACCGTGGCTGAACACAGGGAGCTGGCAGTACGCGATGTTTTTGTAGCGGGCCTCAGGTCTAACTATGTGCGCCAACGACTGCTGGAAAAGGGGGCCCAGGACTTAGAAACGACTGTGGAAGCTGCTACCACGATGGAGGTCTCTTTCCGCAACCTTAACTCGTTTCCCGCGGGCCCCCGACCAGCGACTCCACCAGGCCTGCGCTACGCGGCCGCCCAGCCACCATGCTGCCCCAGTCAGCCACTATGCTGCTCCAGCCAGCCACTATGCTGCTCCAGCCTGCCATTTCTGCGGCCAGAACCAGCACCCGTGGCAGCACTGCGCGGCCCGCAACGCGACCTGCAGCAGCTGCGGGCGAAAAGGCCATTACGCAAGAGTGTGCCTCGCTAAAAGGGCCCCAGTTTCCAACTCCCCAGCAACTCGAAGTAATCACTCCCCTCACTCGCAGGCCCGCGGGGCCCGAAACGCTGCGGCCTTGCTCCGACTCCGCCCCCTCCAGCCATGTGCGATTCATGGGGGCCGCCATCTTGAAAAACATCCACCACGCGGCCGGCCACGTGCGACTCATGGGGGCCGCCATCTTGGACACCATCTTCCTCGCCGCCCGCCACGTGCGATCCACGGGCCCGATCGGCATCTCCACGCTCGGACAACTCTGCAGAAGAATTCTAATTCGACTATGAACTCAGAGGGCAGTCATCACGGGGCCACTCCAGCACAGCTGATCGAGCCACCGACGACCCGCAACTCAGCGCAGTCACCCTGGACCAATCACGACCAAAGAATCTACGAAACTCGATGGCAGAGGTCCATATCAACGGGTACAAAACGCCATGCCTCTTCGACTCCGGCAGCTTACATCCAGACCTGGTAAGACGCTGTTCGCTCCCCGTTTTCCCCGTGCAGCAAACTATCTCGCTCGTTTCAGGCTCCCCCTCGGTCCAGATCCAGGGGCGCACCGCCGCGACACTCACAATCCGAGACACTTGCTACTCGAAATTCAAACTCTACGTTTTGCCCGAACTCTGCGCGCCACTCTTATTAGGCCTAGACTTCCAATGCAACCTCAAGAGCCTCACCCTCAGCTTCGGAGGGCCCCTGCCCCCACTCACGATCTGCAGCCTTGCTACGCTGCGAATCCCCCCCCTCCATTCTTCGCCAATCTCACAAAGGACTGTAAACCCGTAGCCACTCGTAGCAGGCGGTATAGCCTGCAGGATAGGGTATTTATCAGAGCAGAGGTCCGAAGGCTACTCAGTGAGGGGGTTATAGAGGCCAGCAATAGTCCCTGGAGAGCTCAGGTGGTGGTCGTTAAGACCGGGGAAAAATTCCGTATGGTGGTCGACTACAGTCAGACCATAAATAGATTTACGCTCCTCGACGCGTATCCCCTCCCCAGGATTGCAGACATGGTAAACCAGATCGCCCAGTACCGGCTCTTTTCCACGGTGGATCTGAAGTCTGCATACCACCAGCTCCCAATCCGCCCGGAGGACCGCCACTACATGGCATTCAAGGCCGATGGCCGCCTCTTCCATTTCCTCCGAGTCCCTTTCGGCGTCACTAATGGGGTCTCGGTGTTCCAACGAGCAATGGACCGAATGGTGGACCAGTACGGGCTGCGGGCCACGTTTCCGTACTTGGACAATGTCACCATCTGCGGCTATGACCAGCAGGACCACGACGCCAACCTCCACCGTTTTCTCCAGATGGCACAGAAACTGAATCTCACGTACAAGGAGAAATGCGTTTTCCGCACAACCAGACTAGCCATCCTCGGCTATGTCATGGAAAACGAAGTCCTGGGCCCAGACCCGGACCGTATGCGCCCCCTCTTTGAACTCCCCCTCCCCCATTGCCCCAAGGCCCTCAAACGGTGCTTGGGCTTCTTTTCCTACTATGCCCAGTGGGTCCCTCAATATGCGGACAAAGCCCGCCCACTCTTTTGGGCCACACGTTTTCCCCTGTCAGCCGAGGCACGCCAGGCCTTCGACGGCATCAAGGAGGACATCGCCAAAGCGGTCATGCGGGCGGTGGATGAATCCACCCCATTTCAGGTAGAGAGCGATGCCTCAGAGGTAGCTCTTGCAGCCACGTTAAACCAGGCAGGGAGACCAGTTGCATTTTTCTCCCGTACCCTCTCCGCTTCAGAACTCCGACACTCTTCAGTCGAGAAAGAAGCACAAGCCATTGTGGAGGCTATCCGTCACTGGAGGCACTACCTCGCAGGTAGGAGGTTCACCCTCATCACCGACCAAAGGTCGGTTGCCTTCATGATCGACAACTCGCAAAGGGGCAAAATTAAAAACGACAAAATTCTGAGGTGGAGGATCGAACTCTCCACCTACAATTACAATATCAAATATCGACCCGGGAAGCTCAACGAGCCTCCGGATGCCCTATCCCGCGGGACATGCGCCAGCGCGCCAATTGACCGATTAAAAGTCATCCACAATGACCTCTGCCACCCGGGGGTCACCCGGTTCGCCCACTACATCAGGGCCCAAAACCTGCCTTTCTCCGAGGAGGTAAAAGTGGTCACCAGGGACTGCCCGATCTGTGCGGAGTGCAAACCGCACTTCTATAGACCAGACAGGGCCCACCTGGTCAAGGCTTCTAGGCCCTTTGAATGCCTCGCGATTGATTTCAAAGGGCCACTCCCCTCAACTAACAAGAATGTTTACTTTTTAAACGTCGTAGACGAGTTCTCCCGCTTCCCATTCGCTATCCCGTGCCCCGACATGACCTCCCACACAGTCATTACGGCCCTGCATAGCATCTTCACCCTGTTTGGTTTCCCCAGCTATGTACACAGCGACCGGGGTTCGTCCTTCATGAGCAACGAGCTGCGTCAGTACCTGCTCGACAAGGGCATTGCCTCGAGCAGGACTACCAGCTACAACCCCAGGGGGAACGGGCAGGTGGAAAGGGAGAACGCGACGGTCTGAAAGACTGTCCTACTGACCCTCCGGTCTAGAAAGCTCCAAGTCTCCCAGTGGCAGGAAGTCCTCCCAGACGCACTCCACGCTATTAGGTCCCTTTTGTGCACGGCGACCAACCAGACCCCTCACGAGAGGCTCTTCATTTTTTCCAGGGGCACTACCACGGGGGTCTCACTTCCGGCATGGCTGAGGACGCCGGGCCTTCTGAGGAAACACGTCAGGGCGCACAAAAGGACCCCTTGTTGAAAAGGTGCGCCTGCTCCACTCCAACCCCCAGTACGTATTCGTTGAGTTCCCTGACGGCCGTCAGGACACGGTATCCCTCCGGGATCTGGCACCCGCCGGATCCAGCGCCCCCTCTACCCCCACAGAAGGACCTCTCACCCTACACCCCATGCTGCCGCCCCCTCGCGCTCCCGAGCCCATGAGCTCGCTCCACCAGTTCCGCGCACCCGCGCCAACCAACCCCCAGCGCCCCCAGTCGAACCAGGAGAGTATGAAGCTCGGATACAACCCTCCCTGGAGTCCGCCATCGTACCCCAGCACACAACACCCATCCAGCCACCGCAAGAGGCTGCAACCAAGGTGCTCCGCAGGTCACAGCGGACAATTCGACCACCGGACAGACTGACGTTGTAGGCCACCACCCCCGCTGGACTTGATTTTTTTGCAGAGGGTGAATGTGGTGAATGTAATATATGTGTATATATGATAATTCACACTTTCTTTGTAAAGCGCTGTGGCGCTATCCTACCACTAGGGGGAGTAGCTCTGGGAGTACTCAGGAACTTGTACTGGGCTCCACCCTTGGCTCCGCCCACGACTCCTCCCCCTAGTGCCGCTGTATAAATACCCTTGTCCAGAGTCAGCCTGAGTTCACTACAAGTTCATCAACTGGTAACAGGCTGGCTCTGAAGTAAGTCGATTAAAGCCTAGATTCATATCGGAAACACGTGTCTGGTGAATTGATGGTTCCATCAATAGGGTTGAATGGAGATACCAGTTTATGGTTCTAGAGAAGTTTGTATTTGGGCCTGGGTTTGTGCCGTGAGTGCGGTTGTTGTATGAGGCACTGTCGGCTAGGGTGCAAACTAAAACCACAAATTTGGGGCCATTTAGGCTTTATAGGGGGACCAGGCAGGGTTGTCCTATGTCCCTGTTGTTATTTGCGTTGGTGACTGAGCTATTGGCAATTGCTTTGAAGACTTTGGACAAATGGGGAGGGATTGTGAGGAGTGTGTGTGTGGTGGGAGGTGGCATGAGACTGGGCATGACTTCCCAAGCTGAACCTTTACTAGTTTGGCAAGTTGGGTGTGGACAGCCTTCCATTGTCTCTGGCGAGCTGGGTGCAGGCGACTAAGGTGAATACCTTGCCATGATTCGTGTTGTTGTTTCAATGCCTTCAGGTCTTTCTGCCTAAAGCAGTTTTTCAGGGTCTGGAGCGATGCATAACGGGGTTATGAATGGGGCGGCCACCTCGGATTCGGAGGGGGCTTTTGCAGACGGAGGGGCAGGTGGTGGGGTCTGGCGCTGCTGAACCTGTTGTTTTACTATTGGGCGGCCAAACCCTAGAAGGTATAGGGTTGGTTTGGATCGAGTCGGGGTCAAGTAAGGAGTTGTGCCTGGAGGCGTTGGTGACAGCTATGCTGCTGTTCACACCAGCAAAGCATTAATCGAACCAGTAGTAATCTCTACGCTGAAGATGTGCTGGGGTTGGGGATTTGTTTCAGCCAGGGAAAATTGATTCCACAATTGGAGGGTGGAAAGGTAAGGGCAAAAGCGGGTAAAGGACTTAATTCTGGAGGGTCAGTTTACTGATTGGGGGGGGAGCTGAGGGAGAAGGTGGGCCTTGGCGGGATGGATATGTTCAGTTACTTTCAGATGCATCATTAGGTCTGGCGAGCATTTCCGACATTTCCAGTGGCGCCGTCATCCACTTTGCTGGAGAGAGTTGTTTAATGTGCAAGATTGGAGGAAGGCAGCACGTCCGGGTTATATGGATGGATTATGGCGAAGAGCAGGTTTCGGTGGAGGAGATGAAGGCCAGGTGGGAGGAGGAGCTGGGTCCCATTTTATAGGGGGTGGTGCGGAGTAAATCTCTCCATAAGGAGAACTCTACGTCATCCTGTGCGAGGTTAAGTTTGATACAACTCATGGTGGTGTTCATAGCACATCACACCAAGGCCAGAATGAGTCGCTTTTTTGAAGGGGTTGAAGCTATGCGAGAGCGGTGCTCAAGGGGGCTGTGAACCACGCGCATATATTCTGGACCTGTCCCAGGTTGGTGGGTTTTTGTGGGCCTTTTATTACACCATATTAGCAATTTGTAATGTGAATTTCGAGCCCTGTCCATTAGTACCGATATTTGGGGTGTGAGACCAACCGGAACTGAGGGTGAGGGTGATGGCGGATGCTTTGACTTTTGATTCATCGCTGGCTCGATGATGGATCATGCTGAGGTGCAGACAGGCGGCACTGCCCAGTGCCACAGCATGACCGGGTGATGTAATGGAATTCTTGTATCTCGGGAAGGTTAGGTTCACACTGAGGGGAGTGATTGATGGGTTCTATCGACAATGGTATCCTTTATATTGGATATTAAGGATCTGGTCACTGTTCGCTGTTACTCGGGTGGGGGGTTCAATTGGGTAGTAGGGAGGTGGTTAGGGTTGGGTGGGGTTGTTTTTGGTCAGTTGGGTTTTGTTAAGGGTGCTGAGACGTGGTTTGTTGTTTTGATTGTGACTTTGTATATTTTGTATAACATGATAAAAACTAATAACAATATTTTTAACAAAAAGAACTACCCGACGTGGCATCCTGAAGGAATTAAGTTTCAATAAGTACATCAAAAATTGTGCAGTTTCTAATACCACAAATTTTGCTTTTACAAGCTTAAACATTCCAACTCTCAAAACTTGTTAAATATTAACTTTAAAATCTCCACGTTAAATTTGTCAAATGTAAAAGCCACAAACATTGGAACATTTGGGGGGGGGGGGGGGGGGGGGGGGGGGGGAGAAAGAAATTCCTCCTCATCAGGGCAGCATGATAGCACAAGTGGATAGCACTGTGGCTTCACACCACCAGGGTCCCAGGTGCGATTCCCCGCTGGATCACTGTCTGTGCGGAGTCTGTATGTTCTTCCCGTGTCTGCGTGGGTTTTCTCCGGGTTCTCCGGTTTCTTTCCACAGTCTAAAGATGTGCAGGTTAGGTGAATTGGCCATGATAAATTGCCTTAGTGACCAAAAAAGGTTAGGAGGGGTTACTGGGTTACGGGGATAGGGTGGAAGTGAGGGCTTAAGTGGGTCGGTGCCAACTCGATGGGCCGAATGGCCTCCTTCTGCACTATATGTTCTATCTCCATCGAGGAGACACCTTATTTCAAAGCAGTGCCCCATAATTCTCGATTCCCCATAAGGAGAAACATTCTCTCGAGCATCATCAAGACCCCCCAGAATTTTTGTGTTTCAATCAGACCATTCTTATTTTTCTAAACTTAAAATATATGACGCAGACCCTGAAGGAAAGAAAAAGGAAAATATGTAACTATGAAATATAAAATGATGGAAAAAGCACGGGGAAACCCAGCCAAATACTCCAACATCTAAACTTAATTCAATCAGGTCTAATTATAGAAGTTTTTGAAAATAGTTTTGATCAGTACTGACAAAATTAATTCAAATTGAGATCAACATGTATATGTTTCACCCTTCCCCTCAAATGGCTTGCTCTCAACAGCATTCCAATCACTCTTATTTTGCACCAATAACCAGCTTTGCCTCTGGAAATAGATTTTTATCCCTTGGCAAATTTTATGGAAAATAAATCTGAAAAATTCCCACAGGGATTTGCATACATATCCATGTACAATTCTAGGACTGGCTGATCCTCAGTAGTAAGTAAATTAGAAAATAACCATTTTGTCCTTTTCCAAAAATAAGTATGATCTTTTCAAAGACTTCTCAAGGTCTCAGTTTAATATGCAATAGCCAACTGTAAAATGCATCTATCGGCAACTTTTCTTACAATAAATTATTTTGTATGTGGTGGTCAAATGCTGTTGGTTCTAGTCATATTTGTACATTTAATACTAAAAACAGAAACCTATTAACTGATCATTTGTATATGTAAACAAGAATCCATTAGGTATACTTACAAAGTTAATTAAACCTAGCTAAGCACCATCAGTCATAAAGATGAAATAATAGGGTGTTGTAACTTATACTAGTATAATCAAAACAAGTTTTTTTTTTTGTTAAGTGGACTGTGCTACATGATACATGGTAAAATATCCTCCAAGTTTCAGTGTTGCAACCATCTTCCAGAAACGCAGTCATCAGCAGTTCTTTGCCAGCTCGTTCTTTAAGGAGCTGCAAAGTTAAGGGATGAAAATAGTGCACTCTTGGTTCTGACAAAGAGTAAGTAACCCAAAAGGTGAACTCTGCTTCACTATCCGCATATGGTGACAGACCTATTTCCAGCACTGTGTTTTTATTTCATATTTCCATCATCTACAGTACTTTGATCTCGACTCTAATTAACTTTATTTCCTTCTTTTTTGATTTTTTTTCTCAATCCTTAAATCTCATTGGTTAAGGAGGTGGACTGTTAGATCTGTTATTCACTCCACTGTCCTTGCCTCAGTTTGTCATTTTAGCAACATGCGGGACAAAGAATGCGGGATGAGGGTGAAGGGAAAGTCTAATTAACAGGATGCATGGCGAAATACCTTGCTCTGGCAAATAAAAAGGTTCTATGCTTTTAGGTTTCTTCCAGAAAGAAAGAAGTTATACAAATTAAACTATTCATGTTTTTCTTTTGTCAGAAAATCGCAGTAACTATAAACTTGACACTGTCTGTATAAATTCACAACTTTTACGATGTAGAAGTTTAACTACAGTGTAGTAGAACATGGGAGAATACTAATGTATAGAAAAATGGCTTCTACCATATATTAGAAATATTAGCTTTATTGAATCCAGGATTCTATTTTCTTACTTACAATTATATTCATGACCTTTGTTTCAAAATTGTTAATTTAAAATATTTCTGAATATTTGTACTTTCTACAATACTCACATCGATTTATGAAGTTGTCAATATTCTTGTTTTTCCTTAAGGCCGGGAAGTCCAAATCATAAATTAAGGCATCCAAACTATCCTGCAAGAAAAAAAAAAGTGTTTTTTTTCTAAATGACTGCAATTAGCAATTTACACGAAAACAATATTTTTTTAAGTGTTTACTTCTGGTACTTTAAGACAGGCATTACATTGAATGTTAAAAATGATTAGACTGAAGATTGAACATTGCGTGACTAATCTAAACTGATGTATTGATCAAAATAATTGTTAGGGCTCAATTTTGGCTGTGTAAAATAATCTTTGAATTGCCTGATTTTTGTCACACCAAGAAAATTGAAAACAAATGGTATTTATGCAGAATGCAATGATCATCTCCAAACAGAAGTACTGAGAAATAGGAGTACCAAATATAATTTTCCGTCCTATGGAATTAGAAAAATTCCGTTACAAAATAAAAAATTGAAAGGCTATGATAGAAATCTGATTATATAATAGCAAGTAAAATAGAAGCTAGTAAACTGAACATAGAACAATGGAGCAGGATTTTGAAATAAAAAGAGACTCAAACTTCTTCTTTGCTTAGCCTCGATACCTGTGACATGAGCAACCAGTAAATATATTTAAAGTGCGATTAAACAATTTTGGAGTTATTTCAAAGCAAGTTCCATTTCTTACATTAAATTTAGTGGAAACCAGTAGAGACCCCTTCAGCACAAGGTGCAAAGAATGCACGTTTCCGTACAGAGCATAATTTCAATATTCCACAGAATCCCTACAGTGAAGTGGGGGTCACCTGGCTCATCGGGTCTGTTCTGAAAGAGTACTCTACTTAGGTCCACTCTTCCATCTATCCCCTTAACCCATTGATCATGACCAATCCACCTTAATCTTTGGACTGTGGGAGGAAATTGGTGCACTCGGAAAAAACAAACACAGGTACCAGGAGAACATGCAAACTTCACATAGTAACCCAAGGACGGAATCGAACTCTGGTGCTATGAGGCAGCAGTGACATAGACATAGAACATAGAACAGTACAGCACAGAACAGGCCCTTCGGCCCTCAATGTTGTGCCGAGCCATGATCACCCTACTCAAACCCACGTATCCACCCTATACCCATAACCCAACAACCCACCCCCCCCCCCCCCCCCATTAACCTTACTAACCTTACTTTTTTTAGGACACTACGGGCAATTTAGCATGGCCAATCCACCTAACCCGCACATCTTTGGACTGTGGGAGGAAACCGGAGCACCCAGAGGAAACCCACGCACACAGGGGGAGGACGTGCAGACTCCACGCAGACAGTGACCCAGCCGGGAATCGAACCTGGGACCCTGGAGCTGTGAAGCATTTATGCTAACCACCATGCTACCCTGCTGCCCCAGATTTTGGTGCTAACCACTGTGCCACTATGCTGCACAGACAGTGTCAAATCTAACGTTAAAGTGTTTGAGGGTGCTTCTGGGCACCTTTAGTCTAACAGCAATTAATTTAAAATCAAAATCAAAAATCAAAATCGCTTATTATCACGAGTAGGCTTCAATGAAGTTACTGTGAAAAGTCCCTATGTTTAAGCATTGAGAACCATGTAGGCTATCTAACCTAAAAGCTAACAGTGGAGAAAGGAGCTCTGTGCAGATGTGTGTATATTATCGTGGGCGGGCAAACTGAAGTTTCTAAAAGGCAGTACAAAAAAGTACTTCCTGGTGAAACATAAACTGCAGCCACTAATCTTAAAAGTGGAAACCTAAACATAATCCCAGATTTTTTGTTAGGAGTTACAGTGCTCACCATCATTACTATTCTGAAACTGATGGCAACTTTTGGAGTCCGCATATGTGCAGTTAAAAGTGAAAATCCTGAAGTTGCTGTCAAAGATTCTATGCTTATCCATAGTGTCGGCTGTTGAAACACCCACAGACTGGAATCAAGCAGAAATTTGGAATTGACAAGAATTTGTACTTTTGACACTATTAGTCACACTGTAAAAATTCTTGAAAACATAACATCTTGTTGAATGAGGCTCAGTTCAGATATACTGCTGAACAACCTCACCAGGCTGAAAAATTAATTTCATGTTCGTGGAATAGCAAATTCCTCTTTATGATCAAAAAATCCATTTAAAAACTAATTTTCTTAAAAGTTTATATTTAATCTTCTACCTTAATCCCACGTATATATCCCAAACTTTATTACGTTCTCTGTAAAATTATATTTAAAAATGAAGTGTAATCAGTACTTTTAACTTCCCGTTTGCTGTCGTATGAGAATTCTCAATATGATTGGCTCCTTATTCTGTTTTATGAGATGACTATTGCTGGATGCCTGAAGAATTCCTTGACTGGAAGACAAATTAATGATGGGAGAGAAGAAAACCACAGAGATCACCAAATCTTTGACTGCAAAATCTGGACTATTACTTTAATTTATTCAAAATTGCTGAAAAGAGAGGAATCATGGCTGAAGTCTTGGAAAATTGTAAAAACTGTAGCTTAACATCATGGTGAACAAAGTTACACTTCAGCAACTAGATCTCAAGAACTCTTGGCAATAAAGGCTGTCTACAGCACAAATTCATTTAGAGAAATAAGATTGATGGATCAAATTAATTTTCCTCATTTCATAATTTTTTCACGTATGGAATTTTTTACCGACTTAATAAAGCGTTAATTGATAAATTATTCAGTTTGTTTCAATCTTTATCCTATCTAAATCAGATTATAGGATCAGAAATATGCATGGCAGTTTTATGGCCCTGGTTAATATATATACGTTAATTATAGAGGAAAGTACAAGAGTGAGAGAAAAAAACAGAGATAACACATTTCATTCTTACTTTTATTGTATATTAGGGTTAGGATTCAATTCTTTATTACTAGCCCTGTTTCACTTTTGCAGTTGGATGTTGTGAAAAGCTGGTTCATGGTTTATATGTTTTTAAAATTATGTTTATTGAAGTTTTACAGAACAACAAACGAGAATGCAAAAGTGCAAGAAATTACAAACAAATATTAAATAAAAACACATAATTAACTTAAACATTCAAACTAAACCAATCTGGAGTTGCGCGGTGCCACAGTGGGTTAGCAATGCTGCTTCACAGCTCCAGGGTCCCAGGATTGATTCCCGGCTTGGGTCACTGTCTGTGTTGAGTTTGCACATTCTCCGTGTCTGCGTGGATTTCCTCTGGATGCTCCAGTTTCCTCCCACAGTCCAAAGACGTGCAGGTTAGGTGGATTGGCCATTCTAAATTGCCTCTTAGTGTCCAATGGTTGGGTGGGGTTACGGGGAATGAGTAGGACCATGGGCCGAGATACGGTGCTCTTTCAGAGGGTCGGTGCAGACTCAATGGGCCAAATGGTCTCCTCCTGTGCTGTAGGGATTCTATGGTTATCTGAGAAGAGGAGAATTGAACTCTCTTATTAATTAAAATTGCTGTACCCCTGCTCCTGCCGTTGAAATTGGAATGAAAAACCTGCACAACACAACCCTTGCTTAAGCTGGTGTGATCCTTGATATGCAATTGAGTTTCCTGCAGGAATACAATATCGGAGTTTAGGCTCTTAAGATAAGTGACTGCCCTCACCCATTTTACTGGACCATTCAACCCCCAAAAATTCAAGGTGCCCAAGCAGATTGGAGGTCTCCCACCTCCCCTTAATTTGGTCAGCCATTTCCAATGAGAGAAATCAAACAAGGGATACTGAAAAGATAACAGCGAAATGATCCACCCAAGATGGCCCCCGAGCCAAGTCAGATGACTCGACAAAGGGAAACCAGCAGACCCATGAGCAAACATTCACTAAAACCCACCTCATCCCCCACCCCAAAAACTCCATAATGAAATAAGAAACAAACAATTTATCTTCGCAAAATAAAACTAAACACAAGCTCTGAGCTCATTTTTTAAAACTATTATAATGAGCTGCATAACCACTCTAAAACCACTCCCATTAGCTTGTTAGCAGGGAGACTTCCAACTGGAAAATAAAACCCTATTTAACTTACACCACCACACTAGGGCTGGTTTAGCACAGTGGGCTAAACAGCTGGCTTGTAATGCAGAATAAGGCCAGCAGCGCGAGTTCAATTCCTGGACCGGCCTCCCCGAACAGGCGCCGGAATTTGGCGACTAGGGGCTTTTCACAGTAACTTAATTGAAGCCTACTTGTGACACTAAGTGATTATTATTATTATTATGAAAGGGAAAATGCTGGAAAATCTCAACCAGTCTGGCAGCATCTGTAGGGAGAGAAAAGAGCTAATGTTTCGAGTCCGATGACTCTTTGGACTCGAAACGTTAGCTTGTTTCTCTCCCTACAGATGCTGCCAGACTTGCTGAGATTTTCCAGCATTTTCCCTTTCGTTTCAGATTCCAGCATCCGCAGTAATTTGTTTTTATTTATTATTATTATTATTAGCGGCTAAATTCATGTCCAATGACGACAATGAAAAGAAAACGGGAACAATAGTTGATGTAAAAACAAACAGCAGAGAACTCTCAAATCTAACCAACGGCATCAAGAGCCCACCCGAATAATGAAAATCAAAAGAAAGAAAAGTACAAAGTTCCTGTCCACAGAGCCATAAAACACATCAATCAGCGCACAACTTATGCCTTCGAAGAAAGGAGTCTGCATCACGGCATGTCAAAAAGTGGTCTTTTCGGGCAGCACGGTGGCGCAGTGGGTTAGCCCTGCTGCCTCACGGCGCCGAGGTCACAGGTTCGATCCTGGCTCTGGGTCACTGTCTGTGTGGAGTTTGCACATTCTCCCCGTGTTTGCGTGGGTTTCGCCCCCACAATCCAAATGTGTGCAGATTAGGTGGATTGGTCATGCTAAATTGCCCCTTAATTGGAAAAAATGAATTGGGTACTCTAAATTTAAGAAACAAAAAGTGGTCTTTTCCCCCATCCAAATGTTACGCGGAGACGAACTGGACAGACCATCCCGAACTTGATTCCATTCTTGTATAACATGGATTTCACTCCATTAAAAGCAGCTCTTTTCTTTGCTGGATCCGCATTCATGTCTTGGTACAGTCTAATGGAGTGTCCTTCCCACTCGAGATCATGATGTTCCTTTGTCAATAAGATTGCAAGAACTAGGAACATGAGTAGGCCATCTGGCTTCTTGAGCCTACTCCACCACTCAATAAGATCATGGCTGATCTTTTTGTGGACTCAGCTCCACTTACCCGCCGCTCACCGTAATCTTTTACTCCTTTACTGTTCAAAAATCTACCTACTTTTGCCTTAAAACATTGAACGAGGTCACATCAACTGCTTCACTGGGCAGGGAATTCCACAGACTCACAACCTTTTGGGTGAAGAAATTCCTCCTCAACTCAGCCTCAAAAATAAGGGGGAGCAGATTTAGGACTATGCCCCCTAGTTCTAGTTTTACTCGCCAGTGAAAATAACCTCCCTGCTTCTATCCTATCTGTTCCTTTCATAATGTTCAGTAAGAACTCTTACAACAGTAGGTTAAAGTCCAACAGAATTGTTTCAAATCACTAGCTTTCGAAGCACAGCTCCTTCCTCAGGTGAATAAAGAGGTGGGTTCCAGAAACATATAAATAGCAAAGTCAATGAGGCAAGACGATACTTTGAATGCGAGTCTATGCAGGTAATTAAGTCTTTATAGGTCCAGATGGAGCAAATGGAGAGAGATAATCGCAGGTTAAAGAGGTGTGAATTGTCTCAAGCCAGGACAGTTGGTAGGGTTTTGCAAGCCCAGGCCAGATGGTGGGGGATGAATGTAATGCGCCATGAATCCAAGGTCCCGGTTGAGGCCATACTCATGTGTGCAGAACTTGGCTATAGGTTTCTGCTTGGCGATTCTGCGTTGTTGCGTGTCCTGAAGGCCGCCTTGGAGAACGCTTACCCGAAGATCAGAGGCTGAATACTCATGACTGCTGACGTGTTCCCCTACTGGAAGGGAACATTCCTGCCTGGCGATTGTCGCGTGATGTCCGTTCATCCATTGTCGCAGCATCTGCATGGTCTCGCCAATGTACCACACTTTGGGACATCCTTTCCTGCAGCGTAGGAGGTAGACAACGTTGGCCAAGTCGTACGAGTATGTGCCACGTACCTGGTGGGTGGTGTTCTCATGTGTAATGGTGGTACCCATGTCGATGATCTGGCACGTCTTGCAGAGATATCCATGGCATGGTTGTGTGGTGTTGTGGTCGCTGTTCTGAAGGCTGGGTAATTTGCTGCAAACAATGGTCTGTTTGAGGTTGCGCAGATGTTTGAATGCAAGTAGTGGGAATGTGGGGATGACCTTGGCAAGATGTTCATCTTCATCGATGACGTGTTGAAGGCTGCGAAGAAGATGTCGTAGTTTCTACGCTCCAGGGGAAGTACTGGACGACGAAGGGTACTCTGTCGGTTGTGTCCCGTGTTTGCCTTCTGAGGAGGTTGTTGCCATTTTTTGCTGTGGCGCGTTGGAACTCCAGATTATCTATGCAAATTATAAACAATCAAAGAACCTGTTCCTTTTCTGTAAAACTACGGAATCCCACGATCACTGCAGGAGGCAGATTTCCAGAACGAGGCTTAGGTCGTACTGAGCGATGGGTCCAGTCTAATTCTGGGGGTTAACGTAAATACACCATGATCTATCATCTTGTGGAACATGCTCGAGAAATATTCAGTAAGGGTGTGGCCCTCAATCCTCTCCGGTAACCCCACAATACGAATGTTCTATGGGCTGCACGGTAGCTTAGTGGTTTGCACAGTTGCTTCACAGCTCCAGGGTCCCAGATTCGATTCCCGGCTGGGTCACTGTCTGTACGGAGTCTGCACGTTCTCCCGTGTCTGCATGGGTTTCCTCCGGGTGCTCCAGTTTCTTCCCACAGTCCAAAGATGTGCGGGATAGGTGGATTGGCCTTGCTAAATTGCCCTTAGTGTCCAAAGAATGTTAAGTGGGGGTTACTAGGTTACGGGGATAGGGGAGATACGTGGGCTTCAGCAGGGTGCTCTTTGTAAGGGCTGTGCAGACTCGATGGGCCGAAAATACAACAGTACACAGTAAATAACAATGATCCTTTACATCGACAGTAAATCCTGACCCATGACTTACATGTCCGGCATCAAGTCATGAATGAATCAGAACTTTCTCTAATTCAGTGGCAAGACTAAAGAAAAACTGTTCAATTCCAGCCATAAATTTTGCATATTGGTCTGATTTCATCGCCCTGCTCATTCAGATGTCCACTCATGGAACACAACATCCTTGTTTGATTTTGAGATGCGCTACAAACGCCATACCAAATCTTGTTTGATTATTTCTACCCCACTTCTTCTGAAACACTCCTCTTACTTTTGTGATTTCCAGGTTAGACTTTGGGAATGTCCTGCTTGTAGCTCACTCTACATAAATTTCAGCTTCGCAAGAATTCCTTCATTACTTTTCTAATTCTGCTCAGCATTGATTTCTGTCTCTGAAGCAGCTTGGACATTTTTGCTATTTCAAAGGTGCAATATAGATTAAAAACATGCATTGAAAATCAAGCACACATTTATACAGCATCTTTAACATAGCAAAATTCCCAAGGCACCCCACAAGTATCAGAGAGCAATTACCCATTAAAAGGAAAAAAGATAGAAATTTATCTTTCAGGTACTTTCAAACTAACAGAGGCCGTTTATCCATTTTAACAACTGATGTAAGGTGCATGATACGGAATGAAGAAAGATGAGGAAGAAAATAACTTGAATATAATTATTTTTCTACCCTGGTCATCAGCCAGTCAAACTCTGCTAAGACTGTGAGACATAGCTGAGATTGGAGATTTGCGCTATGGTGATATTGGAGACGGGATTTTCACAGTAACTTTATTGCAATGTTAATGTAAGCCTACTTGTGACACTAATAAAAGATTACAATTATTATGTGTGAAGTAGAGTGAGCAGCACTATTGTTCTACAGCGTGAGATTTTCCATGCCCCTGGGTATGTTTCTCAGCGGTGGAGATGGCCTGTCATTGGCTGTGACGGTATCTTCTGGTTCTGCCGTTGTCAATGGGGGTTTCCCGTTGTATGGATCCCCTGCTACCGGAAAACCTGCTTGTGAGTCAATTTGCGAGAAGCGAGATATTTGAGGTGATAAAAATGTTGGTGACACCTTCATATAACCCATGAAGCAGTGATGTTCTGTTGTCATGGCTGTATACCTGAGAGATTGTGTGGAAGCTTGAATGCATGGGATCCAGGGCAAAGAAATACCGAAAGGAAAGAAGAGGTTTAAATCCTGGAGGTGGATTCCTGAAGACATTGATTGAAAGTGTTGTTTGGAAGAAGGTTCAAAGGTGTGTTCTTCCAGAGTGGAGTGGAAACCCTCATGTGAAAGTCAGAGTTCCAGTATGATCAGTTGGTTCACAGTTTGACAAGCATCTGAGGGGAATTAATGAGAAATCCACATAAGTTGTATTGGGTGGCATCTGTCACTTAGTTTCAAGTGTTTTGTGTCTGACCACAATTTGTCTAGTGGTTTACATGGACTGTGTACTGCAACGCTGTACATATCTGTAAAGCTATACGGTGATGGAGTAGTGGATTATGGTTAATCTTGTTTAATAAATGTTTTGTTCTTTTGTTGAAAGTATATTGACTTCCTGTAACTGTGTTCATCCAAATTATAAAAGTTAAGATCTATCAAGCCAAACTCCATCCTGGGATTGGACTTGTCAAGTAGTAACATCAGCTGGGATTGTACACAATTCATTTAGAAAGAAAACAATCTCATCTTTTCTTTTAATTTTTAATAATCTTTTATTAACATTAACATTGCAATGAAGTTACTGTGAAAATCCCCCAGTCGCATTTTCGGGTACACTGAGGGAGAATTTTTTTTTTTAAAGAATGTCCAATTTGCCTAACAAGCATATCTTTCGGGACTTGTGGGAAGAAACCCGAGTACCCGGAGGAACCCACACAGACAAGGGGCGAATGAACAGACTCCACATAAACAGTGACCCAAGCCGGGAATCGAATCCAGGTCCCTGGTGCTGTGAAGCAACGGTGCTAACCACTGTGCTACTGTGAGATTTGGGCTGTGTCTGAGAACATGCCAAGAAGCTCAAGCACTTTCATCTAAGCTGCCTGTGGAAGCTTCTGAAGACCAAATAGCAGCATTCAATGCCAAATACGGAGGCGCTCTTCAGGTAGTTCTTCAGGTCTGGCTTTGTTTACATTGCGTGGTAAGTGCTGACCAGCTATTTCCTGCTGTCTGCTGAGATCTAAAACATAGGTTTCATGACCTCCTTAAATATGCTCTTTCTTTTTGACCTCTTCATTGTCTCATCAAGTCTCTAGAAATGCTTTAACTTCATGATCAACTTCATTTCTTTACTTTTGCTTTTAGGATTGAAAAGTAAATTCACCTTATCTTTATTTTGTCTGTGACGTCTTTCTTTTACACCCTATATATATTTCTTTTGAACCACAACCCATTCAAATCTACTCCTGTTATGTAAACAACCTTCCTAAATTACCTTCTGTAATCATGTTTGAAGTCCTTCTAGGCTTATTACCATATCAAGGCCACTTCTTATTGTCAGTTTAGATTCTCACAATCACCCTCGTCTCTTGTTTCAACTGCCACTCACACAACTCCAGCAATTTAAAAAATATGACAAGATTAGCAACAAAAAAATTACAATCTGTTAGATAAGTAGCTTATTCAGAGACACAGATATATCAAAAGAATGACGGTAGAGGTTAAGAGAAATTATTAATGCAGTGGGTTGTTAGAACATGGAATGCATTACCAGTGATGGAAATGGATTTCAGAAAAGTTTTTAAAAAGTGATTGCACAAAGAAATAGGGATTTGGTATTTTAAAACAAAACTTTATAATGCACTATTAAACTCTTTACCCAAAAATAGCTTACAATTACCCGTTGAACTACACTACTCAATACAGTACCATCTCTAGTCCCAATTAATCATGAAAGGAAAAAACATACAGCTTTCAATCCATCCTACATTCCAATGGCACAGATTAACACTTGCTCTCCAGGACAGATTTGGTTCATAGAACATAGAACAGTACAGCACAGAACAGGCCCTTCGGCCCTCGATGTTGTGCCGAGCAATGATCACCCTACTACAATACCATCTCTAGTCCCAATTAAACAAGAAAGGAAAAAACATACAGCTTTCAATCCATCCTACATTCCAATGGCACAGATTAACACTTGCTCTCCAGGACAGATTTGGTTCATAGAACATAGAACAGTACAGCACAGAACAGGCCCTTCGGCCCTCGATGTTGTGCCGAGCAATGATCACCCTACTCAAACCCACGTATCCACCCTATACCCGTAACCCAACAACCCCCCCTAACCTTACTTTTATTAGGACACTACGGGCAATTTAGCATGTCCAATCCACCTAACCCGCACATCTTTGGACTGTGGGAGGAAACCGGAGCACCCGGAGGAAACCCACGCACACACGGGGAGGACGTGCAGACTCCGCACAGACAGCGACCCAGCCGGGAATCGAACCTGGGACCCTGGAGCTGTGAAGCATTTATGCTAACCACCATGCTACCGTGCTGTTCCCGTTGGAGTCATAGAGGTTTACAGCATGAAAACAAGCCCTTCAGCCCAACTTCTCCATGCGGCCCAGTTTTTACCACTAAGCTAGTCCCAATTGCCCGCATTTGGCCCACATCCCTCTATACCCATCTTACCCATATAACTGTCTAAATGCTTTTTAAAAGACAAAATTGTACCCGCCTCTACTACTGCCTCTGGCAGCTCATTCCAGACACCCACCACCCTCTGTGTGAAAAAAATCACTTCTCTGAATCCTTTTGATCTCTCCCCCTCACCTTAAACTTATGCCCTCTAGTTTTAGACTCCCCTACCTTTGGGAAAAGATGTTCACTATGTACCTTACCTATGCCCCTCATTCTTTTATAGACCTCTATAAGATCACCTCTAAGCCTCCTACGCTCCAGGGAAACAAGGCTCAGTCTATCCAGCCTCTCCTTATAATTCAAACCATCAAGTCCCGGTAACATCCTAGTAAATCTTTTCTGCACTCTTTCTAGTTTAATAATATCCTTTCTATAATAGGTTGAACTGAACTGCACACAGTATTCCAAGTGTGGCCTTACTAATGTCTTGTACAACCTCAGCAAGACGCCCCAACTCCTGTATTCAATGTTCTGACCAATGAAAGCAAGCATGCCGAATGCCTTTTTCACCACCCTGTCCACATGTGACTCCACTTTCAAGGAGTTATGGACCTGTACTCCAAGATCTCTTTGTTACTATAACTCTCTATAACTCTCCGCAACACCCTACCATTAACTGAGTCCAGGTCTTGTCCCGATTTGACCCACCAAAATGCATCACCTCACATTTATCTAAATTAAACTCCATCTGCCATTCATCGGCCCACTGGCCCAATTGATCAGGATCCCGTTGCAATCTGAGATAACCTTCTTCACTGTCCACTATGCCACCAATCTTGGTGTCATCTGCAAACGTACTAACCATGCCTCCTAAATTCTCATCCAAATCATTAATATAAATAACAAATAACAGTGGACAAATAACACTGATCTCTGAGGCACGACGCCAGTTTGAAAAACAACCCTCTACAACCACTCTTTGGCTTCTGTCGTCAAGCCAATTTTGCATCCAATTTGATCCCATGAGATTTAACCTTATGCAACATCCTACCATAAGGTACCTTGTCAAAGGCCTTCTTAAAGTCCATGTAGACAATATCAACTGCACTGTCCTCATCTACCTTCTAGGTTACCCCTTCAAAAAATTCAATCAAATTCGTGAGACATGATTTTCCACTCACAGCCATGCTGACTGTCCCTAATCAGTCCTTGCCTCTCTAAATAC
Source organism: Scyliorhinus canicula (assembly GCF_902713615.1). Lineage (NCBI taxonomy): Eukaryota > Metazoa > Chordata > Chondrichthyes > Carcharhiniformes > Scyliorhinidae > Scyliorhinus > Scyliorhinus canicula. Next base: position 78,239,039 of record NC_052155.1, on the reverse strand, counting down.
CCGGAGATCCTGTCTCTCAGAATACTTACTAACAACTTACCCACCACAGGCGTTAGGCTCACCGGTCTATAATTCCCAGGCTTTTCCCTGCAGCCCTTCTTAAACAAAGGCACAACATTTGCTTCCCTCCAATCTTCAGGCACCTCATCTGTGGCTGTCAACGATTCAAATATCTCTGCTTGGGGACCCACAATTTCCTCCCTAGCCTCCTACAATGTCCTGGGATACATTTCATCAGGTCCTGGGGATTTATCTACCTTGATGCGCTTTAAGACTTCCAGCACCTCCTTCCCTGTAATATTTACACTCCTCAAGACATCACTACTTATTTCCCCAAGTTTCGTAACATACGTGCCTTTCTCAATAATAAATACCGATAAGAAATGTTCATTTACGATCTCTCCCATCTCTTGTGGATCCGCACATAGATGACCTTCAGATCCTTAAGAGGCCCTACTCTCTCCCTAGTTACTCTTTTTCCCTTTATGTCTTTGTAGAAGCTCTTTGGATTCTCCTTTGCCTTATCTGCCAAAGCAATCTCATGTCCCCTTTTTGCCCTCCTGATTTCTCTCTTAACACTACTCTGACAACCTCTATACTCTTCAAAGGATCCACTTGATCCCAACTGCCGATGCATGTCATATGCCTCCTGCTTCTTTTTGACTAGGGCCCCAATATTCCGAGTCATCCAGGGTTCCCTACTTCTACCAGCAGAAACCCTGCGGACTCATAGAATTTGCAGTGCAGAAGGAGGCCATTCGGCCCATCGAGTCTGCACCAGCCCATGGAAAGAGCACCCCACTCTAGCCCACCACGCCTCCACCCTATCCCCATAACCCAGTAACTTTTCCTAACTTATTGGACACTAAGGGGAAATTTAGCAAGGCCAATCCACCTAACCTACACTTCTTTGGACTATGACTGGAAACCCAGACAGACAAGGGGTGAAAGTGTGAACTCCACACAGACAGTCACCCAAGGCCGGAATTGAACCCAGGTCCCTGGGGCTATGAGACAGCAGTGCTAACCATTGTGCCACCATGCCGCTCATTCTGGCTGGATGTCTTCAAAAGCTGTTTCAACTGGTTTGTTTCAGCTTCCCCCCTTGTCCTCCGACAATTCTGTACTACTTTAAATGCAATTACTCTTTTTTAACTATTCTACTGGGAGCAAAATACCTTACTCATGGTCTAAAGGATTAGTCAGATCAGAACACAACTCAAAAAGCTTTCTCAAAAATGTATGAATACCTTAGTTCCAACCAGCAATGACATAATCTCCCCAAGCTGAAAACAAATTAACTCTCTAGGATGAAAAGACAATAACTCCCCAGGGACTGTCCCTAGTCAACAACATTGCAGAAGCCGAGGCTGAAAACGCATTACTCTGGTCAATTTCACCTCCAGCTCCTGTGAGCTTTCTGGTCTTGCAAAACAATATTATTTTTAAAGCATGACTACTGTAGTCAAACATATTCCAACCCAAGCTTTTAACTCTTAAAGTGCCAAATGTTTATAATCCAGCATATCTAAAATCCTGCATTCATCACACCACTCCAGAGTGTAATAAATTCAATAACATCTATATCTACACTGATGGCATCTAACTCCACCCCATCTCCACAACAATTGTCTCTAGGTAAACTGTGGTACTATCTGAACTCCTGTTCAACATCAAGCCCTGCACAAACAGATGCAGTTCATAATTGGCAAAACGGAAGCCATCCTGTTTGGCTAACACCAATACTCATTCACAAAACAGTCTGGTGCTATGGCAAATGACCAAGATCGTCCAGACTACTATGAGGCTTGATGCTAAAATTAACAGCTTCCAGCCGTTCATCATTGGACAATGGCAAAAGAAGAAATATCCATAATGTCACATCGGCAACAGGTGATACCCATGAATTTCAAAATGCCCAGCAGCCATACTGTGTAGTAGAAAGGTTCAACTATATTTCAAATAACAACAGGACACGAGAAGACAAGATTCACGGTGCTATTAGCTTATATGGTTGACAGAACTAAACTAAAGCCTCTGCTAATTTTGGCTGAAACCGACATGATAGGCCAAACATCAAGTTCCCTGCAGGAGTTTTTATGCATGTCCATGAGGACAGTCGGATGTATGAGGATGGGGTGAAGTTATGGAGTGATAAACTGATAGGTAGCTTGTGTAAAGAACGCTAACTTACTGTTGGAATGTGACATGGTCAAATCTTATATAACCAATGACAGCAAGAGGTAAATGCAAATAAATAACACCCGCATTGTGGTTATATCAGGGAGTCTAACGTCCATGGTTCAACTTCTGGATTCATTACTCAACAAGCCACTCAAGGATCACATTCATGCCAAATGGGGCAGGTGGATAGTTGATTGTGAAAATGACCTTCACAGGAGTGGAAACAAGGCCTATTTTACATTAAATTTCAACTTTGAGCACAGAAATCACAAAAATATATATAATGGTAAAATAGGACTCAAACATTTCTACCTTACACTAGTGAGTCGAATGCCTGAACTAGTTTTATGTTTGATGTGCAAATATAATATAATCTGTAATATGTGACTCTAAACGAATTATTTTAAAATATAGCATAAACTTCAAATGGTGAAAGAAGTAAAGTAATTTACTGCCTCTAAACAAACTTTCTCATCAGTCACTGTACAAGCACAAACATTTCAAAGTTATTAACTTTGCATGACCAATACAGACAGCTGGAACCAATGAACAAGTGAAATGAAAAATGTGTTATTCAAACAGTGGCAGAGAGCACAGAAATCCCATCCTCAGAAATGATTGCATTAAAAGAAATGTATTTAAAAATACATTTATTTGGTTCCAATACATTTTTAGATAAACAACATTAAATTACTGAATTATTACAAAAAATAATAGGATTTGGATACATGTTTCATGTCAAATACAAGCTCAGTACCGTTCAAATTAATTGTTTAAATTTGCTCAATTTTAATATTTGATGGGAAAATTCAAATTCGGAACTGAACCCAAATGAATGAACAAGCAAATGTATTTATATTTTTCTTTAAGGAGCTTCTTAATTATTTTAAGCACATTTGAAAATGGTTGCAGTTTTTACAGAAGTGATACCACTGAGAAAATAAATTAGCTACTTGTGACAATTTAGCATCAACAACGCTGTAGTCCTTTTTTATTAAAAGGCGATGCTAAAGTATGTTTGCATAACGCCCTGCCACATCTCTTGCCCACACTGCCACAGTAACATTCCTAAGCGGGCTGACACATGAAACAAGTTATTTAAAATACATTTGATCAGGGAACAAGGATAGGAGAAGCAGAGAGGGAAAGGTACATTATAATATTTTTAAAGCTTACTTACAAATAGCATCGCAGCTTCAGTTGCTGATATTGTCATATATTGCCATTCAAGATTGGTGTAGGGAATTTCTGGGCTTCACTTAGAACTTTCCTCAAACATTCTACAGTCATAATCAGGCAATAGGCCCAGAAACAGGATCTGCACGTATTTGCCATTAATTTTACATAGATTATCACAAATCTAAGTTCCACAAATTCTTAGGCATTGTTAAATGGTTATGGAACTAAGTAGGTAGGTGATATTACGGCATGATTTAATTGAACTGTGAAACAGGCTTGAAGGACTGAATAGTGCTATGATCACAGCTGATGTTAATAGTGAGCAAGTCAGATCCCAGGGTGAAACCTGGCTAAATAGATCCTAACTTTGCTTTTCTTTTGGAGACTTTGGAGAAAAGTTACTGGCCAAATTCACAGGAGGCTGATGTACTTTAATACAAAAAAATTAAACATTTATAGAACAAAAAAAATTATGTTACACCAGACAAAAAGGTTCTACTTAATACCAACACAAGAAAATGATTCAATTCACACTATTCCTTTACCGCAACAACATATTTTCCAACATAAAAATTAAGACAAAGTATCTTATACTCGAACATTTGGGAGAAGTATGAGGTACATGTAAAATAACAAGCAAACTGTGGTCAGACATACCACAATCAAAAGTAAATGACAGATGAGACCAAAGCAGATGACATGAATTTCTCAACAACCCACCCAGATGTACGTCACATGGAAACTTTGTCTTTCTCACGAAGGTTTGCAATCTTCACATTTTAAGAACGCGCCTTAGAATTCTCTTCAAACATCACTCCCACTTGAACGGCGCACTTCATGGAGTTTCAATTTCGTCTTCTGGGATTTTTTTTCCTCCGGACCTCTTGAGTACTCTCAAACCTTGCCTTCCATGCACAATTTCAGATCGTCAGCCATGCAAGCAAAATAATACTGCACAAAAAAATCCTGCAATAAGGAGTCATCAACCTTTTGGCTGTCTCCTCAGATCTTCAGTGCTTCTCTCAAGCCTGCTTCATTTCAATTTTCTCCTTACAGCTCTCCCTATAATTTGGAGCCTATTGCTTTGTTCCTTTGTTTTAACTTGACTTCTGGGACCTCTTCTGATCCCTGTCTTTATCCCTGCCTGGGACTTTTTTCTGAGACCTTTCCAGGTCCTGTTCCATGGGATACCTTTTACATAACGGCTCTCTGGTTCAGGTTTCCTGACCTGCATTTTATGCCATTTTCTTTCTGCGCAGACGTGCAGGGTTGGGTCCTGACCTAATGACAGTAAAAAGACACCAACTTCACATGCACAGGAGACCAGAGATCTGCTGAGAATTGGAGCTTCCTTTCTCCAAGGTAAGTATTTGACTTTCTTAACAATGGCCTACTTTCCTTTCTCTGATACAGCTGCTGCAAACCCACAGCACAGAGGTCATAGACTTGATAGGATGAATAACTCCAGCAAATAATCACAAAGAGTACAAAAGGGTCCAAGGGTCCACCAGAGCTCTTTCTGCCTGCCAGTTTTTTTAAAGTGGAAATATTCACACATGCAGCATATTTAAATGCCACAGAATTTTGCTTTCTGGTCCAAGATCCTGACAAGAGATATCTAAAATCACTGACAATTAGATTCTTCGGCCTTCTAGAATAAATGTTGAAACTGTAAGAGCAGGGCACATTAATTTACTTCCACATTTTTAAATGGAGTTCGGTATGTAACGTTTATCTGCTAATTTCACAATCATAGACTGGCCAGCAAAAATAGGCAAATTGCCTAAATGGAGTAGACAGTGAGGAAAAGCAGCCCACAGCACCCGTGTTCCATTTCTGGAAACCAATTCAAAAGTGACAACTGGCCCTGAGGAGAGTAGAAAGACAACCTTTTAAATTAGCGTGTAGTTTTGGGAGTTTTCAAGCATGTTCTCAAGTTCAGGACTAAAAGTCATTACTGTAAATGGACCTCATGCTACCTCAGAAATAAGATTTGCCCAACATCTGGAGAAACAAAATCAAAAGCAAAGCAGATCACTATCCTTACTCTCTACTCATTACGAGAGCATTACATAGCACCACCTAAATTATCCTCTTTTAAAGAGATTATGAACTAAACAAATACAGTATCCTCAGAAGATTCGGCACAAAGTTCAAACCAATAAGTTTATTGAAATAAGATGGAAGAACAAACAATATTTAGGGTTCAAAGTGAGAATATATAAATCCTTATTTTCCTCACTATTTGAAAATATTGAAAACAATAAAAGTACTACATTGTCTCTCTTTAAACTGAGGCTCTGAAACTACCTACACTGACTTAATCCTGGCTCAGGCCTTGAACTACAACCAATTTCAGCTGCTGCTTAATAAATTGTCATATATGTTCTTCAATTGAGACTGCCTCGCAGCAGTTTGCCCCCAGTAAGACCTCAGTCAAAGAATTTCTCCTTTTTTATAGCAACTCTCAGTTGTCAAGCAATGGATAAGGGTGCACCTGTTTTACCAAGGACTAGGCAGTTCTAAGGTTATGTTGATTTGTAATTAACTAATACTTCAATTCACTATGGTATGAACCTAAACACACTTGTATTTCATAGAATAGAATCATAGAATCCCTACAGTGCAGAAGGACTCCATTCGGTCCATTGGGTCAGTACCGACCCTCCGAAAAAACACCCTACCTAGCCCCAATCCCCTGCCCTAGCCGCGCAACCCCAACTAATCTTTAGATACTATGGGGTAATTTAGCATAGCCAATCCACCTAACCTGCACATCTTTGGACAGTACGAGAAAACCAGAGCACCCGGAAGAAACCCACACAGACACCGGAAGGATGTACAAACTCCACACAAGTCGCCCGAGGTCGGAATCGAATCTGGGTCCCTGGCGCTGTGAGACAACTGTGCTAACCACTGTGTCACCAAGCCGCCCCATTCAATAGAATATTGAATGGACAAACTAGTTTCAGGCTGATAATTTTCTGCTAAAAAAGGCAATTTGTGCAGGTTTGACCATTTATCTTTTGCACGCTGAATCCAGTATTACAAAAATAATTGTAATTAAGAAATGGGCAAAAAAGCAATTTTTAATCAATGTACAACTCAGCAACATTATATATCATTTTTGAAGAAAAATAGTTACAAAACTGCATAAAATAAACATCATTTATAAATATACATTGAAACATAAACAGTGGCATATTGAATATTTCCCAATATTTCTGATAATATAAGGACTTGTCGACAGAATATTAATGCTGAGCCACTTATTTAGTCTGTCTTGTCCATGCCACCCTCTTCCCCATAACACTGCAAATTAATATTTTTTCAGTACATGTTTTATTCCCTTTGAAACTCCCATGGAATCTGCTGTCACTGCCCTTTCAGATACTGCTTGCGCATTTAAGCAACATAGTTTTTTAAAAGTCTAATTTCCCTTCCACTTATTTTACTAATAATTCTAAATCTATGACCTCTAGTTATTCACACATGTGCCAGAGGAAACAGCTTCTTCCTAATACTTCTGTCAAAATTCCTTATATTTTTGAATACCCCTTATTAGGTGTTCTCTTAACCTTCTCTTTATAAGTAGAACTCCACCAACTTACAAGTAACTGAAGGTCTTCATTTATATTTTTTTATTCATTCATGGAATGTGGACATCTCTGGCTCGGCCAGCATTTATTGCCCATTCCTAATTACCTGGTGCCTTCTTGAATCCCTACAGTCCACATGGTGTAAGCACACACAGAGCAGTTAGGGAGGGAGTTCCAGGATTTTAACCTTGTGACAGTGAAAGAACGGTGATATATTTCCAAGTCAGGATGATATGTGACTTGGAAGGGAAACTTCCAGGCGGTAGATTTCCCACGCATCTGATGTCCTGGTCCTTCTAGGTGGTAGAGGTCAGGGGTTGGAAGCTGCTGTCAAATGAGCCTTGGTGAGTTGCTGCAGTGTACATGATATGTACTGCTGCCAGTGTTTGTCAGTGGTGGAGGGAATGCATGCTGAAGGTGGAGGATGGGGTGCCAATCAAGTGGGCTACTTCGTCTTGGATGGTATTGAGATTCTTGAGTGTTGTTGGAGCTTTACATATCCAGGCAAGTGGAGAGTTTTAAACACACTCATGACTTGCGCTTATAGATGGTGGTCAGGCTTTGGGATGTCAGGAGATGATTTACTCTCTGCAGAATTCTCAGTCTCTGACCTGCACTTGTAGCCACAGTACTTATTGGCTCGTCCAGTTCAGTATCTGGTCAATGGTAATACCCAGGATGTTGATAGTGGGGGATTCTGCAATGGTAATTCCATTGAACGTCAAGGGTAGATGGTTACGTTCTTGTTGAAAATGGTCATTGCCTAGCACTTGCGTGACATGAATATTATTTACCACACCCAAATATTGTCCAGGTCTTGCTTCTTAATAACATGGATTGCTTCAGTATCTGAGGAGTCATGAATGATGCTGACCATTATGCAAACATTCAACAAATATTCCCACATCTGAATTTATGATGGAGGGAAGATTATTGGACCTAGGACACTGCCCTGAGGAACGCCTATAGTGAAGTCCTGGGATTGAGCTGATTGACCCCCAACATCCACAGCTATCTTACTTTGTGCTAAGTATAACTCCAACCAGTGGAGTGTTGCTGATGGCCACAGCACCTCATGGATATCCAATTTTAAGCTGTTAGATCTGTTCAAAATCCATCCCATTTAGCATGGCGGTAGGGCCACACAACACGATGGAGTGTATCCTTCATGTGAAGATGGGCTTCATCTCCAGTGGTCACTACTAATAATACTGTGTGGACAGGTGGATTTGTGACAGGCAGATTAGAGTGGATGAGGTAAAGTATGATTTTCTCTCTTGTTGGTTCTCTCACCGCCTCCTGAAGGCCTTGTTTAGCAGCTGTATCCTTTAGGGCTCAGCCAGTTCGGTTTAATGATAATACCGGCCCACTTTTGGTGATGGATATTGAAGTCCCCCACTCAATGTACATTCTATGCCCTTACCACCCTCAATGCTTCCTCAAAATGGTGTTCGACATAGAGGAGTACTGATTCATCAGCTATGGGGCTGATGGGGTAGCCAGCAGGAGGTTTCAAAGAACAAAGAACAAAGAAAAGTACAGCACAGGAACAGGCCCGACGACCCTCCAAGCCTGCGCCGGCCATGCTGTCTGTCTAAACTAAAATCTTCTACACTTCCTGGGTCCGTATCCCTCTATTCCCATCCTATTCATGTATTTGTCAAAATGCCCCTTATATGTCACTATCGTCCCTGCTTCCACCACCATCTCTGGCAGTGAGTTCCAGGCACCCACTACCCTTTGTATAAAAGACTTGCCTCGTACATCCCCTCTAAACTTTGCCCTTCGCACCTTAAACCTATGCACCCTAGTAAATGACCCCTCTACCCTTGGAAAAAGCCTCTGACTATCCACGTTGCCTATTCCCCTCATAATTTTGCAGACCTCTATCAGGTCGCCCTTCAACCTCCTTCGTTCCAGTGAGAACAAACCAAGTTTATTCAACCTCTCCTCGTAGCTAATGCCCTCCATACCAGGCAACACCCTGGTAAATCTCTTCTGCACCCTCTCTAAAGCCTCCACATCATTCTGGTAGTGTGGCGTCCAGAAAAGAACACTATACTCCAGGTATGGCCCCTAAACCAGTTCCTAATGGGCAAGGGCTTTGCGGGATCAACAAGGCTCAGTGTACTATTTTAATTTCCAATGCCTAGGTCAATGCCAGGTGGTCTGTCTAATTTAATTCCTTTTAGTCTTCGAAGTGGCTTTAAACAACTGAATGGCTTGCTAGGCCATTTCAGAGGGCAGTTAAGAGTCAAACACATTGCTGTGGTTCTGGTGTCAGACCAGGCAGGCAGGTTTCCTTCCCTAAAGGACATCAGTGAACAAGATGGGATGTTATGACAATCAACAATGATATTGTGGTCACCATTAAACTAGCTTTTCTTTTTAGTTCCAGATCTATTAATTGAATTTAAATTCCATTAGCTGCTTGATGGGTTTTTAGTTGTCTCCCCAGACCATTAGCCTGGGCCACTGGATTACTCGCCCAGTGACATTAGCACTATTCCACTGCCTCCCCCCATCTCTGGTATCATCCTGATAAATCCCCCAGTACTCTCTCCAAGGTCTTATAAACCAGATTGAAATGTAGTGCTCAGAACTGGAGACAATATCCCAGCTGAGGCCCCACCAACGATGTGTAATAGTTTTGCCCGACTTCTTTGTTTTATTTTTAAAAATTCAATGTTCCTATTTACAAAGTTAATATCTCATGCATTTTCTTAACTGGCTTATCAACCCGCCCAGCCACCTAAACAATTGGTGAAAATGCACCCAAGTTTCTCTGCACAAAATAATATCACTTTGATTATATCTTCTCTCATTGTTGTTCTTCCCATTGTGCATCATAGAACATAGAACATAGCATCTTCCCATTGCACCAATCAGTCTATAAGATCCTGAAGCCTGTTACCATCTTCCCCAAGGCAGTAATGACTGCTGGGAAGATGATACTAGATGCTAATGAAACTCTCGCAATGGGCAACTTTGACAGAACTACAATTCCCAACATGCTCCACAGCAAGAGTCTGGCTGGTTATCAGGAGATCAGCCAGATCAGGCTTTCCTTTTGCTGTCTTGAGTTTCAACCAGCGGTATTCACTACGCAGCCTTCAGGCCACTTGTCTTTCTTGTGGCCCACTCACCAACCCTCTCACATACTATCATGCTCACTCCCTCGCTTGCTTCTTCTCATCTCGCTGCCCCTCTCCCAATCCCTTGCTCAAAGCAAGGATTGAGGAGAGGAAGGTGGCATGTTGAGAGAGAGGGTCAGCGAATAGGCTTTCAAAATGGTATAGAAACTCCGCCCACCCCACTGTGAACTCCTCCTCCTCTCACACACCCCCCCCCCCCCCCCCCCCCCCCCCACACACCTCCAACCACCATCCCCCACCTCCCTAAGTTTGGGAGCACTGCTTGAAAAAGTGTCTTAAAGGAGGAAAGTGAGGTGCATGGGTGCAGGGAGGGGGTTACAGAGTTTAGGGCCTATGGGTGCAGTCATCATAAGTGGAAATACACACAGTGCTAGAATTAGAGGAGCACAGATATCTTGCAAATTGTGGGGTTGGAGATTACAGATTTAGGATGGGAACTTTCATGACGTTGCTTGATCAAGAACAATGTGGGTCAGTGACCACAGGGTGATAGGGGAACAGGACTTGCTGAGAATTAAGACATGACAGATAAGATAACATAAACCAATTTATATTTTCATTGTATATCATTTTAACTATTTATTAGAAACTGCATGATAAACACCTATACTGATATGTTACAAGACGATGCAACTTTTCAAATTGTTCGGAGAGATGCACATTAGATGCAGTTGCCATATTATATTTTGCAGGCTGCAATGATACCTATGAATTTCAGTACTATACTATTTAGCTAATTTAGTGAATTCTAATCTGCATTGTGATAGGCACTTCAGGATATCACCAATTATGGTATACAGCTTGACAAAGGACCTATGTTTTTTAATCTACCTCTTCCACCTGTCATACCACATTTGGCAACTACATTCCCCAATGTCAAGTGATGCTCTGTTTCAACTTTTATTGTGGCAAAGGTTTCTATATGCATGGGCTAAAACAATGTGGTGTAAAACTATAATGTCAAATTTTGTTTTCAGTAAAGATCTCCACTTTCAGAAACCAAATAAATGAGCTTATGCTACATCCAGTTATTTTTGAGAGGTTTGTTTCGCTCCACTTTTCTTAATTTAATATGAGCAGCCAAAGCATTTAATGAGCTCCTTCCAGACTTTCAAAATTCTACTTTGAATTTGGCAAAAAGATGCGGTGGAACAGTCATGTGATGATTCTCATTTCCTGCTCACTGGTCAGCAGTTCAATAATAACAATATAACAGAGATCAGAAATTTAAGAGTTGACAAGAACAACCATATATACAAATCCATATTCCTCCACAGCATGATGTTTCAACACACCTGTTCACCAGCATTATTAGTTTTGAATGAAATTCAATATTTAACTATGCCATTTTTAATGTTTGCTCGGCTCTAGCCAATCTTTAAAGCTTCTGAAGTAATTAGAATGATAAAGTTTCACACCAACCCCAGCTCTCACTCCAGCACACTTGATTGTTCAAGTAGTTAGATGCACCACTTGGTGTGGTACAGAATTGCAAAGCAGATACTAAAATGCATTCCTCTGTTCCTGCATTTTTGGTGTTTGGGCAGGAGAGGGGAAAGCAAGGGCATAAATCAGCCTACGGTCCCATCTCATGGCTATGCAACCAGTCTTACCCTACTGATAATAAATGGCGTTTAAGCGGGAGAATGGAACCAACTAACTTCCTCTTCAAAAGAGTCACCTCAGGACTTCCGGTGGTGGCGATGTTCGAGTGAGCCGCACATTCGGCGGGCTCTCACTCCGGCGGGGCTTAACAGCTGATTCCCCGCGATAGCGGGACCACGGGGGCGGCAAAAAGGCTGCCGTGGAAGGAAGAGGAGAGCGGGCTGCAGCGGATGGAATCGTGGGAGGCCAGCAGGTAGAGGAAGAAAGAGAGAGAGAGAGAGAGACGGAGGCAAGGAGGAAACTGACCTGAAGGGTAAGATGGCGGACCCACGGACCTTCCTTCCTCCAGGACAAAGAAAGTTTGGAGTTGCTGAGGAGGGACAGCTTGGACCCACTTCAGATGCCCAGGAGGTAAAATTTAAGGAGCTGGGCAAAGGAAGGCGGCAGCGAAGGTGCTGAGGAGCGGGCTGCGGCACATGGAACAGCGGGATTCCAGAAGGCAGAAGAAGAAAGAGAAAAAGGGACAGAGACAAGGACCTGAAGAAAATTACCTGGGACCTAAGATGGCGGACACACGGACCCCGGACTCAGCAATCCAGCTGGCGCTGGATAACATGCTCCAGGTAATGAAGTCCAGTTTTGAAGCACTGAAGCGGGACAGCTTGGACATAATCCAGAAAGCGGTGGATCAGCTGAACCAGAGGCTGGACGCCCAGGATGTTAAAGTTAAGGAGCTGGGAGAGGCGGTGGAGGAGCAGGCGGATGCGCAAACGGTTGCAGCGCTAGAAGTGGACGGCCTGAAAGAGTGGCAGAGAAGGCCGCTGGACAGAGTGGAGGAGCTGGAGAATAGAGTCCGCAGGAACAATCTGAGGATGGTCGGCCTCCCGGAGGGGGCTGAGGGAGCTGATGCTGCAGCGTTTGTAGCAGACCTGCTGAAGCAGCTGATGGGGGCCGAAGCTGGAGGGGGCACACAGAGTGCAGGCAAGGCAGGGGCGGCCGGGCGGACCCCCCCGCCCGAAAGTGATTAGGTTCCATAGGTTCGTGGACAAGGAGCGGGTGCTGCAGTGGGCAAAGAGCGCCAGGAGCAGCACGTGGAACAACAGTGTTCTCCGCATTTATCAGGACCTAAGCCAGGAGGTGGCTCGGCGGCGAGCAGCCTTTAAGAATGTCAAGGAGGTGCTGTTCAAGAAGCACGTGAGGTTTGGTCTGCTGTTACCAGCTCGGCTATGGGTCACGCACCAGGGTCAACACCACTACTTCTCCGAGCCCGAAGAAGCGATGGATTTTGTGAGGGACCTGGGGCTGGTCCCGAAAGGAGGCCCCAAGGACGCGAGTTAGGGCCCGAGGATTTCTGTGGGAAGGAACGCCGAATGTGCCTGGACTGCTATTCAACGGTTTGCTGGGCCAAAGGGGCCAAGCGGAACATTTGAGACTCTTTCCTTTGTTCATGGACATTTATGTGCTTTTTCTCTTTTTTCTGTGTTTTTTATTTCCTGTTTGGGCTGGTTTGTGCTTTTTGTGCAGCTCGCGGAAGACACTGGAGCCGGCTTGCCCCAGTGGGTGGGGAGGAGGACGGGGAAACAATGGGATTGAGACAGGAAGGCGCTGGAGTTTTGAGTCACCGGGCTAGCAGATTGGCTAGTCAAGGGAGTCAGATGGGGGGGGAAGTTACAGCCAGTAGATGGCAGGGGTGGGGGTATTGGGGGATGGGGTTAGGGGAGGGGGGGGGTTGTTCTGCTGACGGGAGAGGGACTTGAAATAGGCACTGGAAAGGAGGTCGAGGGTGGAGGCAGCCAAAGGGCGGGCCAGGAATGGCGCGACGCACGGGTCAGGGGCCGGCCCGAGAAAGGCTATGGCTGACCGGCGGGGGGGGGGGGGGGGGGGGGGGGGGGGGGGGATGTGCCCCCCGACCAGGCTGATCACCTGGAACGTCAAGGGACTGAATGGGCCGGTTAAGAGGGCGCGGGTGTTAGCGCACTTGTGGGCCCTGAGGGCGGATGTAATTATGTTGCAGGAGACACATCTGAAAGTGTCAGACCAGACCAGGCTAAGGAAGGGCTGGATTAGCCAGGTCTTCCACTCGGACTTGGACTCGAAGTCCAGAGGGGTGGCAATCATGATCAACAAGCGCGTGCAATTTGAGGCAGAGGGCATATCCGCAGACAGGGGGGGCAGACTGGAGGGGAGAAGAGTGGTGCTGGTGAATATATATGCCCCAAACTGGGATGACGTGGACTTCATTAAAAGAGTGCTGGGGAAGATCCCGGACTTGGATTCTCGCAGGCTAATAATTTTTTTTTTTTTTTTTTTTTTTTTTATAAATTTAGAGTAGCCAATTATTTTTTTCCAATTAAGTGGCAATTTAGCGTGGCCAATCCACCTAACCTGCACATCTTTGGGTTGTGGGGGTGAAACCCACGCAGACATGGGGAGAATGTGCAAACTCCACACGGACAGTGACCCAGGGCCGGGATTCGAACCCGGGTCCTCAGCGCCGCAGTTCGCAGGCTAATAATGGGAGGGGACTTTAACATGGTCCTTGACCCGACTTTGGATCGGTCGTGTCCCAGAACGGGTAGACTCTCAGCAATGGCAAGGGAGCTGAAAGGGTTTATAGAGCAAATGGGGGCAGTGGACCCCTGGAGAGATGGACAGCCAACAGGAAGGGGCTACTCGTTTTACTCGCACGTCCATAAAGTATATTCCAGGATAGATTTCTTTGTACTAAGCAGTGACTGTGTGGGGGAGGTAAAGAACACGGAATACTCAGCAATTACCATTTCAGACCATGCCCCGCATTGGGTGGACCTGCAGTTCGGGGGAGCGAGCTATCAACGCCCGCAATGGAGGCTAGATGTGGGACTGCTGTCGGAGGAGGGGATCTGCGAGAGGCTTCGGAAATGTATAAAAAATTACCTGCAGGTGAATGACACTAGGGAGGTCTCAGCGGCGACCTTGTGGGAGGCGCTAAAGGCAGTAGTGCGGGGGGAGCTGATTTCAATTGGGGCCCACAGAGCCAAGGCAGACCGGGCAGAGATGGATAGATTGGTCAGGGAAATGGGTCGGATAGATGAAGAGCACGCGGAGTCCCTGGGGGAGGTTTTACTCAGGGAGAGGCAGAGACTACAGGCGGAACTGGGGGCACTTCCACGAGCAGGGCCGTGGAACAGCTTAGGAAGGCGAAGGGAGTGGTGTACGAGCATGGGGAAAAGGCTAGCAGACTGTAAGCGCAGCAACTCAGGAGGAGGGAGGCGGCCAGGGAAATAGGTAGAGTGAGGGACGAGGGGGGGCGCAAAGTGGAGGACCCGGCAGAATTGAATAGGGTATTCCGGGACTTCTACCGTAAGCTGTACACTTCGGAGCCGCCGGAAGAACCGGAGGGGATGAAAATGTTTCTGGACGGGTTAACATTCCCAACAGTTGGTGGGGGGCGAGTGGAAGAGCTGGGGGCCCCGATTAGAGTAGAGGAGGTATTGGGGGGCCCTAAAGGCCATGCAGTCGGGGAAGTCCCCGGGGCCGGGTGGATACCCAGTAGAGTTTTATAGGAAGTTCTCTGAGCTGGTGGGCCCGGTCTTGGCGAGGGTTTTCAATGAGGCAAGGGACAGAGGGACCCTGCCGCCGACAATGTCACAAGCCACCATATCTCTGATATTGAAGCGGGGTAAAGACCCGGAGGTGTGCGGGTCCTACAGGCCAATCTCCCTGATTAATGTAGACGCCAAGCTCCTGGCAAAGGTACTGGCGGGTAGAATGGAGGACTGTGTACCGGAGGTGATTGGGGAGGATCAAACGGGGTTCGTGAAAGGTAGGCAGCTGGCAGCCAATCTGAGGAGATTGCTCAATGTGATAATGATGCCCCCGGCGGGTAGAGAGGTGGAGGTAGTGGTGGCAATGGACGCCGAGAAGGCCTTTGACCGGGTGGAGTGGGACTATCTATGGGAGGTGCTCGGGCGGTTTGGGTTCGGGGAGGGATTGGTGGATTGGATCAAATTATTATATCAGGCCCCGAGGGCCAGCGTCAGGACCAACAGAGAAGTGTCGGAGTACTTTAGGTTGTACCGAGGGACCAGACAGGGCTGCCCGCTCTCCCCGCTGCTGTTTGCGCTGGCCATAGAGCCGCTGGCGATTGCGCCGAGAGCCGCAGAGGGTTGGAAGGGGATGGTGAGGGGTGGGGTTGAACACAGGGTTTCTCTTTATGCAGACGACCTGCTCCTGTACGTGTCGGACCCAGTGGCCGGGATGGGAACTATACTGGGAATGCTGAGGAAGTTCGGCCAGTTCTCAGGATACAAATTAAATACGGTCAAGAGTGAAATGTTTGTGGTCCAAGCAAGGGGCCAGGAGAACAGATTGAGAGGGCTACCGTTTAGGCTAGTTGAGGAAAGTTTCCGGTATTTGGGAATCCAGGTGGCACGAGACTGGGGCAGGCTGCATAAGTTAAATTTGGCCAGGGTGGTGGAGCAAATGAAGGGAGAGTTTCGGAGATGGGATGCACTCCTGCTGTCGCTGGCAGGGAGGGTGCAGACTGTAAAGATGACAATCCTCCCTCGATTTTTGTTTATTTTTCAGTGCCTCCCGATCTTTATCCCACAGTCCTTCTTCAAAAGAGTTAACGGGCTGATCATGAGCTTTGTCTGGGCGGGAAAGTCTCCGCGGGTGAAGAATGCGATGTTGGAGAGGAACCGCAGTGAGGGAGGGCTGGCTTTGCCGAGTCTGGTCAATTATTACTGGACGGCCAACATCGCTATGATAAGGAAGTGGATGGTGGGTACGGGGTCTATTTGGGAGCGGGTGGAGGCGGCTTCGTGCAGGTGCTCCAGTTTGGAAGCCCTGGTCACGGCTCCTCTACTGCTGCCGCCGGCCAAGTACACCACCAGCCCGGTAGTGGTGGCGACCCTGCGGATATGGGGCCAGTGGAGGAGGCATGTGGGGGAGATGGGGGCGTCTGTCTGGGCGCCAATCTGCGACAACCATCGGTTTGCCCCCGGCAGTATGGATGGGGGGTTCCGAGTATGGCGGCGAGCAGGGGTGGGAAGGGTGGGGGATATGTTCCTGGAAGGGAGCTTCGCGAGTTTGAGGAGCTTGGAGGAGAAATTTGGGTTGGTAAGGGGAAATGATTTTAGATACCTACAGTTGCGGGACTTTGTTCGTAGACAGGTCCCATCTTTCCCGCGCCTCCCGCCAATGGGGATCCTTGACAGAATAGTCTCTAGGAGGGAAGAAGGGGAGGGCAGAGTCTCAGGTCTATATAAGGTGCTCATGAGGGAGGAAGGGTCCCAGACAGAGGAACTGAAACTTAAATGGGAGGAGGAGCTAGGCGGGGAAATGGAGGATAGGCTGTGGGCAGAGGCCCTGAGTAGGGTAAATTCGACCGCGACATGTGCTAGGCTCGGGCTGATCCAATTTAAGGTCGTTCACCGGGCCCATATGACGGTGGCTCGGATGAGCACATTTTTCGGTATAGAGGACAAATGCGCTAGGTGCGCGGGAGGACCAGCGAACCATGTTCACATGTTTTGGGCATGCCCTGAGCTGAGGGGGTACTGGGAGGGATTTGCAGGGGTCATGTCCCAGGTGCTAAAAACAAGGGTGGTGATGAGTCCAGGGGTGGCAATTTTTGGGGTTTCGGAAGACCCGGGCGTCCAGGGGGAGAAAGAGGCCGATGTGTTGGCCTTTGCTTCCCTGATAGCCCGGCGACGAATATTATTGGCGTGGAGGGACTCAAAGCCCCCCGAAGACTGAGTGGTGGCTTGCGGACATGTCGAGTTTCCTGGGGATGGAAAAAATTAAGTTCGCCTTGAGGGGATCTGTGCAGGGGTTCACCCGGAGGTGGCAACCATTTATTGACTTCTTTGCAGGAGAGTGAGCGTCAGCAGGGGGGGGGGGGGGGGGGGGGGGGGGTTAGAGATAGAGTAGGAGGAAAATATGGCGGGTAGTACCAGTGGGAGGGGAGCGGGCTTGTGCAATATGTTACGATGGAAGTATTGAAAGTACGTGGATTTTTGCCTTTTTTGCTTCCTTTCTGATGATGTCTGTAACTGTTTATAAAGCCAAAAACTACCTCAATAAAATTGTTTATTAAAAAAAAAAGAGTCACCTCAGACTCAATGGACCAAATGCATGCTTCTGTGCTGTACTATTCTATGATTCTATATAAATTGAGACAAGATGGGGTCAACTATGATGAGATTTTCAAAATAATCAGGATCATACATCAACAATACTGAAGAAATGTGCTAAACGTCTGTTAGCCACTTACCTGGCAATATGAGAATAAGGTTCAGGAAAAGCAAATAATCCCATACTATTACATAATTCCAAACACAGCCAAAGAATTAATTTCTTGAAAGTAAAATAGTTGTGGGAAAAATCAGCTTTACGGGAGCCATTAAAGAAAACTAATAAAAATACAAATAAATAGTTTCTTGTTCACAGTTAAAAACCGATCACCGTGCACAAAATTTGAATTTCACAATTTACCCTTCCTATTTTCTTTTCTGCTCTTTCAAAGTCTCTGACTATTGTTGGCCTATTGCTTTGTGGGTGTCAGCTGCCTTCTAGTACTTTATTCAAGTCACCAGTCTTTGCACATGAGCCCAAGCAGGTTATCCATAGATGTGGGTGCCATCAAAGTCAGTCCCAATGCTGTACTCAGCCAATATCCATATACACTTTACAGGAGTCACCGGACACCACTGGGAAATTAAGACCTTGGCCTACATCCCAGCATTAGATAAGGAAATTAGCCAACAAAACATACACCAGGGATTGGACCTTGCATTTTTGTGGCTCAATTCCACATCTGGCAATATATTTATCAACTCAACTTTTCGGAATGATTATGTTCAGGATTTTTAAACAAATAATTTATGCACTTTCAAATAAATTGTAACATAGTGACATAGTAATAAGAGGGCAGTCAGTCCCTCAAGCCTGTTCGCCATATCTTTAGATTATAGCTCCTCTGTATTTGTTCCATATCTCTTAATATTTTCATTCCATATCTCTTCATATTCTGGACTAATAAAAATCCACTTTTGACATTTTCAGTTAACCTACACGGTAAACAGGTTTTGGTAGGAGAAGTGGGTATCCTTGTTATGTAAAGTGCTGACATTACCCCTAAACTCCCTTGTTCTAGATTCCCCATCAGAGGAATTTATCTCTATCTTATCTAATACTTTAATCATCTTAAACACTCAATTAGATTAACACTTAATCGCTTAGCCTCCAAGAAATACTAGCGTAGTCACGCAACCTGTTCTCATAATTGACCTTTCAGTCCTTGTATCACTCCAGCCAATTGGCATTGCACCCCTTCAAGAATTGCACATTCTTCCTGATCTGTGGTGCATAGAACTGAATGCAGTACTCCAAATATATAAACAGAAAATGCTGGCCACCAGGTGGAGATATGCAAGAGGGAGGTCGCACCTTTGGTAGCTCCAGCCGAGATCTACATTTTAAAAAAAGGCATTTTCACCTATTTATTCTAATGATCTTCATCAGAAAACGTTCTAGACCAGGACAACAGGTTGCCCCGAAGCCAAATGCATGCCCAAAACGAAGCAGAAAGAAACCAGGAAATGCGGAGTAGATATTCCCTTGGCGGACTCAGGGGTCTAGTGGAACTCCTCAATAGCTAAGATGGCGATGGCACAGCTGTAGTCATTGGCTGTCCTGATTACAATGATATGCTATCGGACACACTAGCTAAGGAATTTAATATTTTGAGAGGCAGTGGAAGTTGGTCTCTGAGAGATTACGTAAATCGGCTGAGGAAGCTTAATAAAGCCATCGGGACGGTAAAAAAAACATGGTGATATTTTGGAAGGTATTAAGGAGGCGCTCACAAGGCATGATAAGCAGCTTTGTCGTTAGAGGCCAAGACAGCAATGGTGGTTGATAAAAATAAAACCTTGACGGTGAAATTCGACGACCCGGAAAATCAATCAAGAAGACAGAACCTGCAAATTGTGGGGTTGCTGGAGGAGAAAGCCCATTCGATTTGGGAATGGTGTACACTGTGAGGTTGTGAGTCCCACACGAGGCTAAGGACTTTTATTTCAGAACACCTGAGGTGGTAGAGGACTTTCTTAACAAATGTGGACAGAGGTCCAATTAAACAAAAGGTGTTGTATGGTTGATTTCTATGCGGTTTGTTGTGAGTGTTGCAAGCTGAATGGGGTGGTGGAGATATTCTGTATGTAGCTGTTGAAGTTTGTTTTCTCTGTGGAAATGATGGAGGAATTTCTATGTTATATGGTTTATGGGTCCCTTTTTCTTTAGAGGAATAGTTGATCCTCATGCTGTTGTCCTTTTCATTGTCCTGGTGGGAGCTACCTTGCTAGCAGTGTATAATGCTGGCATACAGGAACGAGGTGGGGGAAGGAGGTGGAGCCGTAAAACCAGTTTAACCTGGTTGGCATGCTTAGTGTCGGGGTTGGGGATTGGGGGTGGGGGGGGGGGGGTCGAAGAAGCCTACTGAAGCTGTGTATTACTGGGTGACCAATGTAAGAAGTCTTACAACACCAGGTTAAAGTCCAACATGTTTGTTTCAAACACTAGCTTTCGGAGCACTGCTCCTTCCTCAGGACTTCTTACTGTGCTCACCCCAGTCCAACGCCGGCATCTCCACATCATGGGTGACCAATGTGAGACGATGTTGGTGTAGTATAGGGAATCGGATACCATATGGGGAACGATAAAGGCACATTCGTGTAAGGGACCAAGCCTCTGGGCTCCAGTGATGGTGCTACTCCCATTCTTGCCAGCGAAGTATACCTCAAACTCGATGGTGCTTTGAAGATATGGAGGCAGCTCAGACAATATTACAAGCTTGGTGCCATGCCATTATTGGCCCCCCTATGTGGTAACCATTTGTTTGTGCCATTGGGTTTTACGGCACGAGAGGGGAAAGAGCTAGAATGCTTTAGAGACTTGTTTATGCCTCGTGTACATATTCAACAGGAAGTAACCAGGGTTCAGAGCATTCGTACATACACTAGCAGGGGCGCCCTATACAGTAGTCAAATCCAAACCTCCCAAACAGATATTCCCACTGCACTCTATCAAATGTGCTTTTGGCATCTAGGGAAACAATCACTCCCAGTTTGGGCACCAAGGAGGGGAAAAAGACAATGTTTAGCAGGCGACATGCATTGGTTGACAATTGCCGACCCTTAAGAAGCCTGTCTGATCCTCTTGAGATCACCTCTAGAAGGCAGGGCTCCAGCAGCAGCACTTTTGCAAGTAACTTAACATCCACATTTAAGAGTGATATAGGTTGAAACTACCCACACCTCTGTTGGGGCTTTGTCTTTCTTGAGAATCAAGGAAATAGAGGCGAATGTGAGGGTGTAGGGCAATGAACCCCGGGATAAGGAATCATTAAATATCTCCAGAACTAATGGTACCAATTGCTCTGCAAACTTTTTATAAAATTCATTGGCAAAGCCACCTGGGCCAGGGTTTTTACCAGTCAGCATCAATTCAATGCATTTCATGATTTCCTCTGGGCCCAATGGGGATTCCAACTCCTTACTCCTCTTCCCCTCCACAGCTGGGATGAATAGGCTTCCAAAACGTCAGTCATGACTGATCCCTCAGCCGGAGGCTCCGGTCTGTAGTGACCCCGGTAGAATGATTCAAAAGCCACATTAACCTGAGGAGGGGCAGAAACCAGGCTGCCGTTCAGGTTATGTGTCTGTACATCTTCCAGGAAGCTGCCTGTCGATTCAGCTAATGAGCTAAGAGGCAACTAGCTTTCTCCCCGTATTCATAAAACATAACCCTTGAATGTCAAAGCTGGCCCACCGTTCTGTCTGTTGACAGTAACTTGAATTGTGTCTACAGCTTTTTTCCTACTTGCAAACTCCAGGGTTGGGGCCAGCAAGTACTGGTGGCCCACCTCAAGAATGGAGTCCAGCAGCTTCTGCTGCTCCATCCTCGCTGTCTTCACCATGTGTACTTTGTAGGAGATAATCTCACCTGAGGACATCCTTAAGGGCTTCACACAGCACAGAACGTGAGATTGAGGGTGGACATGGGTTCACAAACTTTCTTGTCCACTAAAAGTGTTGTGTCCAACCTCCATGGCGGACACTGGGAATGATCTGATTCTAGTGTCAAATCAACAACGAAATGTAAAATCTCTATCACCTGGGTGCAAAAAGCACCAAAGATCTCCCCTCCACATCCCATCTGTTCCATGAAAAACAACAAAGCTCTGGCCACCCCGGATGCAAGTCCTCTCCCAAAATATGATGTGGAGATGCCGGCGTTGGACTGGGGTGAGCACAGTAAGAAGTCTTACAACACCAGGTTAAAGTCCAACAGGTTTGATTCAAACACGAGCTTTCGGAGCGCAGCTCCTTCCTCCCTTCACCTGAGGAAGGAGCTGCGCTCCGAAAGCTCGTGTTTGAATCAAACCTGTTGGACTTTAACCTGGTGTTGTAAGACTTCTTACTGTGCTCTCCCAAAATAGCTGATGCAAATCCAAATTGGGAAGAGAGGCCAGCTGATAACTACTAAAATTCGAATCATCTCATTTGGAGCATTGATATTAACCAGTACCACCGGAGTGTCCGTCAAAGAGTCACAGTCAATAACATGTTTGCCAAGAAAAATCTGCAGGCACCATCAGCAAACTACTGCCACTTCACTTCACTTCACTTCACCCCCCCCCCCCCCCCCCCCCCCCCCCCCCCCCACACCACTTCGGATATTTCCACATCCAAATACACATACAAATAGAAGCAAGGTAAACACAAACATCTAAAATCTACTTCTAACAAACCTAAACAAAACAATAAATCTACGCTCATTTTCTAAAAAAAACTATTATAATGAGCTGCAGTCAACTCTTCAACACCACTCCCATTAGTTAACTCTTAGATTAGCAGGGAGGCGCCCAATGAGAGTGGGAAAAAAATTGTTACAAACAACAAAATACTAACACTCCATAAACCACTGCGCTCCAACAGGGAGCTATATATTTTCAGACTAATCAGAACAGAACTTCACAAAAAAACCAACGGCGACATGAAGAAAATCTTTTTACACAACAAGTGGTAAGATTGTTGAATACACTGTCTGATCCGTTGGGAGGTACAGATTCAATAGTGGCCCTCGAAAGGAAATTGGATACTTACAGGAGAAAATATTTCACTAATATCATGAAAGAATGCAAAGTTCAATTCCGACTGTGTGGAGTTTGCACGTTCTCTGCGTGGGTTTCCTCTGGGTACTCCGGTTTCCTTCCAGTCCAAAGATGTGCAAGTTAGGTGGTTTGGTTGTGCCAAATTGCCCCTTAGTGTCTAACGGTTAGGTGGGGTTACGGGGATAGGGCAAGGGGTTAGGCCTATGTTGGGTGCTCTTTCGGAGGGTTGGTGCAGACTAAATGGGCCGAATGGCTTCCTTCTGCATTGTCGAGGTTCTATGATTCTATGAGTGGGACTAACTGGATTATTCTATGAAAGAGCTAGCGCACAGACTCAAATGGGCTGAATGGCCTCCTTGCATGCAGTACTAGTCTATGAGGTTCAAATGTTTAATTGGAAGAACAGCAACAATCTAACTTGCTTTGCACTGAAATATCTCATTACCCTGGAGTGAAGCTTGAACACAAAACCTTCCAGCACAACATAGCAAGTGTGCCACCAACTAATCCACGCTCATATTTAACAGGCAGCCTAATTTGTAAAAGAAAGACAATGCTTTGGCCTTCAAAAAAACATTTGGATTTTCAGTGCAGCAACGCATTCATCCTATATGCCTTTCAGTTGTTTCAAACCATTTATTCTAAATAGGTGGTTTCATACATAGAAACATCCATAGAAAATAGCAGAATGTCATTCATTATGATCATGGCTGCTCATCAAATTCAATACCCTGATCCCACCTTCCCCACATATCTATCCCTTGATCACTTTAGCCCAGGAGCTATATCTAATTCCTATTTGAAATTTTGGTCAAGGGTGGTATCATGACCGGTACAGGCTTGGAGGGCCGAAGGCCTGTTCCTGTG
Source organism: Scyliorhinus canicula (assembly GCF_902713615.1). Taxonomy (NCBI): domain Eukaryota; kingdom Metazoa; phylum Chordata; class Chondrichthyes; order Carcharhiniformes; family Scyliorhinidae; genus Scyliorhinus; species Scyliorhinus canicula. The sequence goes on along the minus strand of NC_052155.1, from coordinate 78,215,289 downwards.
CTGTATTGTTCTTTGTATACAATGTTTGCACCTCAACTACATTTTCTGTAGTGAATTCCACAGATTCACCACTCTCTGGGTGAAGACATTTATCCTAACCTCAGTCCTAAAAGGTTTTACCCCTTATCCTCTATGACCCCGAGTTCTGGACTTCCCCCACCACCTGGAACATGCTTTCTGAATCTACCCTGTCTAATCTATTAGAATTTTATAAGTTTCTATGAGATCCCCCTCACACTTCTGAACTCCAATGAATATAATCCTAACCAACTTAGTCTCTATCTTCATATGTCAGTCCCACCATCCCAGAAATCAGCCTGGTGGTAAACCTTTGCTGTACTCCCTCCATAGCAAGAACATCCTGCCTCAGAAAAGGACAGCAAAACCGCACACAATACTCTATGTATGGCCTCACCAAGCCTTATACAATTGCAGTAAAACGTCCCTATTCTCATACTCAAATCCTCTCGCTATGATCGCCAACGTACCATTTGCCTTCTTTACTGTCTGCTTGCTGTACCTGCGCGCTTACTTTCAGTGACTGATCCATGAGGGCAACAAGATCTCGCTGTGTATCCACCTCTCTCAATTTACACCCATTTAAATAATAATCAATGACTTGGTGTTTCTACACAACCATATATTGCATTCTAGAACTAGTCATGTTGAACACCTAATTTTCGAAGATGTATTTCAGTTGTTCTCGCAATCTTGCTTTCCGAGGTATCACTTCACCAATCTGTCTACTTAGCCACTTTCTCCATTGCTTGCTTCGGTGCAAATTGTACTAGTTTTACTTTACGAACTGGCAAGTTTCATTCTACATATAAAGTTCCATAAATGTTTTTTTTACTGAGTTAATCTCTCCATTTCCCTTTAACTAAAACAATACTCATTATCCAAAGCTCATGCTCTCAAAAGCAATAATTTTCATCATAAACATGTCATCTGAGCAACACCAATGCATACACCATGCCCAATAGCATAATGTTAGTGTATATCGGACCAGTCCTTCCCTTGATAGGAATTAGATTAATTGGCAGAGGAGTCTAATCAACAACACCATTAGGAGAATAAAAAGGAAAAATGCTGAAAAAATACTCTGCTGATCAGGAGACCACTGTGGAGAAAGAAACAGAGTTAACATTTCAGGTTGATTATGGCAAAATTAGAAATGCACCAAGTTTTAAGCAAGTTTAGAGGTAGGAAAAGAAGGAGAAGGACAAAAGGGAAGATCTGCTACCATCCGAAAATGTGAGTTAAATTGCAAACTTTATTAAACATGAAAATATTGGATTATTATACAATGCTCCTTTCTCCCTTTTAGCTCAACGATTACACACAGGTTTTAAGATTTACACAGATTACAAAGTACATCTAAGGCTACAATGGCGAATGATTGTCACATGAGAATTTCCAAACTACACTCCTAAAAACAAGCTTTAAAATCTTCTCTCATAATAATGTTTTCCCTCAGCGGTTTGCATTCCAAAATCCATGCCAGGTTTTACAAATGACTCTTTCAACAAAAGATTTTGCTCCACTTGTAACAGCAACTTCAGTCCAGAATTTTACACCAACTCCTTTAGGATTTCTTTGTCTTGACTGCTTGCTATACAAACAGTTCACAATTGCTTTAACTCTCGATTTCCCAGACTCTACTAAAATGGCATCAAATGTTCCATTTAACTCAGAAGTCTGCTGTCCCACTTTAAATCTGGTGACTGCGATTGTCTCTTTAACTCAGAACACTTTGTTTACTCTCCCTTAAATTCTTCTGAACAGTATCTTGTTCTTACAACTTCAGGGCCGGAATTCTCCGACCCCCCGTTGGGTCGGAGAACCCCCGGGGGGGAGGCGCTAATTCCGCCCTGACGCCGGCTGCATTCCCACCTCGCCAGTCGGGAGCCATTGACAGCGCCCCCCCCCCCCCCCCCCCCCCGGCGATTCTTCGGGGCCCAATGGGCCGAGTGGCCGTCCTGTTTTGGCCCAGACCCGCCGGCGTGAATTACTCACCTCACGCGCGGCAGGACCTGGCAGGTAAGTGTGCGGGGGTAGTCCTTTTTGGGGGGGGGGGGGGGGGGGGAGAAGAGATCAGACCCCGGGGGGACCCCCACCGTGGTCTAGCCTGCGATTGGCGCCTACCAATCCTGGGGGCGGGCTATTTCCATGGGGGCCTTCTTTCCTCCGCGCCAGGCCTCTGTAGGGCTCCGCCATATTGCCCAGGGGCCGGCGTGGAGAAGAGAATCCCTGCGTATGCGCTGAAATGTGCCGGCCGTTCAGCACATGTACATGATCACGCCGGCTGTTCCGCCCATACACGAACTTCCGCCTGCCCTTCGGCACCCGCTGAAGCGGCGCCAACCACTCCGGCGTCAAACTAGCCCCCGAAAACCTGGAGAATTCCTCACTTTTGGGGGCTCTTGATGCCGGAGTGGTTGGCACTAGTTTTCCTGCCGGTGTGGGGACTTAGTCCCCAGAAGGGAGAATCCCGCCCCAGGTGTCTCAAACATTCTTTCTTTCCCAATTCTCTGGTTAGCTGGATTGTATCTTGTTCCTTAAGAAGCTTGCACCTTTGCAAATTCCTTGTCCTTTCCAGCTTCTCCTCGCAGAGTTCAGAGCTGTTCACTCCCTAGTGATCTGTCTGCAACTGCTCTGACTTTGTGAAAACTAAGAACAAAGGAATGTCTTTCCCTCTGGGAAGTGGAGTCCTGTTGCTAAGCAATGACTCACTCTTATTTATTCTTCCTGATGTAACCCTCTTGAAGCAAATTAGAATCACAGTTGGAATTGAAACTTGTTTTCCTAACAACTCCCACACTGACATCCCTCACTACTCCCTCCACAGTCCTGACACCACAGAGGACTCACCCTTTACGACCTGTCACCATCACACACACACACACACACACACACCCCCCCCACCCCACCCACTGGACTACATCCCATCCACCCATACCACCACCCCCCCAATCCAACCCCCCAGCCACTGGACTGCACCCTGCTCAACCCTCGCACAATATGGGACTCCCCAAGGGACTACAAACCCCAATGGCATTACTCCCACATCAGGCCCAATCCGCCACAGCCACTGCTAGGTGCTAGGCCCTACTCTAAGCCCTAAACTTCAAGGCACAAACTGACCGATCACCTCCTCCCTCCCACTACTCCCACACCCCCTCACCGCCCCAAACCGAAGCCTAACCTGACCTCACACCCCCTTCAGGCCAAGGCCCTACCCAACACAAACCCCAAATCCCCACCCCTTCCTCCGTCAAGACCCAATCCAAAATTCCCACTGCCCCCTTCACCAAGACCTGACATGACACCCCTCTCCGTACCACCTGCCCACTGTCTCCCTGCCAAACCTACCCAATTAGTTTTTCCCTGGCTGGACCTTTAATCCTGCCTGATTCAGAGCAACTAGTGATGCAAAAATTGCAGCCTAGCTTCCTTACCTGTGACTCTGCAAACCTTGACGGTAGGTCCAGGGTGTGCTGCACTGTCCAGACCTCGCCCATCCTGAGTTGGAAGGTCGGGTAAGAAGGTATTGAATGATTCGATTTCAAGTACTTTAAAGGAGAGTGGCAATCTAACTCAATTGCAACTCCATCAGAGGTCATGACCCATAACATCTTTTGGTAATGTGAAGTGCCTGAACAAAAGATGAGACATGGTTCCTCAAGCTTTTGTTGAGCTTTGAAGAAGGAAAAAAAGAGATGGGATAGAGAATCAAAATGACAGGCAGCCGGAAGCTTGAGGTCATGCTTGTAGATTGAATGGTGATATTCCAGATGTGGCCTCACCAAAACCCTGTACAACTGTAGCAAGACTTCTTTATTCTTGTACTCCAATCCCCTTGCAATAAAGGCCAACATGTCAATTGCCTTCCTACGGCCATTCCCACACAAAATTATTGACTTTTAGTGCTTATAGATATATTTGGGGAAGTTAATAAATAAAACTCTGTACAAAGGCTGCCATCGATTGTACAGTCAAACAGCTGTAAACTGGTCCAGAAACAACCAAGCTGCAACAAGGTCCCACTGCTGATGTCAAGCAGCAATGGTGCAGTAACAGCCACGCAGGAATTTGTGCAGTTTGCGTGAGGTCAGGTGTAATGCCTGCATCTGATCTCTGGCTTTGTAACTCTGATAAAGTAAGAAAAAAAAAGAAAGAACTCTGTGTGAGACTGGCCTGTGATGCAAAAACAAAAGACCAATAAGTTCCCCAGGAGCTCGCCACTCTGTATGAAGTGACTGGACTTCTCAGGTTATCTGAATGCATGACGTCAGCATGTCCATTTTCATTAGTCTCTCTTTGGATTTTTAAAAATACTTTTATTGAAATTTTGCAGTTTTTACACAGTTTATAGAAAGAGGTCATCGTGAATCTCCGTATTAATAGTTCCTTTCCCGCCTTCCCCTCCCCACTCTGTCAGTTTGCCCCACTCTCCCTTGTTTAGATGTTCCCTGGACGTGTATTTACATTTTGAAGGGCTTTACTTGTTTGCTTGTGCCGGCCCCGGCAGGGGCCTACGTCATCTCACTGGTTCTGCTTGTCTGCTGGCGAATGGACTTTTCCACCCCGGATGGTGAATTTGATTTTCTCCAGGTGGAGAAATTCCGACAGGTCAGCCAGACAGCCTGCAGCTTTGGGTGGTGCTGCTGATCACCAGCAGAGCTGGATTCTTCGGCATGCAATTTGGGAAGCAAAGGCAAGGGCGTTGGCCCCCTTCCCCATAAATAGTTCTGGCTTGTCTGATACCCCGAAGACTGCCAGTTGAAGGCTTGGCTCCACCCTCATCCCCACAACCTTGGACATTGCTTCAAAGAAGGCTGTCCAGAGTCCGACCAGACTGGGGCATGCCTAAAACATGTGAGTGTGGTTGACCGGGCCTCCATGGCACCATTCACATTTGTCCTCCACCTCCATTTTTGACTTTCCTATCATGGAGGTGTTGGGACAGTGAGACCACCATGGTAGAGCTCAACAAGACCATTGACTTGATTTGATTGATTTATTGTCACATGTACCGAACAACAGTTAAAAGTATTTTTCTGCGGCCACGGAAGAGTACACAGTACACAAAAAATAGTAGATAGTTACAGAGAATGCAAAAAAGTACACAGTATATCGACAAATAAGTAATTAGTTACAGTATGGAACCAGGGCAAAATAACAAAGCAAATACGACATAAGCAAGAGTAGCATAGAGGGTCGTGAAGAGTGTCTTACAGGGAAGAGATCAGTCCGAGGGAGAGTCGTTGAGGAGTCCGGTAACTGTGGGTAAGAAGCTGTTCCTAAGTCTGGATGTATGGGTCTTCAGACTTCTGTAAGAGAGTCTGGAAGAGGGCAAAGCCTGGGTTTGAGAGGTCTCTGACAATGCTGTCTGCCTTCCTGAGGCAGTGGAAGGTGTAGACAGAATCAATGGGAGGTGGCAAGCTTGTGAAATGCGTTGGGCTGAGTTCACCACACTCTGCAGTTTCTTGAGATCAGGGGCCGAGCAATTGCCATACCAAGCTGTGATGTAGCTGGATAGGATGCTTTCTATGACACAGCTGTAGATGTTTCTGAGAGTTGATGCAGGCATGCCGAATTTCTTTAGCTGCCATAGGAAGTAGAGACGTTGTTAGCTTTCTTAACTGTTGCATCAACGCGAGTGGACTAGGACAGTCTGCTGGTGATGCTGACCCCCAGGAACTTAAAGCTATCGGCCATCTCCACTTCAAAGCCATTAATGTAGGCAGGGCGTGTGTCATACTGCGCTTCCTGAAGTCGATGATCAGTTCCTTGGTCTTGCTGACATTGTTCTCAGTACACCATGCAACCAAGTAATCTATCTCACTTCTATAGTCTGACTTGTCGTTGAGATACGACCCACCGTATCATCCGCATTCTGGCAGCAACTCTCTTTGGCATATTTTTCTAAATGCTACTATTGTATGCTTTCAGTGACTCTAATGAGGGTGAATGCCTGCATGCCAGAGCCGATGTCAAGCTGTTCAATTTGGCAAGCCTGCGTGCCAAGATCAAAATGCGTAATGTCGTTATCCGGGGCTTGCTGTTTGCTGATAACACTGCGTTGGCATGCCTTACTGAAGTTCACTTGCAACAGCTTATAGATCAGTTCCTCAGGCCTGCAAGGAGATTGGACTCACAATTAGTGCCAGAAAGGCAAAAGTTATGGGCCAGGACGTAGAGACTTCATCTTCTCTTAACACTAACTACCTCACTCTGGAGGTCATCGACAGTTTCACATACCTTGGATCAACAATCACCAGCAACATGTTTATTGATGTGAAAACCAGCACCAGGATTGTCAAGGGCTACAGCTGTCATGTCAAAGCTAAGAAGTCAAGTGTGGACCAACAGCAAACTAACTGAAAATGCAAACCACCTGTGTACCAGACTTGTGTTCTCAGCACCCTCACTTACAGTAGTGAGGTATGGACAACTTATGAAAACAAAGAAAAGCAACTGAACAGCATCCACTTCCACTGCCTCTGGTCAATAATAGGTATCTCCTGGCAAGACAGAGTGCCTACACCAGCATACTTGCCCCCTTGAGTCAGCAGTGACTCCATTGACTGGGTCATTTGAAACCACTGATGACAGCTGCATCCCCAAAGATTCATTCGATGGTAAGCTTGCTGTCAGCACACTACCAAGCGGTCACCCACATTGCAATATAAGGATGTCTACAAGTGAGATTCTTACTTGGATCGGAGTCAACGTGTGCAAAGTCCTCGCTGCTGACCGGAATGTCTGGAGACAAGCAGTAAGGAAAGGTGTGGAAAAAGTAGAGGACAAAAGAAAGGACTAAATGGCGGAAGGAAAAAACATCAGTCAACCTACGGACAATTGTGCGAGCTGCAGAGGGGACTTCTACTCACGAATCAGCCTTTGCAGCCACAACAGACAATGCTCAATATGTGACATGATCTCTGTCCGTAGTCCATTGTCACCCAAGGTGGATGGATGCCAATATATTAGTTTGTGAGGAGCACTAACGCAAGTACCGACCTGGAGGGCCAAATGGTCAGCTTCTTGTACATGTAAGTACTTTGTGTTGACTTGTTAGCATTCAAAGTTTTGGCAGGAATCCCGATAAGCACTAAATACAGCCTAGATCCAAGTCTATGGTGGAATGCATGACAGATCTAGATGGAAATCAATTAGGCAGTCTCCTTTCTCTCCTCATTTTCAACATTTTCACCAAATAAACAACAAAAAACAAATACAATACCAATTCCCAAAAAGCACCCCATTAAGTATACAAACCAAAACATCACCCGTACATCCCAAGTAAAAAAGAAAATTAACCATCAACCAGTAAACAGTATAATCAACAACAATAACCCCACTCCACCCCTAGTGTTCGATGGCAACCAATTCTCCAAAGTGCATAATAAACAGTCCCCATGAATTGTAAAACCCTTCCTTCACCCCCTCAGCTCAAACTTCACCTTCTCAAGAGTCAGAAATTCCAGTAGATCCCCCCACCAAGCCGAGGCACAGGGCGGAGAAGCTGACCTCCACCCCAACAGGACCTGCCTCCGGGCAATCAGCGAGGCGAAGGCCAAAACATCTGCCCCAGCACCCGCCTGCGGCCCTGGCCGATACGACACCCCGAATATGGCTTCTTAGGGTCCTGGATCCAAGCGGACTGTACTACCCCCGGGATGACCTTGCAAACCTCCCTCCAATACTTCACCAGCTTCGGGCAGGACCAAAGCTCTGAACCTCCTTCCTAGCAAGCAAAGTCTTGGAGATGCAGGTACCTAAACCCGTCCCCTGTCCATATTTCTCCCCCAACTCTTTCAACCTCGCAAAATGTCCCCCCCAGGAACGTCCAGTTACCTGGCTGAAACCTATGGTGTCCCCTAATCAGCATCACCCTGACCCAGCTTAAAGTGCTGCCTCAATTGCTTCTAAATCTTCAGTGTTGTCACCACCAAATGACTCCCAGAGTACCTGGGGCCATCGGGAGCGGCGTTGTTACCCCTCCCCCCCCCCCCCCCCCCCCCCCCTCCCTCCCTCCCCCTCCTTCCCCCTCCCTCTCCCCCCCTCCCCCCCTCCCTCCCCCCCACCCCCCACCCCCCCCCCCCCTCCCTCCCTCCCCCTCCTTCCCCCTCCCTCTCCCCCCCTCCCCCCCCTCCCTCCCCCCCTCCCCCACCCCCCCTCCCCACTCCCCCCCTCCCCCCCTCCCCCACCCCCCCTCCCCCACCCCTCCCTCCCCCTCCCCTCCCTCCCCCACCCCCCTCCCTCCCTCCCCCTCCCCTCCCTCCCCCACCCCCCTCCCTCCCTCCCCCTCCCCTCCCTCCCCCTCCCCTCCCTCCCCCCCCCCCTCCCCTCCCCTCCCCCTCCCTCCCCCCCCCTCCCCCCCCTCCCCCCCCTCCCTCCCTCCCCCCCCTCCCTCCCCTCCCTCCCTCCCCCCCCCCTCCCTCCCCTCCCTCCCTCCCCCCCCCTCCCTCCCCTCCCTCCCTCCCCCCCCCTCCCTCCCCTCCCTCCCTCCCCCCCCCTCCCTCCCCTCCCTCCCTCCCCCCCCCCTCCCTCCCCCCCCTCCCTCCCCTCCCTCCCTCCCCCTCCCTCCCCTCCCTCCCTCCCCCCCCTCCCTCCCCCCCCCTCCCTCCCCCCTCCCCCTCCCTCCCTCCCCCCCCTCCCTCCCCCCCCTCCCTCCCCCTCCCTCCCTCCCCCCCTCCCTCCCCTCCCTCCCTCCCCCCCCCCTCCCCCCCCCCCCCCTCCCTCCCCCTCCCTCCCCCCCTCCCCCCCTCCCTCCCCTCCCTCCCCTCCCTCCCCTCCCTCCCCCCCTCCCTCCCCCCTCCCTCCCCCCCCCTCCCTCTCCCCCCCTCCCTCCCTCCCTCCCCCCCCCTCCCTCCCCCCCCCCCCCCTCCCTCCCCCCCCTCTCCCTCCCCTCCCTCCCCCCCATCTCCCTTCCCCTTAAAAAAAAACATCGCAGCAGGACATTCATTTTAATCGCCTGCACCCGACTTTCCAGTGACAGAGAGAGGCTATCCCACCTTGCCAAATCCACTTTCATCCTTCCAACCAAGCTAATAACATTGTACCTATGGAGCCTCCACCCCCCCCCCCCCCCAGTCCCACGCCACCTGCATCCCCAAACACCTGCCGTGGATTGTCGCTCTGTGGAATGGCAGCCCTCCCATCCCCACACGGGACACCACAAAGTATTCACTTTTTCCAGGTTTAATTTATATCCTGAAAAAGATCCAAAAGTTCAGAAGTTCCATTATGTTCCCCATCGACACACTCGGCTCTGATACATATAACAATAGATTGTCTGCATACAGGGACACCCTGGGCTGGATAATCCGTTTCAGGGACTATGTCCCCACGCTGTCATGAAAACTGTAGTCTTTTACACCAGAAAAACTGGCGTCAAAAGACCACAGATTCACAGCCTTGCAGGGGGCTAGCAGGCAGCTGTCATGGAGCTCACAGCTCCAGCTGCCGATACGTCCCCCATATTTCCAGGTCAGAGGCCGCGCTGTGCATCATGGCAAAATCAGACCGCGGGAATAGTCTCCCCAATCGGCCATGCGCCCGACCAGCATCGCTCGCTCAAAAATACCCCAGTCCCGAATGAGGCTCTCTCTACCGCCCACCCCCCCCGGGTCCTTCAATCAGCCCGCCCCCGACTGTGGCGGCTGCAGACCGAGTCTGCAGCCACCTCACGAGTATCCCGAACGGCAGGACGATGAGTGGTCCACGCCATTCGGAATTCGGTTGGTCGGGGACGGAGACTAGCAGGGCAGGCCTCAGGCAGTGGATAATCGGCGCAGCATTCTCCAGAATACGCCGCTTTTCGGGGGCAGGGAATCGCTGAACCGGCGCCGGTCCCGATTTCATGCGGGAAACTGGATTCTCCACCCCGTTGCCGAACGTGATTTCGGCGCCGGGGTGCGAAGAATCCAGCCCCCTATGTTCTCGCTTCCCCCCCCCCCCACTATTCCCTTCCACAGTATCAAGCTCCTTAAAGCAATGGCCAGAGCTCTATCACTAATGCAAATATAAGAGGAATATTAGAAAATAACAGAGAAAATAACCTTATTCACCCGCTTGAAAAAGGCCTTAGGGATGAAGATGGGGAGGCACTGAAAGACAAATAGAAATCTGGGGAGGACCATCATTTTCATGGTCTGTACCATCCCCGCCAGTGATAGTGGGAGCATGTCCCATCTCTTAAAGTCCTCTTCCATTTGTTCTACGAGCCAGGATAGGTTTAACTTATGTAGTGCCTCCCATTTCCGGGCCACCTGGATTCCCAGATATTGAAAGCTCTTCCCTACCATTCTAAGCGGCAGCTCTCCCATTCTCTACTCCTGTCCTCTTACCTGGATCACAAACATCTCACTTTTCCCCCATGTTCAATTCATACCCCGAAAAATTGCCAAATTCCCCCAAGATTTGCATTACTTTCCCCATCCCCTCCAACGGGTCCAAAATGTACAAGAGCAGGTCACTTGCGTAGAGCGAGACCCGGTGCTCCACCGCCCGGGGCCTCCGAGTATCTCCTGTCCACCTGGAGGATCTCCTATCCCTTTCGGCCCATTCCACTTTTTCTCTGTGGGCCCGTATCGAGATTAATTCCCCTCTGACTACTGCCTTCAAAGCTTCCCAGACCGTTGCTGCAGAGACCTCCCCCGTATCATTTGTTTCTAGGTAGTTCTGGGTGGACTTGTTAACCTGTCCACAGATCGCTTTGTCCGCTAGCAACCCCACATCCAGTCTCCACAGCAGGCGTTGCCCTTTCTCTACACTAATCCGTAGATCCACCCAGTGCTCGGCATGATCCGACACTGCAATTGCCAAATAATCAGTATCCATCATCTTCGGTATTAGCGCCCTGCTCAGAACAAAAAAGTCGATGCGAGAGTATACCTTGGGGACATGTGAAAAAAAGGAAAACTCCTTCGTCCTTCGTTGTGCAAATGGGTCTACTCCCCCCATCTGTTCCAAAACACCCATCAATTCCTTTGCCGCAGCCGGCCTTCTCCCTGTCCTGGATTTTGACCGGTCCAATTCCAGATCAATGACTGTGTTGAAGTCCCCTCCCATGATCAGGTTATGTGACTCTAAGTCTGGGATCTTACCTAACACCCGCCTCATAAATTCCACGTCGTCCCAATTCGGAGCATATATGTTCACAAGTACCACTCGCACCCTCTGCACCACCCACTCACCATTATGTACCTACCTCCCTCCTTGTCTGACACGATTCTCCCTGCCTCGAATGCCACTCATTTGCTGGTCAAGATTGCTACCCCCTGGGTTTTGAGTCCAGTCCTGAGTGGAACACTTGGCTAACCCACCCTTTCCTCAATCTCATCTGGTCTGTAACCTTTAGGTGTGTCTCTTGTGTGAAAATAAATAAGTCCCCTGGGCCGGATGGGATTTATTCTAGGATTCTCTGGGAAGCTATGGAGGAGATTGTTGAGCCTTTGGCTTTGATCTTTATGCCGTCATTGTCTACAGGAATAGTGCCAGAAGACTGGAGGATAGAAAATGTCCCTTGTTCAAGAAGGGGAGTAGAGACAACCCTGGTAACTATAGACCAGTGAGCCTTGCTTCTGTTGTGGGCAAAGTCTTGGAAAGGTTTATAAAGAGATAGGATTTATAATCATCTAGAAAGGAATAATTTGATTAGAGATAGTCAACATGGTTTTCTGAAGGTAGGTAGTGCCTCACAAACCTTATTGAGTTCTTTGAGAAGGTGGCCAAACAGATGGATGAGGATAAAGCAGTTGATGCGGTGTATATGGATTTCAATAAAGCATTTGATGAAGTTCCCCATGGTAGGCTATTGCAGAAAATACGGAGGCATGGGATTCAGGGTGATTTAGCAGTTTGGATCAGAAATTGACTCGCTGTAAGAAGACAAAGGGTGGTGGTTGATGGGAAATGTTCAGCCTGGAGTTCAGTTACTAGTGGTGTACCACAAGGATCTGTTTTGGGGCCAGTGCTGTTTGTCATTTTTATAAATGACCTGGAGGAGGGCGGAGAAGGATGAGTGAGTAAATTTGCAGATGACACAAAAGTCAGTGAAATTGTGGACAGTGCGGAAGGATGTTGCAGGTTACAGAGGGACATAGATAAGCTGCAGAGCTGGGCTGAGAGGTGGCAAATGGAGTTTAATGCAGAAAAGTGTGAGGTGATTCATTTTGGAAGGAGTAACAGGAAGACAGAGTACTGGGCTAATGGTACGATTCTTGGTAGTATGGATGATCAGAGAGATCTCGGTGTCCATGTACATAGATCCCTGAAAGTTGCCACCCAGGTTGATACAGCTGTTAAGAAGGCGTACGGTATGTTACCTTTTATTGGCAGAGGGATTGAGTTTCGGAGCCATGAGGTCATGTTGCAGCTGTACAAAATTCTGGTGCGGCCGCATTTGGAGTATTGCGTGCAGTTCTGGTCGCCGCATTATTGGAAGGATGTGGAAGCATTGGAAAGGGTGCAGAGGAGATTTACCAGGATGTTGCCTGGTATAGAGGGAAGATCTTGTGAGGAAAGGCTGAGGGACTTGAGGCTTTTTTCATTAAAGAGAAGGTTAAAAGGTGACTTAATTGAGGCATACAAGATGATCAGAGGATTAGATAGGGTGGACAGTGAGAGCCTTTTTCCTCGGATGGTGATAGCTAGCATGAGGGGGCATAGCTTAAATTGAGGGGAGATAGATATAGGACAGATGTCAGAGGTAGATTCTTTACTCAGAGAGTAGTAAGGGTGTGGAATAACCTGCCTGCAACAGTAGTGGACTCGCAAACATTAAGGGCATTTAAATGGTCATTGGATAAACATATGGATGATAAGGGAACAGTGTAGATGGGCTTTAGAGTGGTTTCACAGGTCGGCGCAACATCGAGGGCTGAAGGGCCTGTACTGCGCTGTTATGTTCGATGTTGTAGCACTGCCACGTCCGCCTTCAGTTCCCTCAAACGCGCAAACACACGAGCCCTCTTGACCGGCCCATTCAGTCCTCTCATGTTCCATGTGATCAGCCTGGACGGGGGGAGGGGACTTCCAAACCACCCCCCCCCCCCCCCCCCCCCCCCACCACCACAAATTGCTGCCACAGTACTTCTCCAAGGCTTAAGTGTCTTTTAATTCGCCTACAGCTTCATTTCTTTAATAAAGGTCTATACTTCGTCTGGCGTTTCAAAGTAGAAGTCCCGTTTCTCATGTGTGACCCACAGACGGGCTGGGTACAGCATCCTGAACTTCACCTCCTTCTTAAGGAGGGTCGTGGGGAGCACGGTAGCATGGTGGTTAGCATCAATGCTTCACAGCTCCAGGGTCCCAGGTTCGATTCCCGGCTGGGTCACTGTCTGTGTGGAGTCTGCACATCCTCCCCGTGTGTGCGTGGGTTTCCTCCGGATGCTCCAGTTTCCTCCCACAGTCCAAAGATGTGCGGGTTAGGTGGATTGGCCATGCTAAATTGCCCGTAGTGTCCCAAACAGTAAGGTTAAGGGGGGGTTGTTGGGTTACGGGTATAGGGTGGATACGTGGGTTTGAGTAGGGTGATCATTGCTCGGCACAACATCGAGGGCCGAAGGGCCTGTTCTGTGCTGTACTGTTCTATGTTCTATGTTTTCGCCCGATTGAACCCAGCTTGCCTCTTGGCCAAATCCGCTCCCAGGTCCTGATAGATGCGCAACTCACAGTTCTCCCACTTGCTGCTCCATTCTTTCTTGGCCCACCGCAAAACGTGTTCCTTGTCCATGAAAAGGTGAAACCGTACCACCATGGCCCTCGGCGGCTCGTTCGTTCTGGGCTTCCTCACGAGGGCTCTGTGCACTCTGTTCAATTCCAGGGGCCGAGGGAATGCCCCAGCTCCGATCAACTTCTCCAACATGTCTGTCACATAGGCCCTCGCATCCGATCCCTCACTGCCTTCAGGGAGGCCTACAATTCTGAGATTCTGCCTCCTGGACTTATTCTCCAGGTCCTCCAGCTTCTCCTGCATTCTTTTCTGGCACTCGTTCATCATCCCCACCTTGCTTTCCAGCACGGATATATATACTCCTCGTGCTCGGACAACCTTTGTTCAACCTCCTGGGTCGCTCTCCCGTGGGTTTCCTGTTTCTGAATCACTTGATCAATCGAAGCCTTAATCGGGTCCAGCGTGTCCTTCTTCAGCTTGACGAAACAATCCTCGATAAACTTCACCAGCTGCTCCGTCGACCATTGTGCCGTCTCCCCGTGGCCCTTGCTCTCCGCCATGCTGTCCCGTGTTACCAGCTCTGCTTGCGTCTCCCTTATAGGATTTTGTCATCTCACACGGCCACTTCTCGTCCAATTCTCCATACATCGGAGGGGGATTTCTCCTTACTGTCTCACTCTTCACTGATTTATCCCATAAAATCCAAAAATAATTGGGGGGGGAAAAAGGTCCAAAAGTCAGTTACAGGCGGAAGCTATCAAATGTGCGACCTACTCCTCCATGGCCGCCACCAGAAGTCAATGGTGAACCTTCATTCCCCCCCTTCTTCATGGCGGCTTACTTTTGGTTTTTAGACATCCCCCTTCCGTCCTTATGTGTTCCTGCACTTAAGTGTCGAAAAATAGCCCCTAGGACTGGGCATTAAATTCTAAAAAAAAATCAAGCCTCGAGCAGGAGCCACCCAACATGCGACTTCCTGCTACATTCCGCCACTGGAAGAGGCTTAAAAAAATATGCAGATCACCAAGTTTGAGGAAGTGACCAAGATGGCCAACAGCATAAAAATCCTGGTGTTGAGATATAATTATAGCTACAGCAAAATCAGGCATAATTGAAATGAAGATTGAATATTGTAGTACTGTTTACATGCACCATAAAAATGTCTCCGGGTGCTTAAAGATATGCAAATATTGGAATCGCTTACATGCTTCTGCCACCTCCCACCCCAAGTTGAAACATACTGATTATATCATTACATGAGGTATGATCTTATATATTTTCAATTGAGTCATAAAATGCAATCAACATGAATTTTGATTGTTGAAAGGATGAATCAATCAGGAAATGAAGAAATAATTTTAGTTTTTCTTTAATTTAGGAAATTACATGCAATATTGTGTAAGAACTTTGCTTTGGTAGAATCTTTTTTTATATAAATGTTTTATTGGGTTTTGTACAAGTATAGATACAGGTATACACCTTGCAAAGCAAAACAGATAGGCTCTAGGAAATATAACCGGATGGGAGGGGTCTTTTCCCCTCTCTCTTCTATTCCCTCCTGTTTACAGATCATCTAACTAGGGTGGAGGGGGCACCATGCTCTTTACATTCTTTTGTGCAGTTGCCTCGGCATTGGCCATTGCTCGTTTCCCCTTCCTGTTTTTCTTTGTGTTCTCTGTGCTTCCCCCTGCCCCGTTTTTGTTCTCTTATCTGTTCCACCTTCTGGCTCCCCTTTTTTGTTCTCCCTCCTTCTTCACTGCTGCTCCCTATTCTTTCTTGGCTACCTCATCTTGCTCTCTCCTAGCCCCCCCCCCCCCCCCCCCCCCCCCCAAACTCGGTCCTCCCTTGCATTCCTCTTTCTGTCTTGTCCTGGCAATTTCTCCCTGGCTACTTATTTATGTATGTGTTGGCTGCCGTAGTTTGTTCCATGTCTGGAGGGTGGCTATCACCACTAGGCTACTGGAGTGTTTCTTGGGTGGGGATGGGAGTGTCGCCGTGGTGAGGGCCCGGAGAAAGGTCCCCTTGCAGGAGGCCTCCTCCGCACACACACACACTCGGCTCCTTTATCCATACCATCACTCTTTCCGCTGTCGCTGCTCAGTGGTAGACTTGTAGGTTTGGGAAGGCAAGCCCTCCCCTGGATTTTGTCTTCTGCAGGACCTTCTTTGTGATCCTAGCATTCTTTTCCTCCGATACAAATGCCATGATTAACTTGTCCAGTGAATTAAAAAAGGCCTTGGGGATATAGATCGAGATGCACCTTAATAGGAAGAGGTCCCTGGGCAGTATGTTCATTTTGATAATCTGTACTCTCCCTGTGGGAGTGTGTTCCATCTCTGCAGATACTTTTTGACTTCCTCTGTCAGATTGGTCAGGTTCCATTTATGGATCCCCGTCCAGTCATGAGCAATTTGGATCCCCAGATAGCAGGATTCGTGTCGGGCTTGATTAAACGTCAGTCCCACCTGTGCTGCCCCTCTCCCTTACAGGTTCACCAGGAAAATCTCACTCGCACTTTTGCTCATGTTGAGTTTGTAGCCCGAGAAGGCACCAAACTCTTTCAGGAGCGTGATGATTCCTTTCATGCTGCTTTGTGGGTCTGAGACATAGAGGAGCAGTTCATCCATGTAGAGCGAGACTCTATGCTCTCTGCCCCCTCTTTGGATCCCCTCTGTTTCTTTGCTGTTCTGAGCGCGATCTCTAATGGTTCGGTCGCTAGAGCGAACAGCAGCGGGGACAGTGGGTATTCCTGCCTGGTGCCCCTGTGCAGCTGGAAGTACTGAATGCTGGTGTTGTTTCACCCATGAGGTGACTCCTTTTCCGAGCCTGAACCGCTCCAGCACCTCTAAAAGGTACTTCCACTCGACTCTGTCGAAGGCCTTTTCTGCATCCAGGGAGACGACCACCTCAAGTGCTCAATCCTCAAATGGGGTCATGATCATATTCGAAAGGGAAAATGCTGGAAAATCTCAGCAAGTCTGGCAGCATCTGTAGGGAGAGAAAAGAGCTAATGTTTCGAGTCCGATGACTCTTTGTCAAATTCATATTCAGCAGGCGCCTGATGTTCGATGTTAGCTGTCTACCTTTGACAAAGCCCGTTTTAACCTCTGCGTCCACCTCTGGTATGCAGTCTTCTCGTCTTTTGACTAGGATCTTAGCCAATATCTTGGAGTGTACCTTTAGTATCGAGATGGATGAACCGCATTCAGTCTTAGGTATTAGCGAGATTGAGGCATGTGCTAACATAGGTGGCAGTGTGCCCTTTGTCAGCGAGTCTATGAACATCTCCCACTGGCGCGGGCCAGTGCTGTCGCAAACATTTTGCAGAAGTCCGCCGGGAACTCATCTGGTCCCGCCACCTTCCATGCCTCCATGATCCTTCTCCGTTCTACCGGTGCTCCCAGGCCCCGTTTTCTGGCCTCTTCCACGACTGGCATGTCCAGTCCATCAAGGAACTGCTTCATCCCCGGGTCCCCTGTTGGGACTCTGAGGTGTATAGTCCCCGGCAAAACTCCTCAAACACTTGTGTGCTGTTAACCTTGTGTGGGTCTGTTTCTAGCGTACCTTTGTTGTCCCTAATTTGCACAATCTCTCTGGTGGCTGCCTGCTTTCTCAACTGGTGCGCCAACAGGCGGCTGGCTTTGTCCCCATGTTTGTATAGGGTGTCCCGTGCCTGGCGGAGTTGGTGCACTGCTTTCCTCGTGGAGAGCAGGTCCAAGTCCATTTGCAGCTTTTTACTCTCCGCCAAGGGCTCTACGATCGGGGCCTCAGAGTATTTACAGTCTATCTCCAGTATGGAATCGACTAGCTGCTGCCTGGCCGCTCTCTCCTCTCTATCCCTTCGCACGTTGAAGGCGACCATTTTCCCTCTAATCACGGCCTTTAGCGCCTCCCAGAACATGGAGGGTGAGACCTCCCCGTTTTGGTTGTTTGTCATGTACTCCGCTATGGCCTGTGATACCCTCTCACTGGAAGCCTTGTCGGCCAGTAGGGTGGTGTCCAACCTCCATATGGGGGTGTTGGATACTGTCTGTCTCCAACCTCACATCCAAATAATGTGGAGCGTGGTCGGAGATTACGACTGCGGAGTACTCAGCCTTGACCTGCCCTGTGAGCACCGATTCTCCGAGCACAAAGAAGTCAATCCTCGAGTATACGTTATGTACTGGGGAGAAGGAGAACTCCATGGGTCCACCGCCCCCATCTTCCCCATAAAGCGACCAAGTTACTTCGCCATGTTTGAGGCCTTCCCCGTTCTGCGGTTCGACCTATCTGTCCGTGGGTGCTGTACACAGTTAAAGTCTCCCCCCCCCCCCCTCCCCCCATGATCAGTCGGTGCGTCGCTATGTTGGGAATTTCCGCCGTGAGCTTTCTAACGAATTTTGTGTCGTCCCAGTTGGGAGCGTACGCATTAACAAGTACTACCGGAAGTCCTACCGGTGCTGCATCCAGGACACCGCTGACCATGACATACCGACCCCAGGGTCCGTTACCGTCTTCATTGCCTTAAACATCGTCCTCTTATTTAACAGAATCTCTCTTTTCCCTATGCGGTTGGGTCTCTGTTCTCAGGGATTTCCCTTTGTCCAGGGGGCACCTAACATGGCCACTAACTGTGCCTCCGCCATGTGGATATGCCCCTGCACTTCGGGGTTTCCCTTTGTCCAGGGGGCACCCAACATCATTGCCAACATTGTGTCCGCCACGTAGGTAGGCCCCTGTATTCCAGGAATTTCCTTCGCCCAGAGACCATACTGGGCAGTTGTCTGCAGTGATTTCTTTGTCCCGGGCCCCTGGTTGCAGCCCCATGTAGCCATATTATCCATTTCGCTCCATTCCTCTTTCCCCATGACCTCCCCCTTCCCGTTCCCCCCTCCCTCTCCCATCCCCTTCGTCCCCCCTCCCTCTCCCATCGCCTTTCTCCCCCCCTCCCTCTCCCATCGCCTTTCTCCCCCATCCCTCTTCCATCGCCTTTCTCCCCCCCTCCCTCTTCCATCGCCTTTCTCCCCCCCTCCCTCTTCCATCCCCTTTCTCCCCCCTCCCTCTCCCATCCCCTTTCTCCCCCCTCCCTCTCCCATCCCCTTTCTCCCCCCTCCCTCTCCCATCCCCTTTCTCCCCCCCTCCCTCTTCCATCGCCTTTCTCCCCCCTCCCTCTTCCATCGCCTTTCTCCCCCCCTCCCTCTCCCATCCCCTTTCTCCCCCCCTCCCTTTCTCCCCCTCCCTCTCCCATCCCCTTTCTCCCCCCTCCCTCTTCCATCGCCTTTCTCTCCCCCCCTCCCTCTCCCATCCCCTTTCCTTCTCCCCCCCTCCCTTTCTCCCCCTCCCTCTTCCATCCCCTTTCTCTCCCCCTCCCTCTCTCATCCCCTTTCTCTCCCCCTCCCCTTTCTCTCCCCCTCCCTCTCTCATCCCCTTTCTCTCCCCCTCCCCTTTCTCTCCCCCTCCCTCTCCCATCCCCTTTCTCCCCCCTCCCTCTCCCATCCCCTTTCTCTCCCCCCTCTCCCATCCCCTTTCTCCCCCCTCCCTCTCCCATCCCCTTTCTCCCCCCTCCCTCTCCCATCCCCTCTCCCCCCTCCCTCTCCCATCCCCTTTCTCCCCCCTCCCTCTCCCATCCCCTTTCTCCCCCCTCCCTCTCCCATCCCCTTTCTCCCCCCCCCTCCCTCTCCCATCCCCTCCCTCTCCCATCCCCTCCCTCTCCCATCCCCTTTCTCCCCCCCTCCCTCTCCCATCCCCTCCCTCTCCCATCCCCTTTCTCTCCCCCCCTCCCTCTCCCATCCCCTTTCTCCCCCCCCCTCCCTCTCCCATCCCCTTTCTCCCCCCCCTCCCTCTCCCATCCCCTTTCTCCCCCCCCTCCCTCTCCCATCCCCTTTCTCCCCCCCTCCCTCTCCCATCCCCTTTCTCCCCCCCTCCCTCTCCCATCCCCTTTCTCCCCCCCCCTCCCTCTCCCATCCCCTTTCTCCCCCCCCCCTCCCTCTCCCATCCCCTTTCTCCCCCCCCTCCCTCTCCCATCCCCTTTCTCCCCCCTCCCTCTCCCATCCCCTTTCTCCCCCCTCCCTCTCCCCTCCCCTTTCTCCCCCCTCCCTCTCCCATCCCCTCTCCCCCCCCTCCTCTCCCATCCCCTTCTCCCCCCTCCCTCTCCCATCCCCTCCCCTTCTCCCCCCTCCCTCTCCCATCCCCTTTCTCCCCCCCTCCCTCTCCCATCCCCTTTCTCCCCCCCTCCCTCTCCCATCCCCTTTCTCTCCCCCCTCCTCTCCCATCCCCTTCCCCCCCCCCCCCTCTCCCATCCCCTTTCTCCCCCCTCCCTCTCCCATCCCCTTTCTCCCCCCCTCCCTCTCCCATCCCCTTTCTCCCCCCGCCCGTCTCCCATCCCTTTCTCTCCCCCCTCCCTCTCCCATCCCCTTTCTCCCCCCTCCCTCTCCCATCCCCTTTCTCCCCCCCTCCCCACTCCCCTTTCCCTCTCCCATCCCCTTTCTCTTCCCCCCTCTCCCATCCCCTTTCTCTCCCCCCTCCGCTTTCTCCCCCCCATCCCCTTTCTCCCCCCTCCCTCTCTCCCCCCCATCCCCTTCTCCCCCCTCCCTCTCCCATCCCCTTTCTCCCCCCTCCCTCTCCCCATCCCCTTTCCCCCCCTCCCTCTCCCATCCCCTTTCTCCCCCCCCTCTCTCTCCCCCCCCCTCCCCCTCCCCTTTCTCCCCACCCCTCCCTCTCCCATCCCCTTTCTCCCCCCCCTCTCCCATCCCCTTTCTCCCCCCTCCCTCTCCCATCCCCTTCTCCCCCCCTCCCTCTCCCATCCCCTTTCTCTTCCCCCCTCTCCCATCCCCTTTCCCTCTCCCATCCCCTTTCTCTTCCCCCCTCTCCCATCCCCTTTCTCTTCCCCCCTCTCCCATCCCCTTTCCCTCTCCCATCCCCTTTCTCTTCCCCCCTCTCCCATCCCCTTTCTCCCCCCCTCCCTCTCCCATCCCCCTCCCTCTCCCATCCCCTTTCTCCCCCTCCCTCTCCCATCCCCTTCTCCTCCCCTCCCTCTCCCATCCCCTTTCTCCCCCTCCCTCTCCCATCCCCTTTCTCCCCCTCCCTCTCCCATCCCCTTTCTCCCCCTCCCTCTCCCATCCCCTTTCCCCCCCCCTCCCTCCCCATCCCCTTTCTCCCCCTCCCTCTCCCATCCCCTTTCTCCCCTCCCTCTCCCATCCCCTTTCTCCCCCTCCCTCTCCCATCCCCTTTCCCTCCCTCTCCATCCCCTTTCTCTCCCCTCCTCTCCATCCCCTTTCTCCCCCTCCCTCTCCCGCCCCTTCCGCCCCTCCCTCTCCCATCCCCTTTCTTCTCCCCCTCCTCTCCCATCCCTTCTTTCTCCCCTCCCTCTCCCATCCCCTTTGCTCCCCCCGCCCTCTCCCTCCCTTTCCTCCCCTCCTCTCCAATTCCCTTTCTCCCCTCCCTCTCCCATCCCCTTTCTCCCTCTCTTCTCCCCTCCCTTCTCCCATCCCCTTTCTCCCCCTCCCTCTCCCCCATCCCCTTTCCCCCGCCCTCTCCAGCCCCTTCCCTCTCCCATCCTTTCCTCCCCTCCCTCTCCCATCCCCTTTCTCCCCCTCCCTCTCCCCATCCCCTTTCTCCCCCTCCCTCTCCCTTCCCCTTTCTCCCCTCCCTCTCCCATCCCCTTTCTCCCCCTCCCCTCCCATCCCTCGTTCTCCCCCTCCCTCTCCCATCCCTTTCTCCCCCTCCCTCTCCCATCCCCTTTCTCCCCCCCCCTCCCTCCCCTTTCTCCCCCTCCCTCTCCCATCCCCTTTCTCCCCCTCCCTCTCCCTCCCTTTCTCTCCCCCTCCCTCTCCCATCCCCTTTCTCCCCCTCCCTCTCCCCTCCCCTTTCTCCCCCTCCCTCTCCCATCCCCTTTCTCCCCCCTCCCTCCCCCTCCCCTTTCTCCCCCTCCCTCTCCCTCCCCTTTCTCCCCTCCCTCTCCCATCCCCTTTCTCCCCCTCCCTCCCCATCCCCTTTCTCCCCCTCCCTCTCCCATCCCCTTTCTCCCCCTCCCTCTCCCATCCCCTTTCTCCCCCTCCCTCTCCCATCCCCTTTCTCCCCCTCCCTCTCCCATCCCCTTTCTCCCCCTCCCTCTCCCATCCCCTTTCTCCCCCTCCCTCTCCCATCCCCTTTCCCCCCTCCCTCTCCCATCCCCTTCTCCCCCTCCCTCTCCCATCCCCTTTCTCCCCCTCCCTCTCCATCCCCTTTCTTCCCCCCTCCCTCTCCCATCCCCTTTCTCCCCCTCCCTCTCCCATCCCCTGTCTTTCTCCCCCTCCCTCTCCCATCCCCTTTCTCCCCCTCCCTCTCCCATCCCCTTTCTCTCCCCTCCCTCTCCCATCCCTTTCTCCCCCTCCCTCTCCCATCCCTTTCTCCCCCTCCCTCTCCCATCCCCTTTCTCCCCCTCCCTCTCCCATCCCCTTTCTCCCCCTCCCTCTCCCATCCCCTTTCTCCCCTCCCTCTCCCATCCCCCTTTCTCCCCCTCCCTCTCCCATCCCCTTTCTCCCCCTCCCTCTCCCATCCCCATTTCTCCCCCTCCCTCTCCCATCCCCGTTCTCCCCCTCCCTCTCCATCCCCTTTCTCCCCCTCCCTCTCACCATCCCCTTTCTCCCCCTCACCGCGTCCATCCCCTTTCTCCCCGCCCGCTCCGCAGCCCCTTTCTCCCCCTCCCTCTCCCAGCCCCTTTGCTCCCCCGCACCTCTCACCAGCCCCGTGGCGCCCCCTCCCTCTCCCATCCCCGTTTCTCTCCCCCTCCATCGCCCATCCCCTTTCGCCCCCTCCCTCGCCCATCCCCTTTCTCCCCCTCCCTCTCCCATCCCCTTCTCCCCTCCCGCTCCCATCCCCTTTCTCCCCCCTCCCTCTCCCATCCCCGTTTCTTCTCCTCACCCTCCCTCTCTCCATCCCCTTTCGCCCCCTCCCTCATCCGCATCCCCTTTCTCCCCCTCCCTCTCCCATCCCATGTCCCCTCCTCTCCATGCCCCTGCTCCCCCCTCCCTCTCCATCCCCTTTCTCCCCCCCCTCCCGCTCCCATCCCCTTTCTTCCCCCTCCTCTCGCCAGCCCTTCATCCCCTCTCCCTCGCCCATTCCCTTCTGGCCCCTCCCTTCCCATCCCCTTGCTCCCCCCTCCCTCTCCCATACCCCTTTCTCCCCCCTCCCGCTCACCATCCCCGTTCTCCCCCCTCCCTCTCCCATCCCTTTCTCCCCCTCCACTCGCCCAGCCCTGTCTCTCCCCCTCCCCCTCCCATCCCCTTTCTTTCCCCCCTCCCTCTCCCATCCCCTTTCATTCCTCTCGCCCCTCCCTCGTACCCATCCCATTCCTATATCCCGGTCCCCCCTCCCTCCTCCCATCCCCTGGTCTTCTCCCCCCTCCCTCTCCCATCCCCTTTATCCTCCACCCCTCCCTCGCCCATCCCCTTTCTCCCCCCTCCCTCTCCCATCCCCTTTCTCACCACCTTCCCTCTCCCATCCCCTTTCTCCCCCTCCCTCTCCCATCAAATCCCCTTTCTCGTTCTCCCCCCCACCTCTCCCATCCCCTTTCTCCCCCCCCCTCCCTCTCCCATCCCCTTTCTCCCCCCCTCCCTCTCCCATCCCCTTTCTTCCCCCCCCCCCCCCGGTTGGGGAAGCGCTGCGGCCTCTATCTGCTGCATGCTCCCAGCGCTAGCTCTTCCGCTGGTGTAGTGACCCTCCTCCCACGAGTTGCTGTCCCGCTTTCCTCCGGCCCACTCTCTGTGGTTTCTGCCTATTCTTTCCCCATCTTTCCCTACCACGATCGGGTCACTTTGGTCGGTTGCGGCTTTTGGGTTTTTGATGGCGGCTTCCTGGACACCCAGTTTCTTTACGGCCCTGCTCAGAGCAATCTGTATTTGCCTCAGAGTTTCAGCCACCGCATCTTTCATCGCAGCCTGTATGTCCGTTTTAATTTCTTGACAGTGCTCTTTCAGTGCCTCTGAGAGGGATGCCGCTGTCCAGTTCCCTCCTGCTGAGGGAGAGTTTTGTACTTGGCTGTTCTGCCCTTTTCGCTCCGGCAGGCCGTGCACTCCGCCGCCTTGTGCGCTGGTCCGCTCGCCTCCGCTCCAGCCTGGCCTGGCCTTTTCCCATAATTTTCTTTCTCCTTCTTTCGTCTCCCGTGTTCTTCACGTTCAGGGAAAAAATCGGTGGGAGTTTTCGCCCGGCAAAAAATAAAGAAACCGAGAAATCAAAAACCCCACCAAAAGAAAACCTGTAAAAAAAAAGAGAAAAAAATACGAGGAGAAAAAAAAACGGAGTTCTCCTTCGATCAGGCTGATAAGCCCGAACTGCAGGCACCTGCGCCGGAGCCACCCACGATGCGGCCGTTACTTACCCTAACCCAAGAGGGAGGAAAAAAGCGAAAAAACAAAAAATTCCCCGAGAAATTGAAAAAGAGACAATCAAGGAAAAAAAACGAAAAAGAGAGAAAAACCAAGACCGCACAAGAAAAAAAAACCCACGAGAGAAAAAAAACAAGAGAGAAAAAAAAACTCCAAAAAAACGGTTCTCCTTCAATTGGGCTGATAAGCCCGAAGTGCCGGCACCAGTGCGGGAGCCGCCCAAAATGCTGTTACTCCAAGACTCCCTCCAGTTGCAAAGTCGGCCCACTGCGCCTCTGGTACTGTGTCTTCCCTTCTGATTCTTCAGTTGTTCACCCAATAAAAGTCCTCTTTTTTTTCCCCAATACTCTGGTAAGTGTCTTTGTATGCCAAGTTCTGAATCTTCCAAACTATTTCAATTGTCTGTTGCACTTAAAGGTATTTTTGATACGAGTCGAGAGCCTCCATGTGCATGCTACCCCCTCTGAACTCAGGCCCTGCCCCCCGTTTTGGTAGAATCTTAATGATAACCTCAAATCATGTGATCAGTATATTTGCTAACAACACTCAAAGTGGACTGAACCACTAGAGAAAACCCCAAATTCAGGTTGGATTTTACCAGCCCTCTGGAGACAGGCTAGGGAGGCAAGGGAAGAGAGTGCCTGTTATTTTCCGGCACCATGCCATTTTACCAGCAATGGAGAAGGTGGATGGGTGGGGGCCCTCTATTTGAGCACTATGTAGCCCATGGAGGGGCCCTTAGCATCAATGGTTGATGCCATGGCAACCATCAGTCCTGCCCTCATGACCCCCCTCAAGCTCTTGCTGCGGCCTGTCTGACTGGCCCAATGCCGCCAGGCATCAGTTTACTTGGTCAGCCCTTTGCCATGGTGTTCTGTCTTCGAGGCACAGTCCTAGCAGTGGTTGCATTCCTAGTGGCACAAACGGTGGTGGGGTGCCTCTAGTTTGAGGGCCTTTTGCCAGGGCCCACGCAGTCAATAAAATTCCAGCCTTCCTTTATCAAAGAATTCCTATAGTGCTGAAGGAACCATTCAGCCCATGGAATCTGCACAGACATTCCGAAAGAGCACCCGACTAAGACCCACTCCCCTATCCCCGTAACCCCACCTAATCTGCACATATTTGGACAAAGGGGCAATTTAGCATGGCCCTTCCACCTAACCTGCACATCTTTGGACTGAACAAGGGGAAAAAAATAGAAGCAAGAGATCTCAATGTGATATGCAAGCATACAATGAGTGGTATAGGTACTGAGATCTAAAGGACAGAGTCTTGTTAAGGAAACAGATGGCAAAATTATGGGATACTGCAACAATTATTGGCACATAATTACAATGTTCTGTGAACAGAAAACGATTAATTATTTTGGATGAAATATATAATAGAAAATATATATTCAGAGTATTAATGCCAACATTGTTTTAAGTCTGTAAACATCTTGATTTTGGACACAATTTTTTGGTCTACTTTTAAAAATATTTAAACGAAGTTCATCTCATGATTGTGTTCATTTAAACTGAAGAATTAGAATTTTGTGAGACACTTAGAAGTCTGACTAACTTGCACTATTTATTACTCAAATTAAGCCAGATTGTTTATTTTCCGTCAATGCAGCAAGACGCATGGACAAAAGCCCAAGAAAGACAGAAATAAAGTGGAAATAGTTCCAAGAACCATAGTATGTTTGAAATCAAGCCAAATATTGGCTCCTATAAACTCTCAAAGAATGATTTTAGGGGGCTGACGGAAAATAAAGGACTTTGTTATTTTAGCTCGCTGAGCAACATTTTAATTTTAGTATACTTCCTGTGGACAAACTGGAATAAAATTCCAATAGTGTACGATTGTAATAGAATTGATGTTTGTTCCTCCATCTTCTCAAGGGCAATTAGGGATGGGCAATGAATGATGGCCTATGAACAAATACATTTTTTAAAATGTATTTTTTAACTCTTGCTTGAACAACTCATCAGGGAGTGACGAGTATACCTATTTTGAAAAAAGTGCTGATCTTAACGAAATTGCTTGTTATGTTTGTGTTCCAAACTCTTTCATTCCCATTGAGTTGTTGCTAAAATCATTAAATAAAAAAATAGAAAAAGATATCCAAAGTTGATCTTTGGTTCAACTTGATATATAAATTACTAAGAACGTGAAATATTTTAACATGAAGGGGAAAATTCCTCCACCTTGCATCAGCCTAGTTCATCCACTTCACTGAAAGCCATCCTTTTTACGATAAACTAGAGGCGTAAATTGGAGACCGAAGGGGACAAGTGTATAATTCCTTGTACTTCAACTTAAAAGTTGCCTTTTAAAATAAATCAGCACTTTCCTGAATGGCTGAGAGGACAAATTACTACAGTGAGGCAAGTGCTGAGCCACACAGATGAGGAAACGCACAGGCTTCACGCACATTGAATGCTGATGATTCAACCATTTGCACCTAAAATAAGTAGTACTACAACAAATAAGAGCTCTCCAGGGCCTTGGTTTGAAAGCCTGCCAAGAAACGGCTTCTAATTTTTAGATAGTGATTCTCTTGCTGAAATTTGCTTATGGAGATCAAGTATGGGTTCTTTTATGAACCATGTTCTGAAATATGAACACAAAAACATAAGAAATAGGAATAGGCAATATGGCCCTTTGAACCAGCTCTACTATTCAAAATGATTATGGCGTGGGTGGCACGGTGGCGTAGCGGTGAGAACTGCTGTCTCACGATGCTGAGGACCCAGGTTCGATCCCGGCCTGGGTCACTTTCCGTATGGAGTTTGCATATTCTCTCCGTGTTTGCGTGCGTCTCACCCCCGCAACCCAAAGATGCACAGGCTAGGTGGTTTGGCCATGCTAACATTGCCCCTTAATTGGAAAAAAGGAATTGGGTACTCTAAATGTATTTGTAAAAAAATGATTACGGCTGATCTGATTGGTGGCCTTAGCTCCACTTTTGCAACTGCTCCTCATGTCCTTTGATTCCCCAAAAGACACAAAATCTGTCTGTGTCAGCCTTAAATATATTCAACTATGGACATGCTCAATTCTCTGGGGTAGAGATTTAAAAAAGCTCACAACCCTTTGCGTAAGAATTTTCTCCTCGTCCTAAATAATCGGGCCCTTATCCTGAGACAGTGCCTCCGTGTTCTAGATTCCCAAGCCAGAGAAAACAAACTGTCAGTGTCTACCCTACCAAGTCCCTTCGGAATCTTGAATGTTTCAATGAGAAAACCTTGTATTCTTCTAAATTTGAGAGAGTACAAATCTAACTACTCGGTTTCTCATCATACAACAACCCTGTCATCCCAGGAACCAATCTGGGTCAATCTTTGCCGTTCTGCTTCTAATTCAAGCATATCCTTCCTTAAATATGGAGACCAAAACTGCACAGTATTCGAGGTGTCCTCTCAATAAAGCCCTGTATAATTGCAGTAAGTCTTATTTACTCTTCAGCTCTCATCACCTTGTAATCTAACATGCCATTTGTCTTCCTCATTGCTTGTCGCGTCTGCATGCTACCTTTGTGTTCCTTGCACAAGTACACATTTACAAGTTTCAAACCTTAGTAAAACACATTCTTGGCACAGTGGGTTAGCCCTGCTGCTTCACAGCGCCGAGGTCCCAGGTTCGATCCCGGCTCTGGATCACTGTCGTGTGGAGTTTCCACATTCTCCCCGTGTTTGGGTATTTTTTTTGCCCCCACAACCCAAAGTTGTGCAGGCTAGGTCGATTGGCCACACTAAATTGCCCCTTAATTGGAAAAAAACAATTGGGTACTCTAAATTTATAAAAAAAACATTCTGATTTTCTATTCATATTACCAAAGTGAATTACCTCACACTTCCCCAATTCTACTCCATCTGCCACCTTGTTGCCCACTCAATTAGCCTGTCCAAATCTCATGGCAACCTTTTATGTCCTTTTCAAAGCTTCAATTCTCACCTCGCTTTGTACTGTCAGCAAACTTAGATATATTCGTCTGGCATTCTTTCTATAAACAATTAAAGAGGCTGTGAATAGCTATGGCCCTAGCACTAACCCTTGTGACACTACGATAGTCACAGGCTGCCAACTTGTGATGCCCTGTTTAGCCCTATTTTGCTTCACATTGGTCAACCAATCCTCTATCCATGCTAATATATTACCCCCAACTCCATGAGCTCTTAACCTGTGTAGTAACCTTTTAGGTGGCGGCTTATCAAATACCTTCTGGAAAACCAAGCATGCAGCTGTATAGAACTTTAGTTAGGCCAAACTTGGGTGTGTCCACATTAGTGTTCAATTCTGGTCGTCACACTACCAGAAGATGTGAAGGCTTTAAGAGAGGGTGCAGAAGAGAGTTACCAGGATGTTACCTGGTGTGGAGGGCATTAGCTATGAGGAGCGGATGAATAAACTTGATTTGTTCTCACTGGAACGAAGGAGGTTGAGGGGTGATGTGATAGAGGTCTACAAAATTATGAGGGATATAGACAGGGTGGATAGTCAAGAGACTTTTTCCCAGGGTAGAGGGGTCAATTACTTGGGGCATAGGTTTAAGGTGCGAGGGGCAAGGTTTAGAGGAGATGTGCGAGGCAAGTTTTTTTTACAGAGGATAGAGGGTGCCTGGAACTCGCTGTCGGAGGAGGTGGTGGAAGCAGGGACGATAGTGACGTTTAAGGGGCATCTTGACAAATACATGAATAGGATAGGAATAAAGGGATATGGACCCAGGAAGTGTAGAAGATTTTAGTTTAGTCGGGCAGCATGGTCGGCACGGGCTTGGAGGACCGAAGGGCCTGTCCCTGTGCTGTACTTTTCTTTGTTCTTTATACTACATCTGGTCTGATTAGGACAATACGTTGTGGAACCAATCAGGGGCCAGCTATTTCAGATTTGTTAATGTGTAAGGAAACAGGATTAATGAACAGAACATAGGACGTAGGAGCAGGAGTAGGCCATTAAGCACTCTGAGCTTGCTCCACCATTCAACAAGATCATGGCTAATTTGGTTGTGGTCTCAACTGCACTTTTCTATCAGCCCCCCTTGACTTCCTCGTCTACCAAACCCTATCTAACTCTGCCTTGAATAAATTCAATGAACCAGTCTCCGCTGCTTTGTGGGCAAGGGTATTCTACCTACCAACGGTCCTTTGAGGGAAAACAATTATCCTCATCGACAGTTGACCTCATATTCTTAAACTACGTCCCCTGGTTAGAGTCTCTCCCACAACATAGCACATACAGTGCAGAAGGAGGCCATTCGGCCCATCAAATCTGCACTGACCCCCTTAAGCCCTCACTTCCACCCCATCCCAGTAACCCAATAACCCCACCTACCCTTTTTGGTCACTAAGGGCAATTTATGATGGTCAATACACCTAACCTGCATGTTTTTGGACTGTGGGAGGAAACCGGAGCACCCGGAGGAAACCCACGCAGACACGGAGAGAACATGCAGACTCCGCACAGACAGTGACCCAGCAGGGAATCGAACCTGGGACCCTGGCGCTGTGAAGCCACAGTGCTATCCACTTGTGCTACTACAAGTGGAAATCTATCTGCTATCTACCCAATCAAATCCTCTTAGGATCTTATAAGTTTCAATAAGATCACGTCTCATTCTTTTAAATGGTCTCACAGTTAAGGATCCTCAAGCAAGAGTGATCATATCATGAACGAATTTCACATTCAGTTTATGGGTGATAAACGTGGGCCTGAAATGAACATCTTAAACTAAAGCAATTACAAAGACTGTGAAAATAGGTTAAATGCTAGATAAAATGTCAGACATTTAAGGAGATAATCTGTAATTTACAACAAAATTATATTCTATTGAGAAAGACTCTAGGAGAGGGTGCATCATCTGTGGCTAACAAAAGTTAAGGATGGTATCAAATTGATAGAGGAGGAATACAAAACTACAAAGGATACTGTATACAAGAAGATGGTAACATTTTAGAAAATTCAGAAAATTTGCAAAGGATGACTATACAAAATAAGGTAGGTACTCGAGTAAATTAGCAAGAAATTTCAAAACAGAAAGTAAGAGCCCTCCAAGCATATATAAAGGAAGAGAGTAGCTCAAGTAGAGGATGAGACTTGGGAATTGATAATGGAAATAAGGAAATGGCAGCTGCTACAACATCCTGGGCTAGTGCATGGTCAATTCCAGCCCCACTTGACCCGGAGTCAGAACACAATTGAAATTAACTATTAATTTTAAAAATACCCAAAGTCTTTGGTTGCCCAATAACTATTGGGCAGCAGGGTATGGGCAGCAGGGTAGCATGGTGGTTAGCATAAATGCTTCACAGCTCCAGGGTCCCAGGTTCGATTCCCGGCTGGGTCTACTGTCTGTGTGGAGTCTGCACGTCCTCCCCCTGTGTGCGTGGGTTTCCTCCGGGTGCTCCGGTTTCCTCCCACAGTCCAAAGATGTGCGGGTTAGGTGGATTGGCCATGCTAAATTGCCCGTAGTGTCCTAAAAAGTAAGGTTAGGGGGGGGGGGGGGGGGTTGTTGGGTTACGGGTATAGGGTGAATACGTGGGTTTGAGTAGGGTGATCATGGCTCGGCACAACATTGAGGGCCGAAGGGCCTGTTCTGTGCTGTACTGTTCTATGTTCTATGTTCTAACTACAGTCATCAGGTTTGTAAATTTAAACAAACAATTAATTTTTATCAATAACTATGAATAGGCAAGTCCGGTGGCGGCTATGAGGGAGTAGGTCGCACATTTGGTGGCTCCCGTCTCGGTCGGACTTTTGGACCTTTTCACCTGACTTTTTTGGCGCTTTTGAGCACAGAACTGGAAAGCAATAGTACTCAGGCACAGGACCCATACAGAATTGTAGGGACCTAAGAAGCTGGAGAGACCGTAAACAGCAGAAGAAGTGGTCGAATAAGGGCACAGTTCTGAATTGTGCTATTGTGGGGGCTGTTTATGACTTGTATAGAGTGTTTGCTTCAGTAGGGCTGATCTGGGGAAGTGGTATGGATGGGTCGGGGAGGGGTGACTGGAAAAATGGGTGGGAGAGGCGCTGGTGCCGAGGCTGGGAGCCCCAGGCTAGCTGAGTGGGGCTAGTCAACGGAAGCCGAGGTGGGGGTGTGCATATAGTTAGATTAGAGCAGAGGTTAGATGATAGGATGGTGTTGCCCGGGGGGGGGGGGGGGGGGGGGGGGGGGGGGCTGGCCAAGGAAAGGGGATGGCTGATCGGCAAAGGGGGAGGGGGGCGAAGTGCCCACCAACCAGGCTGATCACCTGGAATGTTAGAGGGTTAAACGGGCCAGTGAAGCAGGCCCGTGTGTTTGCGCATCTGCGGGTTCTGAAGGCAGACATAGTCATGCTGCAGAAGACGCACCCGAAAGTGGCAGACGAGATTAGATTAAGGAAGGGCTGGGTCAGTCAGGTTTTTCATTTGGGGCTTGATTCTAAGACGAGGGGGGTTGCGATCCTGATTAATAAAAGGGTACAATTTGAGGCGGAAGGCACAGTCGTGGATAGGGGTGGCAGGTTCGTTATGGTGAGGGGTAAACTCGAAGGGGTGAGAGTAGTCTCGGTCAGTGTATATGCCCCTAATTGGGACGATGTGGATTTTATTAGGAGGATGCTAGGGAAGATCCCCGACTTGGACTTGCGCAAGCTGATCATGGGCGGGGACTTTAATACAGTCCTGGACCCGAGTCTGGACCGGTCATGTTCAAGAACGGGCAGGTTGCCAGCGATGGCAAAGAAACTGAGAGGTTTCATGGAGCAAATGGGGGTAGCAGATCCGTGGAGATTTAGCCGGCCGACGGCGAGGGAGTTCACGTACTACTCCCACGTCCACAAGGTGTATTCCCGAATTGACTATTTTGTTGTGAGTAGGGGCCTGCTGGTCGGAATGGTGGGGGCAGAATACTCAGCAATTTCCATATCGGACCATGCTCCGCACTGGGTAGACCTGCAGTTTTGTAAGGACAGCTTTCAGCGCCCACCATGGAGGCTGGAATTTAGATTACTCGCGGACGAGGCGGTGTGAGAGGCTGAGGAAATGCATGCAGAATTACCTGCAGGTGAACGATACTGCAGAAGTCTCAGCAGCGGTGCTCTGGGAGGCGCTGAAGGCAGTGGTGAGAGGGGAGCTGATTTCAATCCGGGCGTACAGGGACAGGACAGACAGGGCAGAGACGGACCGACTGATTAAGGAAATTCTACGGACGGACAGGAGTTACGCGGAATCCCTGAGGCCAGAGTTACTCAGGAAATGACAAAGGCTGCAGGCCGAATTTGGGGTGCTGACTACAGGCAAGGCTGTCGAGCAGCTTAGAAAGATAAAAGGCACGATTTAAGAGCATGGGGAGAAGGCCAATAGAATGCTTGCGCAACAACTAAGAAAGAGGGAAGCGGACGGACTGACCTTCCCAAGAGTGGGGAGGGTGTTGGTGGACGGACTGGGGACCCTGGTCAGGATTGAAGAGGTATTGGGGGGCCTGAAGGTCATGCAGTCGGGCAAAGCCCCGGGGGCGGACGGGTATCCGGTGGAGTTTTACAAAAGATTTGCCAAGATAGTGGGGCCGGTGCTGGTCAGGGTCTTTAACGAGGCAAGAGACAGAGAGAGTTTACCCCCAACGATGTTGCAGGCCACCATCTCGCTTATTCTGAAACAGGATAAGGACCCGGAGGCTTGTGGGTCATATAGGCCGATCTCTTTGATCAACGTAGGCGCCAAGTTACTGGCGACCAGAATTGAGGACTGTGTACTGGATGTAATTGTGGAGGACCAAACCGGGTTTGTAAAGGGGAGGCAGCTGGTAGCCAACCTAAGAAGAGATACAGATAATGGTCGCCCTGAATGCTGAAAAGGCTTTTGATCGGGTCGAGTGGGATTATCTGTGGGTGGTACTAGGATGATTCGGGTTCGGGGTGGGGTTCATCGACTAGGTTAGGCTTTTATGTCAGGCCCCGGAGGCGAGTGTAAGGATGAACAGGAAGACATCGGACTACTTTAGACTGCACCGTGGGACAAGACAGGACATAGAGCCGCTGGCAATTGCACGGAGAGCTTCCAGGGGCTAGAAGGGGCTTGTCCCGGGGGGGGGGGGGGGGGGGGGGGGGGGGAGTGAGAGGGGGGGGGGAGAGAGTGCGAGTGCGAGTGCGAGTGCGAGAGAGAGAGAGAGAGAGAGAGAGAGAGAGAGAGAGAGAGAGAGACTGGGGAAAGTTGCATAAGCTTAACCTGTCCCGACTGGTGGAACGAGCGAGGGAGGAGGTCCGGAGGTGGGATGCGCTCCCGCTGTCATTGGCGGGTAGGGTGCAGACTGTTAAGATGACGATTATCCCGCAGTTCTTGTTTGTTTTTCAGTATCTCCCCATCTTTATCCCGCGGTCCTTCTTTAAGAGGCTGAATAAAATTATTCTGGGATTTGTACGGGCGGGGAAGTCCCCGCAGGTGATGCTTGAAAGGAACAGAGAAGAAGGGGGGCTGGCGTTGCCGAACTTCAGCAACTATTACTGGGCGGCCAACATAGCGATGATAAGGAAATTGATGGTGGGTGCGGGGTCAGTTAGGGAGCGGATGGAGGCTGCTTCGTGCAGGGGCACTAGCTTAGCAGCCCTGGTCACGGCGCCTCTGCCGCTTCCGCCGGCATGGTACTCCACCAGCCCGATAGTGGTGGCGGCTCTGCGGATCTAGGGCCAGTGGAGGAGGCATGTCGGGGAGGCAAGAGCATCGGTGTGGACCCCAATCTGCGGCAACCACCGATTTGCCCCGGGGAACATGGACGAGGGGTATCGACTGTGGAGGAAGGCGGAGATTGTGAGGATGGGGGATCTGTTCCTAGAAGGGAGCTTCCCAAGCATGAGGAGCAAGCTGGAGAGAAATTTGGGCTGGTGAGAGGGAATGACTTTAGATACTTGCAGGTGCGGGATTTTGTACGCAGACTGGTGCCACCCTTCCCACGTCTCCTGCCGAAGGGAAGGCAGGACAGGGTAGCTTCGAGGGGAGAGGTGGGAGAAGGTAGATGGGAGGTAATGGGAGCTGTACACATGTTCTGGTCGTGCCCTAAACTCAAGGGGTATTGGAAGGGATTCGCAGATGTCATGTCCCGGGTATTGAAAACTGGGATGGTAATGTCCTGAGGTGGCAATCTTTGGGGTTTCGCAGGACCTGGGAGTCCAGGAAGAGAGAGAGGCCGACGTTCTGGCTTTTGCTTCCCTGGTAGACCGGCGACGAATATTGTTAGCATGGAGGGACTCAAAACCCCCGCGGGCTGAGGTATGGGTTTCGGACATGGCGAGCTTTCTTGGCCTGGAGAAAGTCAAGTTCGCCTTCAGAGGTTCGCGACTAGGGGTTGCCCGAAGGTGGCAGCCATTTATTGACTTCTTCGCAGAGGGGGGGCGGGGGGGCTAGGGTAGAGTAGAGTTGGGGGATATTGAGACAGGTCCGTGCGTGAACAGAGCCGTGGTTTACACTATGTTTAATTTGTGTCTTGACTTCTTTTTTTTGTACTGTACAATGTCACTTTTTTTATATGCCTAAAATACCTCAATAAAATTGTTTTTTTTAAACTATAAATAGGCAAATACAACTGGTTAACTACTATCTAATTTCTAACCCCCTCCCTTAACTTACTCTACCTTCTACACACACACACACACACACAAGGCAGACAACACAAAGGAGAAAGAGGGGTGCAAAAGAAATGGATAAAAGTCTCTGTTTCAGATTGACATCTTCCAGTTAGATTTTTCTTCATTCTAGGCCTCTAGTTGGATGTCTTTGCTTTCAGTCTGTAATGGTTTTTACTGTGGATTCATCAGGATCTCAAGACTTCTTTGCAGACTCAGAACCAGCAGACAGGAAACATTTATGGGAGAAGAGAGAGAGCGAGAGACAGAGTTGTAGAGATGGAGACAGAGAGAGAGTAACACACAACCTCTCCTCTAGCATCCATGAGCTTTCTCCTAGGTTATCTGAAAATCTCCAGTTGGTAAGACCCAATCACTGACTGTTGCTGGGCAGAATACGGTCCGTGGTCAATCCATTGGCCACCAGCCAACCAGTCGAACCAAATCCTTTCAATCTCTTGATACCATAAAGTCAGTTCTTCTGTTCAAAATCAAAATCTTCATAGCACATTGTACTATTTTGCAACTTTTTACTTCCTCACTTACCTGCTCAACTGAAAGGTATGTTTCACTAAAGATCCATGGACCAAAAACGATGACAACAAAGTAAAACAAATAGGAAATAAGGGAATCAACAGTAAGGGCCCTTACTCAGCAACTTTGAATAACTGTTCTGTATATCTTTATGATAGAAAGCAGAAAGAGCTAAGTAGAGCCAACTCTATCTTCTCCGATGCAAGGCTAAGCCTCATGCAGTTTAAAGTGCTGCACAGAGCGCACCTAACCAGAATCTAATGAACAGGTTCTTTCCGGAGATGGAGAATAAATGTGAACGGTGCCAGGGAGGCCCGGCCAACAACGCCCACATATTCTGGGCCTGCCCCAGACTTGTCAGGTTCTGGACAGCCTTCTTTGGGGCGATGTCCAAGGTTGTGGGGGTGATGGTGGAGCCGTGCCCGAGAGTGGCAGTCTTCGAGATATCGAACCAGCCAGAACTACATATGCAGAAGGAGGCTGATGCCTGACTTTTTCTTCCTTAATCGCACAGCAGAGAATCCTGCTCGGCTGGCGATCAGCAGCACCACCCACAGCTGCAGACTGGCTGGCAGACCTGTCGGAATTTCTCCACCCTGAGAAGTACACCACCCGATGGTTGGAAGAGGGCTTCCACAAAGTGTGGGGCTATTCATCAGCCTGTTCCAGGACATGTTTGAAGCCAATAGTGATTAGGATGAAAGGGGAGAGGGGGGAACCAATGAGTGCAGACAAGAGCACACAAAGCAGAGAAGAACAAGGTTGGGGGGAAGGGAAGGTGAGGAAGGAACCCACTAGGTTATCAGGGGGAGACATGGAAAAAGAGGGAGGAGGTGAGGGGGCTAGAGAGAGCCCAACCCCCTAGCGAACCAACATGGGTAACAGCAGGAATTGCATAAGGAAAGAATAGCAATACTACACCCAGGGCGAAAGGTGGTGCCAGGAGGGAGCCCGACTATCAACGGGGAAGGGGGAGGCCTAACTGCAGGGATATGGGCAAAATTGTCAAACTGTTAAAATTGGAAACTGCCAATAAACATATTTTTTTAAAACACACAAACAGCACGCCACGAATATTAGAAAACAAGGGGAAACGGGAGGGAATAATGTAAAACAATCACTATTAGAGAAAAAGTACGAGAAAAATTGATGATACTAAACGTGGTACATCCCTGGACTTAATTACCCACATCCTAGGGTCTTAGGAGTTGTGGCTGCAGAGAAAGTGGATGCATTGGGGCGGAGTCTGCACGTTCTCCCTGTGTCTGCGTGAGTTTTCTCCGGGTGCTCTAGTTTCCTCCCACAAGTCCTGAAAGACGTGCTGTTAGGTAATTTGGACATTCTGAATTCTCCCTCTGTGTATCCGAACAGGCGCCGGAATGTGGCGACTAGGGGCTTTCCACAGTAACTTCATTGCAGTGTTAATGTAAGCCTACTTGTGACAATGAAGATCATAATATTTCAAAATTCCCTAGATTAACGATAGGTGCATTAGAAAAGCATAAATATAAGATCTCTATTCAATGATGGAGGGAGACAGAAAAAAGGAAAATATAGGCCAGTTAACCAAACATCTGTCATTTGGAAAAGGCTGGAATCTATTTTTAAGGAAATAGTAGTACTGTAGCAAGACATCTAGAAAATCATAAAACCATGTTGACTCCATCTAATAGAATGGAAAGGAAATTATGTTTGACTAATTTATTGAGAGTTCTTGAGGACGTAACAAGCAGGATCTAAAAAGAACTAGTAGATGTTGTGGCGATTTTGGAGACATGGGTAGAGCAGGGACAGAATGGGTGTTGCAGGTTCCAGGATTTAGATGTTTCTGTAAGAACAGAGAAGATGGTAAAAGAGGGGGGTGTGGCATTGTTAATCAAGGAAAGTATTACGGCGGTAGAAAGGACGTTTGAGGACTCGTCTACTGAGGCAGTATGGGCCGAGGTTAGGAACAGGAGAGGAGAGGTCACCCTGTTGGGAGTTGTCTATAGGCCTCCGAATAGTTCCAGAGATGTAGACGAAAGGATTGCAAAGATGATTCTCGACAGGAGCGAGAGTAACAGGGTAGTTGTTATGGGGGACTTTAACTTTCCAAATATTGACTGGAAATACTATAGTTCAAGTACTATAGATGGGTCAGTTTTTGAGCGGTGTGCAGGAGGGTTTTCTGACACAGTATGTAGACAGGCCAACAAGGGGCGAGGCCACATTGGATTTGGTACTGGGTAATGAACCCAGCCAGGTGTTAGATTTAGATGTAGGTGAGCACTTTGGTGATAGTGATCACAATTCGGTTATGTTTACTTTAGCAATGGGCAGGGATAGGTATATACCGCAAGGCAAGAATTATAGCTGGGGGAAAGGCAATTATGATGCTATTCGGCAAGATTTAGGATGTATAGGATGGGGAAGGAAACTGCAGGGGATGGGTACAATCGAAATGTGGAGCTTTTTCAAGGAACAGCTACTGCGTGTCCTTGATAAGTATGTACCTGTCAGGCAGGGAGGAAGTTGTTGAGCAAGGGAACCGTGGTTTACTAAGGAAGTTGAAGCACTTGTCAAGAGGAAGAAGAAGGCTCATGTTAGGATGAGACATGAAGGCTCAGTTAGGGCACTTGAGAGTTACAAGTTAGCCAGGAAGGACCTAAAGAGAGAGTTAAGAAGAACGAGGAGAGGACATGAAAAGTCGTTGGTGGATAGGATCAAGGAAAACCCTAAGGCTTTCTATAGGTGTATCAGGAACAAACGAATGACTAGAGTAAGATTAGGGCCAATCAAGGATAGTAGTGGAAAGTTGTGTGTGGAATCAGAGGAGATAGGGGAAGCGTTAAATGGATACTTTTCATCAGTGTTTACACTGGAGAAAGACAATGTTGTCGAGGAGAATACTCAGGTACAGTCGACCAGGCTAGATGGGATTGAGGTTCACAAGGAGGAGGTGTTAGCAATTTTGGAAAGTGTAAAAATAGATAAGTCCCCTGGGCCAGATGGGATTTATCCTAGGATTCTCTGGGAAGCCAGGGAGGAGATTGCAGAGCCTTTGTCCTTGATCTTTATGTCGTCTTTGTCGACAGGAATAGTGCCGGAAGACTGCAGGATAGCAAATGTTGTCCCCTTGTTCAAGAAGGGGAGTAGAGACAACCCTGGTAATTATAGACCTGTGAGCCTTACTTCGGTTGCGGGTAAAATGTTGGAAAAGGTTATAAGAGATAGGGTTTATAATCATCTTGAAAAGAACAAGTTGATTAGCGATACTCAACACGGTTTTCTGAAGGGTAGGCCATGCCTCACAAACCTTATTGAGGTTTTTGAGAAGGTGACCAAACAAGTGGATGAGGGTAAAGCAGTTGATGTGGTGTATATGGATTCCAGTAAGGCGTTTGATAAGGTTCCACACGGTAGGCTATTGCAGAAAATAAGGAAGTATGGGATTGAAGGTGATTTAGCGGTTTGGATCAGTAATTGGCTAGCTGAAAGAAGACAGAGGGTGGTGGTTGATGGCAAATGTTCATCCTGGAGTTCAGTTACTAGTGGTGTACCGCAAGGATCTGTTTTGGGGCCACTGCTGTTTGTCATTTTTATAAATTACCTGGAAGAGGGTGTGGAAGGATGGGTTAGTAAATTTGCAGATAACACGAAGGTCGGTGGAGTTGTGGATAGTGCTGAAGGATATTATAGGATACAGAGGGACATAGATAAGCTGCAGAGCTGGGCTGAGAGGTGGCAGATGGAGTTTAATGCGGAAAAGTGTGAGGTGGTTCACTTTGGAAGGAGTAACAGGAATGCAGAGTACTGGGCTAATGGCAAGATTCTTGGTAGTGTAGATGAACAGAGAGATCTCGGCATCCAGGTACATAAATCCCTGAAAGTTGCCACCCAGGTTAATAGGGCTGTTAAGGCGGCATATGATGTGCTAGCCTTTATCAGTAGGGGGATTGAGTTTTGGAGCCACAAGGTCATGCTGCAGCTGTACATAACTCTGGTGCGGCCGCTCCTGGAGTACTGCGTGCAGTTCTGGTCACCACATTATAGGAAGGATGTGGAAGCTTTGGAAAGGGTTCAGAGGAGATTTACTAGGGTGTTGCCTTATATGGAGGGAAGGTCTTACGAGGAAAGGCTCAGGGAGTTGAGGTTGTTTTCGTTAGAGAGGAGAAGGCTGAGAGGTGACTTAATAGAGACATATAAGATAGTCAGAGGGTTAGATAGGGTGGACAGTGAGAGTCTCCTTCCTCGGATGGTGATGACCAACACGAGGGGACATAGCTTTAAATTGAGGGGTAGTAGATATAGGACAGATGTCAGAGGCAGTTTCTTTACTCAGAGAGTAGTAGGGGTGTGGAACGCCCTGCCTGCAACAGTAGTAGACTCGCCAACTTTAAGGGCAGTTAAGTGGTCACTGGATAGACATATGGATGAAAATGGAATAGTGTAGGTTAGATAGGCTTCAGATGGTTTCACAGGTCGGCGCAACATCGAGGGCCGAAGGGCCCGTACTGCGCTGTAATGTTCTATGTTCTAGATGTAGTGTAGTAAGAACAAAAAATGGTGGGAAAAGTCAGCAGGTCTGTGGAGAGAAAAGCAGAGTGAACGTTTCAGCATAAGAGTCATATGGTCTTGAAACGTTAACTCCTTTTCCCTCTCCACAGTTCATTTAATCACAGAATCTCTACAGTGCAGAAGGAGGTTATTCGGCCCATCAGGTCTGCACTGGCCCATCAGGTCTGAAGGAGCTCTATACCAAGGCCCAAACCTATCCCCATAGCCCCACAAGAGGCAATTTTGCATAGCACATCTTTGGACTGTGGGAGGAAATCAGAACACCCAGAGAAACCCACGCAGACATGGGGAAAACATGCAAACTCCACAGTCACCCCAGGTCAGAATCAAACCTGGGTCCCTGGCACTGTGAGGCAGCAGTGCTAACCACAATGCCACCATGCTGAATTTTCCCGGTATTTTCTGTTTTTATTTCAAATTTCCAATATTCACAGTATTTTGCTTTTATTATAGTAGGTAATAATAATCTTCATTATTGTCACCAGTAGGCTTTCATTAGCACTACAATGAAGTTACAGTGAAAAGTCCCTAGACGCCACACTCCGGCGCCTGTTTGTACATCGACGGAGAATTTAGAATATCCAATTCACCTAACAGCACATGGATACCATGGATAAAAGACGAGCTAGCTAATAGGAAACAGAGAATCAGGACTAATAGGTCATTTTTTAGCTTGGCAGACTGTATCTATACATGGATCAGTTCTGGGGCCTTAACTATTTACAATGTATACTAATGACTTGGATGGAGGGACCGACTGTATTGTAGACAAATTTGCTGACGATATGAAGATAGGTGTGAAAGCAAGTTGTTCGGAGATAATAAAGAGTCTGCAAAGGGATATGGATAGGTTAAATGAGTGGGCAAAAAAATTGGCAGATGGAAGTATAATGTTTTTTGTTATTCATAAATGGGATTTGAGCATCACTGGCTGGGCCAGCATTTATTGCCCATTCTTAATTGACCTTGAACTGAATGGCTTGCTAGGCCATTTCAGAGTCAACCAAATTGCTGTGGATCTGGAGTCATGTGTAGGCAAATCAAGATAAGCTCTTCACACAGATTTAGGTATTCATGTTCACAAAACACAAAATTCCTAGTGCACATGTAACAAAATCGCAAATGGAATGCTGGCTTTTACTTCAAAAAAGGTTTGGAATTGAAAATGG
The DNA here is from genome assembly GCF_902713615.1 of Scyliorhinus canicula. Classification (NCBI taxonomy): domain Eukaryota; kingdom Metazoa; phylum Chordata; class Chondrichthyes; order Carcharhiniformes; family Scyliorhinidae; genus Scyliorhinus; species Scyliorhinus canicula. The sequence goes on along the minus strand of NC_052155.1, from coordinate 78,174,416 downwards.
ATGAAGTGATTGCTACTCCACTGATGTTTCACCCCAATACTTCCAAGGCTGGGTTAGACAGATTTTTGATCTGCAAGAGTCAAAGGTTATGGGGATGGGGTGAAACATCAGAAGAGGCACAGCACAGATTCACTAGAATGATTATTTGGTTTAAATTACAAGGACAGATTGCAAAAACTAGGATTGTATATCCTTGAGTTTAGTCAGTTGAGAGGTGATGCAAATGAAATATCTAAAATGGTTAAGGTATTTGAGCACTAGCGGGTGATCTAGCACAAAGAAGTATGAGCGAAGGGAGGGCGTGGGCAGCACAGCGATACAATGGCACAGTGATAAGCACTGCTGCCCCACAGCTCCAGGGACCCGGGTTCAATTCCGGGCTCAGGTGACTGTCTGTGTGGAGTTTGCACTTTCTCCCATGTCTGCGTGGGTGCTCCGGTTTCCTTCCACAGTCCAAAGATGGGCAGGTTAGGTGGATTGGCCATGCTAAATTGCCCTTAGTGTCCAAAAGGTTAGGTGGGGTTACTGGTTTACAGGAAGAGGGTGAAGGCGTGGGCTCAAGTAGGGTGCGCTTTCCAAGGGCGGTGCAGACTTGATGGGCCGAATGGTCTCCTTCTGCACCGGAAATTCTATAAACTCCCAACAGGGAGAGGGTGCCTGGCAATGGGTAGAGAAAACTCTCGATGGGGGGAATATAGTGGGGGTTTAAACAGTGGGGGGAAAGCTGGGGGGAGGGGGGTGGGGAAAGAGGAGACAGACCCGGGGGAGAGCCGACGGATTGGGGGGGAGGGGGGGTGGCTGTAATAGGCCGACTATGACAGATCACACGTGGTAGCAAGGAAAACAAAGGCACCGCAAGCAATCACTTTGGAGGGCCCCCGGTGGCTGTAATAGGCCGGCAATGACAGATCACACATGGTAGCAAAAAAAACAAAGGCACCGCAAGCAATCACTTTGGGGGGCCCCCAAACAAAGGGAAACCACAGAGTGCAAGGGCTCATCTACATGGTAAGTATGGTTGATCCCGCAGGAACTCCCCATCAGAAGTCACGTGGAACATCAGAGGACTTAACGGCCCAGTGAAAAGATCCATAGTCTTCTCCCACTTAAAAAATCTGGGAGCCAACATAGTCTTCCTCCAGGAGACCCACCTGAGGGAGAAGGAGTGACTGCAGGTTAGAAAGGGCTGGGTGGAACAGACATACCATTTATAATGGGACAAGGGCTAGGTGGGTGGCCATACCGTTCAATAAGAGGACAGCATTTACATCAAGGAGAATGATTACGGACCAAGGAGGATGGTAAGTCATGGTTAGTGATGTCCTGGTAGGGGCATCAGTGGTCCTTGTAAACGTGTACGAGCCAACTGGGACGACGCAGAATTCATGAAGAAAACCATGGTGGAAAATCCCCGACACAGACACACACAGACTCATCATGGAGGGGGACTTTAACTGCGTACAGGACACACGGACAGACAGATCAAACCCCAAATTGGGGAAAAAATAAACATGACGAAGGAACTGGGCGTGTTCATGGAACAGATGGAGGCAGTGGACCCATGGAGGTTCACACACCCAGGGGAGAAGGAGTAATCCTTCACAGGGTGTATACTTGGATCAACTTCTTTGTAGTGGGGAAAACGGTGCTTCCAAGGGTGGTAAGAGCAGAGCACTCCTCAATCATAATCTCCAGATTACGTGGGTGTGAGGCAGGAGACGGGCCGAGCACAACATCCCCCATGCAGGTTGGACACGACCCTTGTGACCAATAAGGCACTCTGCAAACAGATATCACAGGCCATAGACGGGTATGTTACCAACAACCAGAATGGGGAGGTCTCACTCTCCACATTCTGGAAGGTGCCAACGGCAGTGATAAGGGGGGAAAATTATTGCATACAAAGATAAGAAGGAAGGGGGGGGGGGCTAGGCAGCTGGACGACTCCATATTGGAGGTGGAAGGCGGTACTCCTCGATCCTGACCGTAAAGCTACTGGAGAGGAAGGAGCACTTTGACCAGCTCTGCCACACACAAGGAATCTTTTACGAACATGGAGACAAAGCCAGTCACCTGCTGACCCACCAGCTGAGAAAGCAGGCAGCCACAAGGGAAATAGCCCAGGTTAGGGACAGCAATGGTGGGCTAGTTGCCATACTAGAAAGGGCCAACGAGGCCTTCGCGACCTTTTACCAGTGATGGTACACTCCGAGCCCCCCCGTGGGGAACACGGGGAGGAAGCAGTCCCTCGGCTAACTGAACATGCCTGTCTGAGGGTCGGAAGAGGGCTTCCATAGGACGTGGAAACTTCACCAACTTGTTCCAAGATCTGTTCATAGCCAGCAACCAATTGGGGGGAGGGGGGGGGGGGGGGGGGGGGGGGCGGCGGCGGCAATGCGTGTCACGGGATAAAGATGAAAAGTTAAGTGGAGGGAAAGAGGGGAGGGGGGAGGACATGCAAGGAAAATGAGGGGGACATGGGACCGAAACTGTAGACGGACATCTGTAAATACGCGCCCGGGCCAAACTAGGAACTACAACAAAAGGATAATGACCAAAGGGGAGTCACGGCCACAGCAGGAGGGAAAGCAATTGTATGTAATATCTGCACTGACTTCTGCCCGTCTTTCTATCTCCTTTTATTTCTTGCTCGTTTTCTCCCCTCTTTTCAGCGCAGTTATGTAAATTGCAACATACGAGTTGTGAAATACAAAATGTGAAAACCCAATAGAACCACTTTAAAAAATAGATACAGAGAAACTTTCTTTCAGAAAAGAACCCAGAACAGAGGGCACAATGTTAAAATTAGAAATAGACGAACAAAAGGTAGTGAAGATCTGGAACACACTCCCCAAAATGATTGTGGATATTGATAGGTTAAATTATAAATAGATATGGAACAAAGGAGGGTAAATTTCTACATTCCAATCTCAAAGTTTATAGTGTAACTCTGTGTCCTGAATACGCACCACACCAGAAGTGTACAAGCTTTTTATTTTTATGCGCTGCATAAGTTTATATTACCAAGCCTCAGAGGTTGGCAAGCTTAAATTCATGTCCCAATAATTTCTGCAGACTTCAAGTTGCTGATACCAACTTATGTATTTTATTTTAAGATTAATCTGTTACATTACATAAATGGTAGAAAGAGTATTTTCTTCCAGGAATTCCAAATAAGACTGAGTTACTTAGGCTTCAAGAACCAGTTTGCCAAAGGGTTGGAACCATGTGGGGTGCAGGGCATAGCTAGACACCTCTATATATAATTAATCTAGCTTTGATTTTAAACCTGAATTATTAATCTTCCTTGCTGATAATGTATGGTCTTGGAAATGCAATTTTAACCACCACTTGCTGAAAGGTTGGCATTGCTAAAGCCCAAATGTTGTTACAAACCTGTGACCTACTTGTTAGCATGCCAGTATAATTTGTCTCTATTCTAGAGGTATCATTTGAGTTCTGTCCTGTTACAACCAAATCTGTTATACCACCTGATAGATAAAAAAATTACCATTCATACAGCAATGACAACGGTCATAGGAAAGAGGAGGAGTGGGCCATTCGGCTACTCAAAACTGCTCTATCATTCAATAAGATCATGGCTGGTCTGATGGTAGCCTTGACTCCGCTTTCTTGTTTGCCATCCCCCCACCCTCCCTTGTTGATTCAAAATCTTGGCGCAACGGATAGCACTGGGACTACGGCGAATCCCGGCCCTGGGTCACTGTCCGTGTGGAGTGCGCACATTCTCTCCGTCTCTGCATGGGTTTCACCCCACAAACCAAAGTTGTGCAGGTTAGGTGGATTGTTCACGCTAAACTGCCCCTTAATTGGAAAAATATATATAATTGGGTACTCTAAATTTATATTTTAAAAAATCTATCTGGCTCAGCCTTGAATTTATTCAATGACCCAGCTTCCAATGCTTGCTGAGGATGAGAAGTCCAAAGTCTAAAAAGACCTTCAAAGAAAACATTGCTCCTCATTTCTTTCTTAAATCAGAGCCCTCTTAATTTTAACAGTGCCCCCTTGTTACCCAAGTAGAAACTCCTCCCAACATCCATCCTGTCAAGTCCCTCAGGATGTTATATGTTTCAAGCTGATACCTCTTCTGTATTTTTATATTAATGCACTTGCAAAACGGCGGGGGGTCACTAGATCAGAGGATATTACAAACTGACTCAATAACAGGGTTTAAAATTAGATGGGGATCAAACGAAGAATTATAGAAACAGACAGCTTCCGTTGGTTGAGGGTTTCAGGAAAGGAGATATAGATACCAGATTAAATGCTAGAGGTTTAGGACAATGACTGAATAACTCAGTACCTGGGTGTCTAGGTTTGAAGAATAATTCTGATATTCTATTTGATGAAATTTCACTGAAATAAGTACATTTGTAAACACGCATTTGACAAATAAAACTGCCTCAGCATCCACCATTTAACTGATCAAGGCTGATTCATGCCCTCAATTTTGCTTCTCTACCTGATCACCATATTCCTTGGTTCGTTTAGAGTCAGAACACTATCGCTCTCAGCCCTTGGACATTCTCAAAAACTAAGCATCAATAGACATCTGGTTCGAAGATGCCAAAGATTCACAACCTGCTACGAATAAATTTCTCATCTCAGTCCAAAAAACCATCATGGATGATCTGATGATGATGATTTTATCCCCCCTTTCCTGCCTGCCCCTCATTCCATTTGACTGCCTTGAAGATTAAAATCTAACTCATCCTTGAATATACTCAATGACCAAGCCTCCACTGCTCGCTCAGGCATCAAATTTCAAAGATTAACCATTCTCAAAGTAAAAAGTTCTCCTCAACTCTTGTCTAAAATGCAAGACCCGTTATTCTAGATTCACCAATGAGGGGAAACAACATCTCAGCTGCTACCTTGCCAAACTTCCATTTTGCTTCAATAAGACCACATATCATTCTTCTAAAATGCTTCCAATGCAAGTAAATCTCTCATTAAGGCGATCAAAACTGTATGCAATGCTCTAAACTACGGCCCGCGGGCCGCATGCGGCCCGACAAAGGTTTTTATGCGGCCTGCCAATGAGGTGCCCAGAATTATAACAGGCATTTTTGAAAAGCCGCCGGGGAAAAGCCGCTGAAGTAAATGCGCTTATTGAATAAGCGCATTTACTTCAGCGGCTTTTCCCCGGCGGCTTTTCAAAATGCCGGTTATGATTCCGGCCACCTCATTGGCGGGCCGCATAAAAACGCGCGTAGTGGGGTGGATGAGTGGGGCTGTCTCATTGGTCGGTTTAGTTGGGTGTGCGACCAATAGGAGTCCAGGTTACAAACAATAAGCCTAAATAATTTTTTGTAATCTGGACTCCTATTGGTCGCACACCCAACTAAACCGACCAATAAGGCAGCCCCACTCATCCACCCCACTACGCGCGGTTTTATCGTTGACTCGGCTAGGCTGTGCTTCTGTCAGTGTTAAGGATCAGCACAAGCAACTTGACACCTGATTTCAACAAACTGGTAAATGACTGCAGTCAGATGCATCATTCTCATTGACATTGTTCTGTTACTTACTGAGTTACTTTGTTTTTCAAATAAATGTGCTTTTTTTTCTTTAAAGACCTTTTATTTTGGCTATTTAAAATATTAATTATTTTACTTAATATACTATGCGGCCCTTTAAAATTGTGAATTTCTGAATGTGGCCCTTGCATGGAAAAGTTTGCCCACCCCTGCTCTAGACAGAGTCTAATCAATACCTTGTACAACTGTAGCAAAACGTCCCTATTTTTATACTTCATCCCGCTTGCAATAAAGGCCAAAATTCCATTTGCCTTCCTAATTACTTTCTGTATCTGCATGCTAACTTTTTGTGATTTGGATTTGTTTTATAGTCACATGTACCGAGGTACAAGTGAAAAGTATTGTTTTGCATACAGTCCAAACAGACCATTCCATACATGAAAAAAAAAATAGTACTTACATGAACACACAATGTAAATACATAGGCACAGGCAGCGAGTGAGCATACGGAGCTCAGTACTACTCAGTAGAGAAGATGTGTGAAGAGATCAGTTCAGTCCATAAGAGTCATTCAGGTGTCTAGTAACAGTGGCGAAAAAGATATTTTTGAACTTACTAGTGCGTGTTCTTAGACTTTTGTACCGCCTGCCCAAGGGGAGAAATTGGAAGAGTGAATAGCCCAGGTGAGAGGGGTATTTCTTATGCTACCCGCTTCTCCAAGGCAGCGGGAGGTGTCGACAGAATCAATGGATGGGAAGCGGATTAGTGTGATGGACTGGGATGTGCTCATGACTCTGTACTTTCTTACGGTCTTGTGCCAAGCAGTTGCCATACCAGGCTGTGATACAGTCAGATAGGATGCTTTCTATGGTGCATCTGTAAAAATTGGTAAGAGTCAATGTGGACATGCCAAATTTCCTTTGTTTCCTGAGGACGTATAGGTGCTGTTGGTGCTCTTTTGGTCATCCGTCGACTTGGGTGGACCAGGACAGATTGCTGGTGATGTGCACACCTAGGAATTTGAAGCTGTCAACCATCTCCACCTCGGCACCATTGATGTAGACAGGGGAGTGTATAATACTTTGCTTCCTGAAGTCAGTTAGTTTTGCTGACATTGAGGGAGAGATTGTTGTTGTTTCACCACTCCTCTAGGTTCTCCATCTACCTCATGTACTCTGACTTATCGTTGTTCGAGATCCGACCCACTACTGTCGTGTCATCAGCAAACTTGTAGATGGAGTTGGAGCCAAAATTTGCCACCCAGCCGCTGTGTATAGGGGGCATAGTTGGGGGAAGTCCGCAGGCTTGCAAGGCCCCGGTATGAGGACTATCGTGGAGGAGTTTTTGTTTATCCTTACTGATTGTGGTCTGTGGGTCAGGAAGTCGGGGATCCAGTTGCAGAGGAAGGAGCCAAGTTCTAGGTTTTGAAGCTTTGATATGAGCTTGGCCGGGATTATAGTGTTGATGGAACTGTAATCAATGAATAGGAGTCTGACGTAGGAGTCTTTGTTGTTGAGATGCTCCAGGGATGAGTGTAGGGTCAGGAAGATGGCGTCTACTGTGGACCTGATGTGGTGATATACGAATTGCAGTGGTTCAAGGCATTGGGAGTATGGAGTTGATGTGTCTCATGAGCAATCTCTTAAAGCACTTCATAATGATCAATGTCAAGACGGTAGTCGTTGAGGCACGTTGTCTGGTTATTCTTTGGCACCGATATGATGGTGGTCTTCTTGAAGCAGGTGGGAACCTCGGAATGGAGTAGGGAGCGGTTGAAGATGTCCGCAAACACATCCTAATAATCTTTTTAGTGTCACAAATAAGCTTACATTATCGTTGCAATAAAGTTACTAGGAAAACCCCCTTGTGGCCACATTATGGTGCCTGTTCAGGTACACTGAGGAAGAATTCAGAATGTCCAATTCACCTAACAAGCACGTCTTTCAGGGCTTGTGAGAGGAAACCAGAGGAGGAAGCCCACCCAGTAACAGGGAGAACGTGCAGACTCTAGATTGACAGTGACCCAAGCTGGAAAACGATCCCGGGTCCCTGGCACTGTGAAGCAACAGTGCTCACCACTGTGCTATCGTGCATTTACCAATTGGTCCACGCAGGATTGGAGTACACTACTCGGGACCCCGTCAGGACGAATCGCTTTCCGAGGGTTCACTTTCAAGAAAGCCGATCTGACTTTGGAAGCTGTGATGGTAGGTATGAGTGTGTCCGAGGCTGCTGGGGCAGTTGACAATGGTTTGATGGTTTCCCACTCGAACTGAGCATAGAATGCATTGAGTCCATTGGCGAGGGGTGCGCTGCTGCCAGAGATTCTACTCGGCTTTCCTTTGTAGCCCGTTATGATATTTAAGCCTTGCCACAATCGACGAGAGATTGGTGTACAAGGACAACCAAATTCCTCTGTACAGTAACATTCTGCAGTATTCCTTTATTTAAATAATATCACTGCAGAATGTTGCTGTACAGAGGAATTTGGTGCGCAGCACGGGAGCATAGTGGTTAGCATAGTTGCTTCACAGCTCCAGGGTTCCAGGTTCGATTCCCCCCCGGCTTGGGTCATTGTCTGCCAAAGTGGATAACCTCAAATTTTCCCACATTACACCTCATCTGCCAATTTTTTTGCCTACTCACTTTATCTATGTCTTTTTGCAGACTCTTTGCATCTTCCTCACAATTTATTTTCCATCTGAACCTCTGTATCCTTAGCACATTTGACTACAGTACACTCAGTCCCTATATGGCACACAATGCTGTTACTGTGCACCAGTGGTAGAAGAACTGAATATTTAAGTTGGTGGATGGGGGGGGGGGGGGGGAATCAAGCGGGCTCCTTTGTCAGAGATGGTGTTCAGCTTTTTTTAGTGTTGTCAGAGCTGAACTCATCCAAACAAGTGGAGAGTATTCCATCATATTCCTGATTTGTGCCTTGTAGATAATGGACATGCTTTGGGGAATCGGGGAAACCAGGAAGTGAATCCTCAGGATTCCCAACCTCTGACCTGCTCTTCTAACTGCAGTATTTATGTGACCAGTTCAGTTTCTGGTCGATACAATCCCCAGTATGTTATAACAGAGGATTCAGCGATGGTAATGCCATTGAAAGTCAAGAGGAGATGGCTAGAATCTTTTTTGTTGGAGAAGCTCACTGCCTAGCATTTGTATGGTGCAAATGTTTATTGCCACTTAGCACAAGCCTGAATGTTGTCCATGTCTTGCTGCAGGAAGGGAGGGGTGGTACAAGAATTTCACTCGCGGTTTGACTCGAAATCAAGGGGCAAGGTCTGTGGGGGCCAGGTAGGTATGAAAACCAGGGTGGGGGGGGGGTTCGTGATAATGATTGGGGTGTTAGAGGGGTCGCCAGTAGTGTTAGCCAACATATACACACCTTGGGCAGCACGGTGGCACAGTGGATAGCACTGCTGTCTCACGGCGCCGATGTCCCAGGTTCAACCCCGGCTCTGGGTCACTGTCCGTGTGGTGTTTACACATTCTTCCCATGTTTGCGTGTGTTTCGCCCCCACAACCCAAAGATGTGCAGAGTGGGTGGATTGGCCACACTAAATTGTCCCTTAATTGAAAAAAAATGAATTGGGTACTCTAAATTTATTTTTAAAAATATACACACAAGCTGATCATGGGAGGGGATTTTAACTGAGTCATGGGGCTGAAGATGAACAGGTCGAGCCCCAAGTCGATGGGAAGGCCGTGGATGGCAAAGAAGCTGGGAGTGTTTATGGACAGCACGGTGATGGTGGATCTGTGGACGTTTAGGAACTCGGGAGGGAGTATTCCTTCTTCTCACACATGCATGAGATGTACTTAAAATTCATTTTCTCATGGCAAGTCGAGCAGTGCTAATGGTGGTAGTAGGAGTAGAATATGCCGATAAGGCGTTTTGTGAGAAGGTGAGAGTGGCTATTAGGAATTATGTGGAGTTTAATCAGAACGGGGAGGTGACGGTGGCCATGTTTTGCGAAGCTTTGAAAGTGGTGGTGCAGGCAGCACAGTGGCGCTCTGGTTAGCACTGCTACCTACGGAGCCGAGGACCCAGGTTTGATCCGGTGACGAGTCACTGTCTGTGTGGAGTTTGCACATTCTCCCTGTGTCTGTGTGGGTTTCACCCCCACAACCCAAAGATGTGCATGTTAGGTGGATTGGCCACACTAAATTGCCCCTTAATTGGAAAAAAATAATTTGGTACTCCAAATTTATTTTAAAAAAAGAAAGCTGTGGTTCGAGGTGAGATTATTTGTTCAAGGCTCATAGGGATAGGAGGAGGAGGGAGGAGCACAGGCGGCTGTTTGGTGAGGTAGTCAAGTTGGCAAATTGACAATGGGCAAGACGATGGGGCAGCTGCAGTACGAGTATGGCGAGAAGGCGAGGTGTATATTTGCCCACCAATTATAGCAGCAGGCAGCGTCTAGGGAGATTTTAAAGGTAAGGGCGGAGAAAGAGGAGGTGGTGTCGGAGCCGGAAAGGATACATGAGGTGTTCAGGGGAACTACAAGAGGCTGTACTAGGCTGAGCCAGGTGGAGAGGTGGGGGATATGGGATAGTTTCTGGATGGGTTAGAGTTCCCATAGCTGGAGGAGGGGAAAGGGTCAGGCATTGGAGGAGTCATTAGGGTTCAGGGAGGTGATGGATAGTATAAGGGGAACGCAATCGGGGAAAGCCACGGGGACGAATGGCTTTCTGGCAGAGTTTTATAAGCAGTTTGCAACAGAGTTGAGGATGTTCAGTGAGGAAGTGGAGAGGGGGGAGCTGCCAGCAATGCTATCACACACATCGATTTTGTTGATCCCGAAGAAGGGGAATGACTTACTGGAATATAGGTCCTACAGGCCCATCTCTTTGTTAAGCACAGATGTGAAAGTACTGGCGAAGGTGTTGGCATGTAGGTTAGAGGGATGCGTGCCAGAGGTGACCTCTGAAGACCAAACAGGTTTTATGAAGGGCAGGCAGCTCTCCAGCCAGTAGTTTGGGGGGGGGGGGGGGGGGGGGGGGGGGGGGGGTTCATTATACGCAGATGACCTGCTTTGTTTGTGTTGGACCTGCTGGTCCAAGAGTATGGGAAGAATCAAGGGCCTGCTTTTGGGGGGGGGTCTCGGAGGGAAGTGTGTGGGGCCCATGACACACGTGTTCAACTAAACTAACGTGGCCCTAACCCCCCCCCCCCCCCCCCCCCCCCGAGGCCTGACCTGCCAGGTCAGCCCTGCGCTTGGCCCTAGCCCGCCCCGCCCCTCCTCCTACTCTCCCTGGTGCCCCCTGACCTACGCTAGCTACGCTGACCCCTGCCCTTGGCGCCTGCCTGTCTCCCGTCCGAGCGCCCGGGCCCTCCCCCCACACACCAGGGACCCATTAACCTGATTGTATCCCACCGTGCCCTTTCAAGTCCCTTAACCAGCCCCTAGCCCATCCCCCTATCAGAGGCCCTGATCTCCCGCCAAAGGTACCAAGTGCAGGGCCCCCTCTCTTCCCCCCCCCCCCCTTGTTGCAATCCCCCCCCCCAAAACACCCTAAACAGTACGCCCTCCAGCCCCCACTCTCTGTCCAGGCTGAAAACAATCTTGGATAAAACATTACAGTACAGGATCATTTAACAAACCGCCGCCACACAAAAGCTCTGAGAGCCCAGAGTCCTTTAGTTCAAGTCCAGCTTCTTCTTTTAATAAAAGTCCACACCTAATCAGAGCAAATTAGGTTAACAGACCGCCGCCACTGTGCAGCACTGAAAGAACTAAGTGCCCATTAGTTCAAGTCCAGTTTCTTATCTTTAATAAAAGTCCAAACCTGTTCTGGTGTCTCAAAGTAGTAGTGGAGTTCCTCAAACGTAACCCAAAGCTTTGCAGGATACAGCATTCCAATCCTCACCTCCTCTTTGTAGAGGGCTGCCTTTACCTTAATGAATCCTGCACGCCGCTTGGCCAGCTCCGTTCCCAAGTCCTGGTAAATGCGCACCTCGCAGTTCTCCCATCTGCTGCTTCTCTCCGCCTTGGCCCATAGCAGCACACATTCCCTGTCAGCAAGCCGGTGAAAGCGGACCACCAAGGCCCTCAGTCGGTCGCCCGTCCTGGGCTTCCTTGCGGGGGCTCTATGTGCCCCATCCAACTCCAGGGCTTGAGGGAAGGCCTCCGGTCCCATCAGCGCCTCGAGCATACCCGTCACGTATGCGCCCACATCCGACCCCTCGCAGCCCTCGGGAAGGCCAATGATCCTCAAATTCTGCCTCCTGGCTCTGTTCCCCAGCTTTTCAAGCTGCTCCTGCATCCTCCTCTGTCGGGCGTTCAGCTCCTCCACTTCGTGCTCCAGCTCCGTTACCGTGCCCGCCTGGCTGGAAAGCTTTGCCTCGACCTCCCTGAGCGCCTTCCCTTGGACCACCTGTATCTCGACCATTCGGTCCATCACCGCTCTCATCGGGTCCAGCGTGTCCCCCCTCAGTTCGGTGAAGCAGTTCCTGAAGAACTCCATCTGTTGTTCCCTTGGCCAGTGAGCCTCCGCTCCCCGGTCCCTGCCGTCCGCCATGCTTGGCTGGGTCTGGGGTCCCCGCTGCTCCCACTTCGATCCTTGCAACTCCACTCGACCACTTCTAGTCCAGCTGCCCATGCCCCGGAGAGGAAGCCTCTTCCCTATCGTCTCCTCCACCGATTCAGGTTCCCAGGTCCCGAAAAAGTCAGTTGAAAAAGGTCAGTTTGCCCATCGCGGGCGGGAGCGATCCGACCTGCGACCTGCCTCCTCGAGGGCGCCACCCGAACTCCCCTGCTACCTTTCTTAAACAGCAGTACCACATTAGCTATTCACCTGTAGCCAATGAGGATATAAACATGTCAGTCAAGGCCCCAGCAATTTCCTCCCTTGCTTTCCTCAGTATTCTGGGGTAAATCCCATCCAGCCCAGGAGACTTATCTGCCTTAATATCTTTTAAAAGACCCAATACCTCCTCCTTTTCGATGTTAACATGATCCAGATTGTCCACACATCCCACCCAAGAATCATCTTCCACAAAGTCCCTTTCTTTGGCGAGCACTAATTTCGTGCCTCGCCTATTTCCTCTGGTTCAATACATAGACTCCCCCCACTATCCTTAAGTGGTTCAATCCTTTCCCTGGCCACCCTCCTGCTTTTTACATATGAATAAAAAGCTTTGGGATTCACTTTAATGCTACTTGCCATGGGCTTTTCATGACCCCCTCCTAGTCTCCTTTTTCTTTTTGATAAGGTTCACAATATCCCTCGTTATCCAAGGCTCCCTAAACATCCCATACTTATCCTTCGTTCTCTCAGGAATGAGACTTTCCTGAATCCTAATTAACTATCGCTGAAAGGACTCCCACATGTCCGATGTTGATTTACTATCCAACAGCCACAACCAATCCAAATTCTTCAATTCCTGTCGAATGTTATCGTAATTTGCCTTTTCCCAGTTTAGCACCTTAACATGAGGGTTACCGTCATTCCTGCCCAAAAGTACCCTAAAACGAATTCCGCTCACTACTCCCAAAATGTTCCCCAAATGAAATCTTAACCACCTGTCCAGGCCCCAATGCCAGATCCAATACTGCCCCTCCCCTAGTTGGACTATCTACATATTGCATCAAGAAGGCTTCTTGGATACAGCTTACAAACTCTGCCCCATCCAAGCCCCTAGCACTAGGTGAGTGCCAGTCAATACAGGGGAAATTAAAACCCCTACCACAACAACCTTGTTACTTTTGCACCTATCCAAAACCTCTCTAACTATCCGCTCCTCTATCTCTCGTTGGCTGTTGGGGGGCCTGTAATAAACGCCCAACATTGTGATTGCCCCCTTCCTGTTCCTGAGCTCACCCAGATTGCCTCATTGTATAAGCCCTCCAAGGTGTCCTTCCGCAGTGCGGCTATAATATTCTCCTTAACCAGTAATGTTACTCCCTGCCCCTTTTATATCCCCTCTATTTCTCGTAAAGCATCTATATCCTCCAACGTTCAGCTGCCAATCCTGCCCTTCTTTCAACATGTTTCTGTGGTAGCCACAACATCATAATTCCAAGTACTAATAAGTGCTCTAAATTCATAGATTATCATAGAATTTACAGTGCAGAAGGAGGCCATTCAGCCCATCGAGTCTGCACCGGCTCTTGGAAAGAGCACCCTACCCAAGGTCAACAACTCCACCCTATCCCCATAACCTAGTAACCCCACCCAACACTAAGGGCAATTTTGGACTCCAAGGGCAATTTATCATGGCCAATCCACCTAACCTGCACATCTTTGGACAGTGGGAGGAAACGGGAGCACCCGGAGGAAACCCACGCAGACACGGGGAGGATGTGCAGACTCCGCACAGACAGTGACCCAAGCCGGAATCGAACCTGGGACCCTGGAGCTGTGAAGCGATTGTGCTATCCACAATGCTACCATGCTGCCTTACCTGTTATACGTCTGGCATTGAAACAAATACACTTCAAACCACTGCATTTGAGCAGACAGGGTGATGTTGTTCTGTTATTTTTATTTTCTATTTCCCCTTCAGTTATTACACCTTCTAAGCTAGGGCCCTGGTTCCCACCCCTCTGCCATACTAGTTTAAATCCTCCCAAGTGACTCTAGCAAACCTCCCAGCCAGGATATTGGGGTCCCTCCAGTTTAGATTCAACCTGTCCTTCTTATACAGGTCAAACCTGGCCCAGAAGAGATCCCAGTGGTCCAGAAATCTGAAATCCTCCCTCCTACACCACCAGTTTAGCCACGTATTTAGCTGCACTCTGTTCCTATTTCTAGTGTCACTGGCACATGGAATAATCCTGAGATTACAGCCCTAGAGGTCCTGATTTTTAGTTTAGCAAGATAGTCGGGGTGGATATCAGTCCGGACCCTATAGTAGCAATCTTTGGGGTCTCAGAGGAGCCGGAGATGTTGGATGAGAAGGGGCCAATGTCGTGGCCTTCACATCTCAGGGTGGCACGGTGGTTAACACTGCTATCTCACAGCGCCAGGGACCCAGGTTCAAATCCGGCTTTGAGTCACTATCTGTGTGGAGATTGTACGTTCTCCCCATGTGTCACCGGAAAGTTCGGGAAGACCTTTTTTTGCGAAATTCCACACCTGCATATATCTGAAGCCCATACTTCATCCCAAACTCCTCCAAGCTTGCAAACCGCCCCTCCAAAAAAAACTGATCCTTCATCTCTTTTACCGCTTTCTCCTCCCATCCCCGGAACCTCACATACATCCTCCCTGGCTCAAATCCATGATTCCCTCTTATTGGCATCACCCTTAAACCAGTCCTCAACTTTGAAGGGTTGTTGGAATTGCCCCCAAATTTTCAGCGTGGCTACCACCACAGGATTACCCGAGTACTTCCCCAGGGTGAATGGTAGCAGCGTCATTGCCAGTGCCCACAACACCAACCCTTTACAAGAACCCGCCTCCATCTGCACCCATAAAGCCTCTGTCGCTACTCCAGCCCTGCATGACCTTCTCTGCATTCGCCGTCCAGTAATAGTGTGACAAGTTCCGAAGGGTCAAACCCTCCGACTGCCGCCCTCTTTGGAGCACCACCTTCCTTATCCTGGCTACCTTCCCTGCCACACAAATGACAAGACCAGCCTGTCAACTCCTCGAAAGAATGACTTTGGTAAAAAGACCGGCAGACACAGGATCAGAAACAGGAACTTTGGCAAAATGTTCATTTTTACTGCATGTACCCGACCTGTCAGCAACAAGGGGAAACTATCCCATCTCACCAAGTCCTCATCTACCCTCCCCACCAAGCTTGTGAAATTAAGCTTCCAAAATGGTGCCCAGTCCCTCGCCACCTGCACCCCCAAATATCCAAAATGCATTGTTGTGGAATGGCAACCTTCCCACTCCTGCCCCTGCACCTGGAAAAGACACCGTAAAATATTCACTTCCCTAAATCTAACCTATACGCTGAAAACGCTCCAAATTTCCTCAGCAACCCCATTATGTCCCTCACCGACATGCCCGGGTCTGAGATGTACAGTAGCAGATTATCCACGTACAGAGACACCCTATGCTCCAACCCCCTTCCTAAGTCCGAACCCCTCAGCACAATGGCCAAGGGCTCAATCACCAACGTGAACAGAAGAGGGGACATGGGATATCCCTGCCTCATTCCCGGAATGGTGGAAAGTACCCCAAATTTGTATCATTCGTCCGCACACACGCTGTTGGGTCCTTGTATAACAGTTTCACCCATGCCACAAACCTAGGCCCAATCCCAAATTTGGAATAAAATATCTTAAAAACAAAACTATCCAAGCAGAGCTTCATAGTGCTACCACATCCAGTCAGAATGAATAACTCTATCATAGCATCTTCAGCTAAATGCACCAAGTGAACAACTCTATTTGGCCTCCTTCAAAAATTCACATTTTATAGGTGCCAATATTCAGCTAACTCAGTTCTCAACATGGCATTAAGAAGTGGCCAAGTGCACTGGGCACAGTAAAGACTTTGGTCTCCAGTGACAGTCTGGTTGAAGGTGTGTGCACCATTTATAGCCATTTCGCTGCTTAAGCTGTTCCAAAGCAAGTATTAACTGATGTTATAAAAATTGCTAAAGATGAGCCCACTCTAGTGAATTACCACCCTATCACCCTTATCCTAGTTATAATAGAGTAATGAAAGGAGTCATCAATGCCCATCTGAAATGCATGTTTCCATATGTACACTGACATCCAGCTCTATCTCACTATCACCTACCACTCTTAACCCCTCCACTCAATCATCAGATTGCTTGCCCAACATCCAGTATGGGTTGGGTAAGAATTTTCCAATTAAATATTGCGAAGACCAAAGCCAGTGTTGTGTCAACATCGGTGTCATACCTAGCCCGTAAATGAACTTCCAACCACACATCCCCGCCATCACCAGGGCTGCCTATTTCCATCTTTGCAACACTGCCAGGCTATACTTCTGTACCAGTTCATTTACTGTTGAAACTCAAATTCATGCCTTTGTTTTCTCTAGAATTGAGTATTCCAACACACTTCTTGTTTACCTTACACATTCGGCCCTCCATGAACTTTGTTGCCCAGTCCGAACTTGCACAAACCCTGTTTACCCATCATCCCCGTGTTCACTTACTTACACTGGCTGCAAATTAATATATACATATGAACATATGAATTAGGAGCAGGAGTGGGTCTTTCAGCATCCCTCCCCCACCCCCCCCCCCCCCCCCCCCCCCCCCCCCCCCCCCCCCCACCCCCCCCCCCCACCCCCCCCCCCCCCCCCACCCCCACCCCCCCCGCCCCCACACCCCCCCCCACCCCAAAGCCCTGATCCATCATTCAACAAGATCATTGCTAATCTGATTGCGGCCTCAACTCTACTTTCCTACATACCCCCTACAACCTTCAACTCCCTTGTCAATCAAGAATCTAACACAGCCTTGAATCTATTCAATGACCCTGCCCCCACTGTTCTCACAGAATTCCACAGGCTAATGACCCTAAAAGGAAAAAAAAAACAACTGCTTGATTTTTTAAATATCTTCCTCCTTTTCAAATCCCTCTATAGTCTCACACATCCTCTTCCTCCAATCCTACAATCCTGTGAGATTTCTGTCTTTCTCCAATTCTAGCCTTATCATTTCAATCACTTCCCCATTGGAAGCTGTGCCTTCAGCTGCCAAGGCCTTAAACTTGAGAAATTCTTCCCCAAACCACACTCCCTCACTTTTCTCCTTTAAGAAACTTCTTAAAATGTATTTGTGACCAGGTTTTTGGTCATCTGCCTAATATCTTTATATGGCTCTGTGTTAAATTTTATTTTGCAATGCTTCTGAGAAGTGCCATGGTACACTTTTATGTTAAAAGTACCACATACATACAAGTTGTTTTTGTTGTAGCAAACAACTGTGATTCATGGTTATTAGAAATGTATCAAGAAAACGCCAGCCTAAAGCAGAATCTGGACACTATCCAGACTTGGGTTGACCAAAATTAGCACTACATTACATAAAAGGCAATAACCACTTGCAACTAAAAAAGCTCAGCTACCTCCCCAATCTTCAATTGCAATGCCATTACCAAGTCCTCTAACAACATACTGGAAGTCACCAATTACCTGAAGTATAACTACATCAGGCATAAGTAACACAATGACTAAGAGGCACTACAGAAGCAGAATATCCTGTGATCACAGTCACCTCCCAAATTCTCAGACCTCTCCACCATCTATAAAGGCACACATCATACAAAAGGTATATAAAACCTTCCACAATCTTTGTGCATCCCAACATGTTTTACAGACAATTAAGTACTTTTTGAAGCGTTGTCACTGTTATAATACAGGAAACATAACAGGAAGCTCCAACAAACAAAATGTGATAATAACCAGATAATTGTTTGTGATGTTGAAGGATAGTGCCATAGGATCTTTTACTTTCACCCAAAGGGCAGATGGAGTTTCGCGTTAACCAAAATGTACTATGCGGATGATTCAATTTCTTCCAAAAGGTGGCACGCCAACACTACTCCTCAGTACTGCACTGTTAGTCCACATTGTGTGCAAGTCTCTGGAATGGCATTTGAACTCACAACCTTCTGACTCCGAGGCAAGAATATGATGAAAGAGCCATGGCTGGTACCGATAACGTATGATGTAATGCTCATGACTTCACTGAATAAATGCATATTCAAGACATTCAATAATATTCAAAGAAATTCAATAATATTCACAGAGCAATCTGCTTACTAGCACTTCAGCCACTGGACTCAATATCAGTCCTTTCCACGAAGGTGTACCACAGCTGTAGTATGCATACATAGCACAACTTGCCAAACTTATTGCCAGCTCTCCAATTGTCTCCCAGCTCGGCAATAATTCACAATAAAAAGGATAAGGGAAGTAAATATCATAAGAAACACCATTATTGTAGTGTTAATGTAAGCCTACTTGCGACAATCAAGATTATTTATTTAATTTATTATTATTATCTCAAAGTTACACAACACCCTTGTTTGTCTACATTCCCACACTGTCATTAGGTCAAAATCCTGGAAAACGTTTCCTGACATAACTGGTGACAGACGTACCATACAAACATTTGCGCATCACACTTTGGAAGAATTAAAAAAGGGTTTTTCACTGGAAGAATTAAAAATGGGTTTTCACTGAGATGCAACATTGTGAAAATGTTAAGAATATTTTGATCGCTCTTGTTCCAAGTGTACTCTAGAAGACTACTTTAGTTAACAAGAACTCTAGCTATCAATTTTAAATGACACACCTGATAAATTTCATTCCTGATTTGTCAGGAGCATCAGAAACAATTTAATACAATAACAATTTGGATGTACAACCTGAATTATATCGGCAACATTTGTAGCAACATGAGCCTTACACAGAAGGAATAAGAACATATTGCAACCAATATTCTGTACTGATTTAGATATCAATAGTGATGATTCAAATCATGTCACTATGATTTACTGGTTCAAACTTAGCTGATTTTTCAACTGAGCAACTAAATTATTTTCATGTGTTATTAAGCAACAAGCATTATTATACATTGTAAAACCACTCAGAAAAGGTCTAATTGAGAGTACATTCAATATACCAGTTTATTTTTACAGAACCATAAATTCAACAGATTTGATCAGATTGAAACTCTGATCTCACAAATTATATCTGTGGAAAGGGGAAGAACACAATTTGAGCATCTTGCCTTGAAACATGAAGATCACATCTAAGCCTCTGGTCAACTTGATTTGAGCATCAAAAACCCCCACTTACCAGTAAACATTCACTATTCACTTCGCACTTGGGATCTTTTAACATCACCTCGATCTTTTCAAACCGAGCCTCCAAACTTTCTCCAGATGACATTGTGTCCACGTTGTTTTATAAAGCTTCGTCCCAATTAAAAAGTAAACAAAATCGTTACAAAATAAGCACTTCCGAAGTCTCTGTCAACCTCTTCACGAGTATCCAACACGGGATAGATGTACTTAAAGATCGATTCCAACGGCTTCACAGCATAATTTCACCCAACAGGTTTTTTTTTCCAATCGGAACCATAAAAACTTTCATGGAGCTTCTGCGAATTATCTGTCGCATTTTTTTTAAGAAAAACTTTTCAAGTTCCTCCTCAAAGTCTCAACAGGGGCAGTGCCTCGTTTACAAAAAAATGTACTGAAAATATATTTACTTATTAATATATATATATAATAGATAGATTCGTCAACTCGGTATTTTAAAACTGTAGAAATGTGTAATTTTGTTTAAAATTACAGTTGATTTTGAAGAAAGCACCTTGCCAAGCCTCAGTCAGAGGCCTGAACAGCTCATCTGGTCCCTTGACAGCTTCAGCTCAAGAAAACGAACTTCTGCAAATATTTCTTCACAGCGGATAACACGGCGCGCGTTTAACATCCTGTGTCCCCATCGCTTCACATAAAACTCATTTCGCAAAGAAGCAGCTGGCCCGAGAGCCCCCCGACGAGACTTTGCTTTTAAAAAAAAACACCGATTGTTATCCTCCGGCTTCTTTCTCAAAGGCGGCAGAAATGTAGAGCAATTTTTTTTTCTCTTCCTGAAAATGTACCCGTCAAATGCAACTTTCTTTTCCTGATCAACATGTCCGCCTTCCTGTTCAAACACTCAGAGGAAGCCGGCCCGAAGCCACTGCGCACGCGCCATGGAGGCCTTACCTCACAGTGCGGCGGGCAAGCCTTGACAGCCACTGCCTCTGTCAGGGCCCTGATAAAGTTAAAAGCAGAAAGTGTTGCCTAGTCAGTAAATATGAAGGGGTGCTGACTGGAGACTTTGAGTTTTGTACAGCGTTTTAGGAAGGAGAGCCGAATGGGAGGTCAAAAAGGCGGCTTTTCAGAGGTTTTGTTTTTTAACAAGGTGGAGAGGGAGGAGGTGGGAGCTCAAGACTGAAGCAGCTGAAAGCTTTGTCAACAATGTGGGTGCTAGAGAAAAGGGTGGGCACGTAGAGAAAGGGTTAGAGTCGGGGAATCGACCATTCAGGAAGGGACATGGTGCCGGAGAAGACTGCAAAGGTGAGGAGGGAGAGAGAGAGGGAGGGAGGGAGGGGGTGGCAGGGCAAAGTAATCAAGGGATTTTAAATCAAATGCAAAGATTTTGAAATCAATATTGCTGGGGAGGATGGAAGCAATGAAGTGAGAGTGGGGAACAGAAAGCAGAATTTTGAATTTTGGGATTCACGGAAATTGTGAGGCTGCCAAGTGAAGTATCAAAGTATTCAAATATGAATTGACAAACATATGGATTTCTGAGACTGAAATTGATGTGGACAGTGTTACAGAAGTGGAAGAAAGCAGCATTATGTAGAATAGGATATGGGGGTTAAAAATCAGCTCGAGATAGGACAGCATGTCAAGATAGCAGACAGTCAGATTCTGCCTGAATATTGGTATTGGGTCTGTTGTAAGGAAATTGATTTTATGACAGGGCTGAAGACAATGTTGTTGCTGTTCCTGATGTTGAGTTGGAGAAAGATGGGTCAGATGTGTTTACCTCTGAAATACTATCCCATACAAAAGCGATAGGGATAAAAACGGTGTGTGTTCACCAAACCTTGGTTGCAAAGAAGAATCTTAAAGTGCACTTGACACGTTAAATCTGTTTCTCTCTCCATGGATACCTCCAGATCTGCTGTGATTTTTAAAAAATCATTTGTGGGATGTGTGCATCGCTGGATGGGCCAGAATGTATTGTCCATCCTAAAACTGAGTGGCTTACATAGATACATAGAAGATAGGAGCCTTTTGAGCCTGCTCTCCTCATATAACAGTCCCGCCATCCCTGGTATTAGTCTGGTAAGCCTTCGCTGCACTCCCTCGAGAGCAAGAACATCCTTTCTCAGAGAAGGAGATCAAATGAGGCTTTGGGTCTGGAGTCACATGTAGGCTAGACTGGGTAAGGATAGCTGATTCCTTCCCTAAAGGACATTAGTGAACCAGATGGGTGTTTAACGACAACCTACAATGTTCCATGATCATCAGTAGACTTTCACTTCCAGATATTTTTATTGAATTAAAATGCTACGGTGGCGCAGAGATTAGCACTACTGCCTAGGCACTGAGGTCCCGGATCCGATCTTGGCCCCGCATCACTGTCTGTGTGGAAATTGCACATTCTCCCCTCGTGGGTTTCGCCCCCACAACCCAAAGATGTGTAGGGTAGGTGGATTGGCCACGCTAAATTGACCCTGAATTGGGAATAAATAATTGTGTACTCTAAATTTTTTTTAATGAATTCATATTTCACCATCTGCCGTGGCAAGATTTGAAACCAGGTCCACAGAGCATTACTCTAGGTCTGTGAATTACTAGTCCAGTAACTATTTCAACATTTTCTGTTTTCATTCCAAAAATCAATTTAATTTGTTTGGATTAACAGCCACTGTTAACATTTCTATAATAATTTATACAGCACAGAGAATTTGATTTGCCCATTGTGCCGATACTGGCGCTCTGAAAGAACTATCAATTAGCCCCTTGCCCTTGCTTTTTCCCATTGCCATTTGTTTTCCTTTTTAACGAGAGTACTTCAGTACTAGAGTTCAATTCCGTTTTGGTAGTAACTATTGAATCTACTTCCACCACTTTTACAGGAAGTGCATTCGAGGTCATAACGCATTAAGTAAAAATA